>NC_046154.1:47890661-48228161 GCF_011064425.1 Rattus rattus | reverse complement strand
AACAGAGAGACTCTAGCTCCGTGTGGGGCCAGAGCAAGATGGGGGAAAGGCTGTGCGAAAGGAAGAGGGGCGGGAGGTCAAGGTGTGCCTTGAGGTGAGCATAAGTCTGTCTGTCATTATGTTGGAGGGATGAGTGGACAGGTGGCACTTGGGCTTGAGGAAAGGACAGGCCACACAGAATCTCCAGGAGTCTGGGCAGAGGAACAGCCAGAGGCGGACCAAGAGAATTAATCAGTGTCTGGTGCATAGTTCAGGGAGCTCAGTGCACACATGAAGCTTCACCTCCATAGGGCCCCCCGATGTTTTCTTTGTACCATAAGGAAACCTCATGCTCACTGAGCAAGTAAGCATTTTGCACATTCTTTAGGGGACACACGCACACACAGAGACACGTGTAGTTGTTGGAGAATGGTAATCGTGTGTCTAACTGGAGGAGGTCCTGCCACAGTGTCTCCCACAGTTACTATGTGGCTTACATTTCATCTGGCAGCGTCCCAGTCTTCCTGTCCTGGCTAATACTTACTTTCTGATAAGCTATTGTTATTACAGTTATCCTCAGGTGGCTTCCTGTGGTGTTTGATTGTAGTTCCTTATTGATCCCTTCACATTGAACGTTGTGTCAAGGGCTTGTGGGGTCTTTGGTTGGTTTTTATTTTTAGTCCATTCATTCCTTTTGTGTGTGTGTGTGTGTGTGTGTGTGTGTGTGTGTGTGTGTGTGTGTGTGTGTGTGTGTGTGTGTGACACACATATATCAGGATGTACGTGTGGAGGTCAGAGGACAACTTAAAAAATCAATTCTCTCCTCTACCTTGTGGGTCCCAGGGATTAAACTCGAGTCTTCAGGCTTGGTGGCAAGCGATCTTTATCCACCAAGCCATCTCACGAGCTCCTTTGTTCATTTTTCCTGGTCTGTTTGTGTTTTGTCATTGACTCGAGTGTGCTTTCCACATACTTACCCATCTTCACAGAAGATACTAAGCCATTAGCAGATTCACGATTCGCAGTATTTCTCCCGTCCTGCACGTTGCTTTTCGCGGTTTTGGCAGTGTGTGACGATGCACACTCATGTCAGTGAAGCCCGACTCAGCCAGTGTATCAGTGTCAGACCTAGGAGTGTATTAACAAACACAAGGTCACGAAGAGCCTTCTCTCCATCCCCCAGTCTATGCCTGCCTCCGGGAGCTTCAACGCCTTCATTGGGTTGAACATTTCACACCTACTGTGCGAGGCAAGAGTCAGCTGCAGTCTCCTGCACACCTCTGTCCCATTGTCCCTGCAAGCTGCGTATGTCTGAAACGCAGCAAGGTTGCTGAACTAGAGCCGAGGCACAGAATGAGGTCACACAGCAGCCAGAGGCTGGATCACATGGCTCCTTGTAGGTCAAGTGAGCACTTTGGCTTACTGTAGGTGCGATTGGAAGCCAGTGGGGGTTTGGAGCAGGAAGGTGGTCTGTCCCGCTCTCTTTAATGACTGTCTTTGGTAGCTGGGTGGAGGGTTGGGTGATCATGGAAGAGGATATGAGAGATTTCTGTTTGGGAGGTAACAGAGAAGAAAGCTCAACTGAGGCCAGGAAGGACCGGCTGTTGAGCAGATCTGCAGGATAGCCCGACACATTGGCATGAGATCAAGGTTGGAGACCCAAGAGCTAGGTGAAAGAGGTCCCCTAATTACGACAGGAAACTGGGGGTGGGTGGAGGTGGCGTACAGTGAAGGACACTGGAAATTCTACCCAGAGCACATCTGTTGAAGGTACTCCATTGGGAACGCAGGCTGGGCCCTCAACTGTGTGTTTGAGGACCAGAGGGTCTGAGCAGAGGTAAAGGCCATGCATTTAAATATGGGCCAGTGGCAGAGAAATGTTGGGTTTGTAGGGAAAACGTTTGGGTTTGTGTTTGAGATAAGGTCTCTTGTAGCAGAGATTGACCTTGGTCTCTGGCCTCCACCCCCAGATGCTGAGCACATGGCCTGCTCAGCCACACCCAGCCTTTTCTTCTTTCTGGCAAATAATCTTTAAAGCCAAGATAGGAGACAGATACAAATGCCCAGCCCTGGGTGCCCACAGCCCTGGAGAGGAGGAGCCAGCGGGAGAGAAGGTGCCCTTAGCATAGCCCTGTGGAGACCTTCAGGGCCGTGTTGAGTGCTAAGTGAGACAAAGGATAGATTCAGCTCTGACTAGCAGTGGAAGACTGGGCTGGTGAAAACCAGTCTCTCTCAGAAGCTACTCCTGACAAACAGACTCGGTCCAGGAGCCAGAACCAAGGCTGGGGCTGAGAAAGAATCTTGTTTCTTGTCATTGTTTTCAGGAGAGATGACATCATGGTTATGTGTCCTGGAGCTGATAGCAGTGTGGGGGCT
Source organism: Rattus rattus (assembly GCF_011064425.1). Taxonomy (NCBI): domain Eukaryota; kingdom Metazoa; phylum Chordata; class Mammalia; order Rodentia; family Muridae; genus Rattus; species Rattus rattus. The sequence continues at coordinate 48,225,806 of NC_046154.1, read as the reverse complement.
GTTTAAAGAGTGGGATGGCACCTTGGCTCAGCCAAGGAGGTGGTCTCTTGGTGGCATGCGGAGAGGGAACAGGCGCTTGTAGTTGGGGACAGCTGGGAGGTGGGAGGTTGAGGATGTCCCCTTCTGGTTGCCTGTAATTTCTCAATGAAATCAGAAGTAGGAATTTCAGCCAGAGCATGGTCACAGCTTGAGAGGGGTGACATGCAAATTGTCCCTTAGGCAACAGGAAACTCATTGTCCAGGAATGACCACGGGATTCAGCCTCCTGAGACTGGTGACGTGAGTCTATGGCGAGGCCAGCGTGTATCTGTGGGTTTTCACACTGTGAGTGACTCCAGGGGTAGAGTGGGCCACCTCTTAGGGGAGGTTGGACAGTAGGAACTCTGGAGTCAATAAATATAGACACTGGCCGTCTGGGGCCCCGGAACATTCTTGAAGGGCCAACTAGCTGATATTTTAAGCTCTTCTACTCCAACCACTGAGCTCTGCTGCTGAGGTAATCCCATGTGGCTCAACTGGCTCTGGGAAAAGATACACTTGGACTGGTTTGGCTCCAAGGTTGGATCACCATGGTGACAATGTTGCCCGAGGTATGACCTAAGAGCATTATTCCAGCTCAGTGAAAGATAAGACTGCTGGAAGATAGGCCAACCGAGCTGGGGAGCCGGGGAGCCAGGGCTACTGAAGTGTGCGTAGATCATGCCTGTGAGGGTTAAAATCACCAAGTGTGAGTGCAAGTGAAGGCATTGCTGGTCCCGGACTCCGTAAGGCAGAGCTGCAGCGTACAGGGTGCTGTGAGGGGATACGGAGGCACACATCTCAGCGATGAGAACCACAAATTCGAATGTGAGGTGATGGGTAGCCGTGAGTGTGAGTGAGAGGATGGTGCTGTGGTCTGGGCCTCGTTGAGGGGGCCATGAAGTAGGGCAAGCAGATTGCAGTGGTTCGGGCTCCAGTGAGGAGTTCATGAGAGTGAGGGGATAGGAGGATGATGGATGGAGGAAGCCCTTGCCTGTGACTACATGGGCTCCTTGAACTACATCACGGCAAAGTGGTGGCTTCCCCTTGACAGGTCACCCAAGAGACTCTGCAGACGCTGCAGTGTACCTGTCACATCATGGTTTCCCGGCCCTCCTGCTACACCCCACGTGTTAGCATCGCGTTTCATTTAGTTGAACCCGCTCCAGCTGAGGGGTGCTGAGCCCCCATCTCATGAGGAGATAGATTTTAAACCGCTTCAGCCTGCTATAAAATGAGGCTTGTCGTAGCTTTGTGCTAGCAAGTGAACAGTGTCCTAAGTCACCTTCATTTACAGGACGGAACGGGAGGACAGGTGTTTAAACCTGTGTGTGCTTACCTGGAGTTTACATTGGGGTCTCAGAAATGCAGGGCAGTAGGGAAACGGCAGCAGGAGAGGCTTCACTGTGGAAACCTTCACAAGGAAGGTTTCAGCTGGGCCGCAGGAGCTCCGAGCAGGGTTGACTTCAGAATAGTGTGCCCCTTGAGATCCATGGACTTTGCCCACACCTCTGCCCCAGACCAGGCCTTTCTCCCTTCCTCATCAATGAAGCAACTTCCTTCTTCCACGGGTAGTTTCCTGAGAAAGGACCCAGTTCTGGGTGTCCCTGGGGAAGTGGGTGGAACACCCAGCTAGGAGGAGTTATAGAAGTTATGGAAGCTGAGACCTTTCTGATAAGGAACACACACACACAATTTCAGAATGCAGGCTTTTGCAAGGCACCGTCCTTCCCCTTAGCTGTCTTCTTCACCTTCCTCCCTGTAAAAAAAGGCCTTTGAAAGAACTGGCTGAGCCTGCAGTCTGGGTGATAAGCCAGCCCATCCCTCACCGGGAACTAACCTGACTGGCCCAGACACCTCCCAGCTTCCCCTACTTGGGTCACTGAGCAACACCAAAGTTCAGAGCCAGCTAGTTATCCTGTGGGGCCCATGCACAAAGCAGGCTTAGAGTGCCTCTTAAAGTACTAAAGCATAATGCCTTTCCCTTTGTCCCTTTGTCCCTTTGTCCTGTCCTAGATGTTTGAATAAGTACAAACTAATCCTAAGTTATTAGCATGCAGTTTACCATTTGTCTTTTAAATATAAATCTAAGAGCGCTTACTTCCTCCTGTGTTTTATTTTGTTGTTGTTGATGATGATCCCAGGAAGATAGCGCTAGGCCGGGCAGTGGTGGCGCACGCCTTTAATCCCAGCACTCAGGAGGCAGAGGTAGGCAGTTCTCTGAATTCAGGGCTAGCCTCATCTCAGAGTGAGTTCTAGGACAGCCAGGGCTCAGTTTTAGGGTGCTTATATGAGGCCCTACATTCAATCCCTGTCATAGCAGTGTTGACAGAGAGACAGACCACTGTCTCCTCAGTACTTTTCGCTCTAGAGAGATGGTTCTGTGATTAAAGCAGTTGCTGTTCAGGCATGAGGGCTGGAGTTTGAATCCCCAGAACCCACTTAAAGCTAGGCATGAAGGCATACACAGCTATAATCCCAGAGCTTCCAATGGGAGATGAGGCAGGAGAATCTCTGGATGCTTCCCATCGAGTTAGCCTGGCATAACAACAGAGACTCTACCTCATACAAGGTAGAAGGCAAGGACAATGCCCAGAGTTGTCCTGTGACCTCCACAGACATGCATACACACACACACACACACACACACACACACACACACACACACACACACACAGACTATTTTTGGTACATGAACATTTTGACCTTTTCCTTTCCGTTAGGTAAGAGACGCAGCCCTACTTCATCTGTCCCGTCCCTTAGGGGTTGCCGTTTGTCATAGCAGTTGTCAGTCAGTGTGTGGTAGGGTGAGTGGGGTTAACATAGATAAGAAAGGAGATCCTGGGATCCTTGGTCGTCCCTGGGGCTCCGCAGCCAGCCCATCAGAACAGAGGTTGCCAGTAGCAGGCCAGATGCAAGCCACCGTTGAGGTGGTAAAAGCCCAGGAGGGAGGTAACTGTCGAATGACCTCAGCATATTGGCAGGACAGGACAGAAGCGAAGCCAGGGCCTTGGGACCCCAGGTCATTAAGGGGCCAAAGAATGTGTAAGGGGGTGGCGGGAAGAAGAGCAGTGTTTATCTCTGGCTTTCTGTGGCTGACAGTTTCATCTGATACAGAACCAGGAATCTGGTGTCTCATCTCAAGGTGTCTTGCTGTTCACCTTGGAAACATCAGAGACCTGGGACAGCACATTGCCATCGGGTGTTTAGGGGGCAGTGTTACCTCTAGCTTCAGAGTACAAGACGATGCAAGGATCTAAACTAGGATCCCACAAAGATGCTCATAATGTTTAACCCAGACTCGTCCGTGTCCAGGAACTTAACATCACCTGTACACGTTGATGGGCAAAGCCACGTGTCGAGGATCTTGGCTGATAAGCTTTGAGTGATCTACGTGTTCATAGATGGAGAGCTGCTTAAATAAATGGTTCTACCTCTGTGCAGCCTGTGGGAATGGATGGAGAGGTGTCTTGTGGGATATTCAGTCCCTTCCGGTAATCTTCTCTCCTCCGAGCCAGACGGAAGCCATAGACTCACAAAGATGAGCAGGCATGGCCACAGTGGCTAGCTCTGTGGCACCATTGGATGCACTGCTGTATTCTGATGGACAGAACACCATGGTGGGAGCCGAAATGCTGGCTAAGCTCTGTCTGCAGTGTGGATCAAGTGGATGGACAGTGGCTAGGTGCCCTCACGGGAGAGCTCTGACCCCAGGGATGCTACTAGGTGCACTGGGCTTTTCGCTGTTGGCACCAATCACTGCTTTGGGCTCCCATTCTGAGAGAACCTTTGGGGGCTCCCTCTGACCTCTGTCCCAGCTCCTCGGCAGTCTAGAGTCCTGTACCCTACACTCCAGAGACAGTGAGCGTCCTAGTTAGTGTTTCCATCTCTATGAAGAGACACCGTGACCAAGGCAACTCTTAAAAAGGACATTTATTTAATTGGGGCTGGCTTACAGGGTTAGAGGTTCAGTTCACTATCACGGTGGGAGCATGGCAACTTCCAGGCAGGTACGGTGCCAGAGAAGGAGCTGAGAGTTCTACATCTTCATCCAAAGGAAGCCAGGAGCAGACTGTCTCCCACGTGGCTAGGAGAGGGGGTCTCAAAGACCACCCCCACAGTGACACGCTTCCTCCAATAAAGCCACACCTCCTAACAGTGCCACTCTCTGGGCCTAGCATATTCAGACCACCACAGTGAGTATCTCAGGGCAGGAACCATGTCTTTAAATGTCTTGTTTCTGACACCCACCCTTGGTGTCAAGGCTCCAGAGGCTGTGGTACCCACCCTCTGCATGTTGGCGACTTAGCAAGGTAGCCAGGCCTAGAGCTGGGAGAAATGTTGTAAGCTAAGGGTGTGGTGAGAAAGCAGCAGCAAGACCCAAGGCATTAGAGGCATCTGCCTGTCAGGATCTCCAGGAAGACCAGGGGAAGCAGGTGAAGAAATGGTTGGCTGTGTACAAACTAACCGGTAGACTCTTGGTGGAACTAGACTCCATCCACCCAGTCCTTGCTGCAGACCTTAGAAAAATTGCTCAAGCTCTCTAAGAATTCCTCTTCTCACTGCACAACATTCACTTGGCAAATATTTATGGGATGCCAACCGCTGACTCCTCTTGAGAGCGGGAATGGTAGTCACATAATTGTGTTCCCGGCACTGGTCACAATATCTATTTGCCTCACGTCACTTTTCACAAATAAAGAAGCTGAGCTCAGAGAGAAGTTATGTAACTAGCCCAAGGCCATTGTAGTTGGTAAATTGTGAGGTGGGACTCAAACCCAGACCCATCTGGTAAAGTCCTAGGTCTCCTCCCACACAGAGGGGCTTGCACCCTGAGTTACTTGTTCCTATGGATTGATGCCCTGGCCTGGCCTCCTTCTTCCCATCCCCGTCTCTGTCTTTCAGGACATCATCCCTTTTGGCAACAACCCCATCTTCCGCTACCTCTTTGGCTGGATGGTGCCTCCCAAGATCTCCCTCCTGAAGCTGACCCAGGGCGAGACTCTGCGTAAACTGTATGAACAGCATCATGTGGTACAGGACATGCTGGTGCCCATGAAATGCCTGTCTCAGGCCCTGCATACCTTCCAAAATGACATCCACGTAAGCCGAGTGTTCAAGCGGGCATGGTCCCATGGAACCCAGGCCTTCTCCCTTGAGCTGTGTCACCCACCCATCTTTGTGTATCCGCCCTCTGGGCCTCAGTTTCTCCAGCTGTATGATTAGGGTCTTGCCCGCTCTGGGACCATAGTGCCCTGATAAGCTGCTTCTGAGTGGCCCCATGATATGGGGGTATCTAGCAGGACTGCAGGGGGAGCTGAAGCTGGGAGCCTCTAGTGCGTTACAAAGCTCCTTTGTGGGATGTGGGTGATTTAGTCCTGTGTCTGCTGCCTCCTGAGAAAAAATAGACCAACCTGTTTCTCTGACCTCCCAGGTCTACCCCATCTGGCTGTGCCCGTTCATCCTGCCCAGCCAGCCAGGACTTGTGCATCCCAAGGGAGATGAGGCTGAGCTCTACGTGGACATCGGGGCATATGGGGAGCCACGGGTGAAGCACTTCGAGGCCAGGTCCTGCATGAGGCAGCTGGAGAAGTTTGTGCGGAGCGTGCACGGGTGAGTGAGTGGCCCTAAGTTTGGGGACTGAGGGTCCTCTCACCATCTTGTCCATCCTCACAGCCGCACTCCCTCCCTCCCACGCAGGTTCCAGATGTTATACGCCGATTGCTATATGAACCGGGAGGAATTCTGGGAGATGTTCGATGGCTCCTTGTACCACAAGCTGCGCAAGCAGCTTGGCTGCCAGGACGCCTTCCCTGAGGTGTATGACAAGATCTGCAAGGCTGCGAGGCACTGAGCAGGGCCCCTGGGGAGCCAGCTGCATGGGAATGGACTCGCTCTCCCTCGCTCCAACTTCTCTGCTTTCCCAGATTTCAGAGAGAAACCCCTTCAGAAATCCCCGAGGTAGCCCGACGGCCTCCAGGGCAGCTCAGGCAAGTGGAAGCACGTGGGATTTGGAGTCAGACAGAGCTAAGTCCCAGTCCCAGATTAGCCACTCATTAGCTGTGTGACTGAGTCTGGGCTAGTCACCTGACCCTGTGTGCCCCGTGTTCATCTGTGAAAGGAGGTATAAATCCCTATGTGCTGGACGTCATTCACACAAAGGGCCCATCGTGTGGGAGGGGCTTCGTAAGTGGTAGCCAACACCGCTGCGTCCATGTAACCTCACACCCGGCTCATGCTTTGGCTTCAACAGCTGAGTCCAGACAGGTTCCCCACCGGTCACCTGTGCACGGGTTTGGCTGGCACCATGAAGGGGATTCCTTGGAGTTTCACCTGCATAACCTGCATCAGCCCCAAGAGGGTCTTCCCCCTGGGCCTCGGGGATTGAGGGTCATCTGGTTGGCAGGCAGGCCCAGGATGTGCTGTGCCAAAGCCAGGTCTGCTCCAAAGTGCTCTCTGCCATCTTCGGACCGTCCTGCCCCTACTTGTGTGCTCAGGCCCGAGGGCCACCCCAGCCATCACTGAGCCCACTCAAGACTGTTCCTGGAAGACATCTCAAGATGGGAAGCCTAGCCTTCCTGGGCTTTCCTTTCTTGACTTCCGGCATCCAGGCCTCCTCTAGAGTCCACTGAGTCACAATGGGGGCACATGCTCATGACTGTGTCACCTAGGGGCGGTTCCCACACTGAGTGAGAAAGGGGCAACCGCCCTGTTGTTACTGTGAGGACCCTCCCTGGGGTTGGAGAGAAAGCATCCAGGGTCACTCATCCCCCTCTCCCATTTCGTTCCCACTCCCCCGGCTCTAGTTAATTTCAGTGCCTTACAAATCCTAAGCTCAGAGAAAGTTAGCTCCATTTCCGTTCCTGAGGGAGGGGCCTCTGAGGTCCTCCTGCCTTGTTAACGAAGTGTGGTTGGTTGTGCAGCCCCCACCTTCAGAACTGCCTGGCCCAGCTGAGAACCCAGAGTCTGAGGGGGAATCAAGTTCTGGAAGGAAAGCCAGAACTCAAGCGCTGAGCTGGTTGCAGTCTCCCCCACCCCGCCAACCCTGCTCCCCCCTCCAAAAGCTGCAGTTTTCTCACCCGTCACGTCGGAACATAAGAGCTCCTGAAACCTTTCTACCAGATGGCGGTTAGGGACCGTCCATCAGTAGCCCTTCCCTCCTCCACCAAGCCAGCTCCCATCCATGGTTTTCATCCATCTGGCAAGGGCCAGAACCCTTAGAGTCATAGTCGAAGGATGCTCACTGATGCTGCTGAGGGGTGGGGATCCCGGACAGTGCTACTGCGGTCCTGTGAAGGCCGGTGCACTCGGGGCAGTTGGAAGGCAGAAGAATCACCTCATCCATTTGACCTGTGAAGGAAGTAACCTCACTCTGCTGTCTGAGCAGCATGCGTTCCTGGCATGGGCTCTCCTAGTGGTCCGTGTGCATCCTTGCGCTCGCAGACCGATGACCCTGCTTGCTGCAGGTGACTGGTCAGTGCGAGCTAGCTTAGTTAGTGTGGTGTATAAGGCGCCATCATTCCTCCAGTCAAGCCTCCATTCCAAAGCAACTGAGGCAGTGGCAGTGATGCCAGCAACCTGTGTCACCCAAAATTACCAGAATCCAGCCCTCCACGGGCACTGCCCAGGACCTGGGGAGGGAAGGGGTTTTGCATCACAGTAGCCTCAGGTTCGTGTTTGGCTCTGGTAATATCTTGCCTGAAAAGTGGTGGTCTTCCAGGCATGGTGTACGGGGTCCCAGCCTTGTCTTGCAGCCTGTCCTGTCATCGTCCAGCCACGCAGTGGCTTGATGGAGTCACTTTGCTCCTGTGGGACAGTGCGTGTGGGAAGTCAATGCAAAGCCTCCCCCCTTCGTGGCTCTGGTTTCTTGGCTGCATGGTTCTCTGTAAATCCAGTTGTAGCCACTGTCCGGCTAGAAAGCTGAATTGGCTGATACTGAAAGGGAAGAGGGGGATGGGTGTGGCAGTGTGTGCTGTGTGATGTTTTTTTAATTTGGTCATGGGGACCAGGGAGAAGGCATGAATTCCCCTTGTCAGGCTCCTGCAGCCTTGGGCACTGTGCCTACTCTCCAGAACACGTCCCTGTGGCTCTGGGGCCACCACTTGTGTAAAATAAAGTATGGCCTGGACGATGTCTTTGTCTTTTTTTTTTTTATTCAGAGGATCAGTGTGGAGTCAAACAAGGACTCAGCAGCAGCTGGTACCACTCGGCTCCGATGTCCAGTCTGAGCACAAGTACCCACGGACAGGGGCTACAAACATGGGGGCAGCGGGTAGCAAATGAATTCCTGTCAGTCCAGTGAGGAAATGATGGCGGCTCAGGAGGGATGGGCTCTGTCCTCGGGCACACTCATCAGGAGGTCTGGCTGGGGTCCTCGCTTTGTCTCTTGGTTGTGACCAAGTAATCTTGACAAACTCATGGCTCCCATGTAGACTTCCTCATCTAAAAGCTGAAGGAAACAACTGCCTCTCCATTGGAACAGAGCGCCTTCCTCTGTACACTACCAGCCTTCCCGTCAGCCACTGTCCTCAGGTTAACTGGGGGTTTGCAGTGTGAGCAGAAGTACGTTAGCGCTGGGTCTTCCCCCAGCTGTGGGAAGCTGTCGAGTGGGATACGATGGCCAAAAGGTCAGGGGTCAGGAAAGCCTCAGTTGGAAAGAGCTAGGTCAAATCATTAGAGAACTGAGAACTGCTCAGCCGCCCTGGATTACTACTGAGGCAAGCGATAAACTTGTTAGGATTGAGCCACTATGGACCTGTATCTTTTTAACAGTTTGGCTCACCTCAGGTGCTTAAATGCCCAGAGATGGGAGAATCAAGATTTAACTCAATAAAGTTTTGCATAAAGGTGTACCTGATGGGCATTTTACTAGAACCTGCAATGGGTGGATTTCCTTCTGAAGCTGGCTTCAAGGAACCTTCTAGGAAGTCCCTTCTCCAATCTTATAAATCGTATTTTAAATCTGTAATATTCCCTCTGCTGCCCAGCATTCTTTCTGTAACTGAAATGATCAGTTAGCCAAGAGGAGAGTTTTATTTCAACTCAAAGTTCTAGAGGTTCCAATCCGTGATCAGTTGGGCCTGGGGTGAGGCCCTGTATCATAATGGGTGGGTGTGGCAGAGGAAATGGTCACAAACCAGGGAGCAAAGAGAATAGAGAGCAGAGTTGGCGGTCCTTCAGTACCCTTTACAGGCAAAGACCTCCTAGGCCCTTCCCAAGAGAACCAGCCCTTGACACCAGGCCTCTGGAGACACCATTAAAATAGCTCTTGCACTTCAGTCTTACACATCGCCTTAGATTTGGATGAGTCTTCACCACATGGTGTCTTATTCAATTCTCAGTCTTGTAACAAAGAAAAGGGAGTGGGCATCTTGGTGAGACACCGTAGCCAAAAGCAACTTGGGGGAGCAAAGGGTTTATTTTGTTCTCACTTCCATATGACAGACAGTTCATCAGCAAAAGCAGTCAGGGCAGGACAGGTGGGGACCTGGAGGCAGGCGCTGATGCAGAGGCTATGGAGGAGTGCTGCTTGCTGGCTTGCTCATCCTGGCTTGCTAAACCTGTCCTAGAACCCAGGACCACCAGCCCAGAGGTGGCACCACCCACAGGGGCTGGGCCCGCCCTAATTAATCATTGAGGAAATGCCATACTACTGGTTATTATGGAGGCATTTCTCAACTGAGGTTCTTTCAGGTAACTCCACTTGTTTCAAGTTGACATACAATTAGCCAGCCCATGGGGTCATTTCCCCATTATACAGATAAGGAGAGTAAGGTTCAGAGAAAGGTCAAACAAGTGTGGAGGCTGACAAGGGTACAAGCTGTCTAGTCACACCCAAGTGCCTCTGGAGCCCACCCCACCCCAGAAGCCAAGGAAGGCAGTGGTAAGAGGGGCAGTCACTGTGCCGAAGCTGGCTCAGGAGCCACCGGTGTTCAGTGAGTCATATGTCCCATGAAGAGGAACTCCTGCCCTCTGTACAACTGCCTGTCTCAATGATTTTTTTTCAAAACCAATGTAAGAAAAAAAATCAGCCAAACAAGGGAGTATCTCAAGAGTGATATTGAGGAGTTGGGGATTTAGCTCAGTGGTAGAGCGCTTGCCTAGCAAGCGCAAGGCCCTGGGTTCGGTCCCCAGCTCCAGGAAAAAAAAAAAAAAAGAAGAAGAGTGATATTGAATGTCTTACTCCTACACTCCACACTGCTGCGCGTGGCCCAGTTGACAGCAAGCTAAGATTCCTTGCTCCCTTCTCTGACTGCCTCTCCCAGGTCCCGGGCACGGTCCTTGGCTCCAGGCCCAGAACTAGAACTGAGGGATGGGGAGAAGCAGCCCTAGGTAGAATGACTCCCTAGAGTCCTGGTTCAAGAAACCAAGTAGCTCTGAGCCTAGCTACCGTCGGCATTAACCTAGACTGGAAGTGCCCCATTAAAAAAACAGTCTTTCTTGGATCATTGAAAACAGTGAGGACAGGATCTCACAGAGGCAGGAGTTGGTGTAAGGACCACGGTGGAGAGCGGAGCCTGATTTGAGGGGGAGAGGTCAAGACAGGGTGAGTTGGTTTGAATAGGAATGGCCTCCATAAACTTACATGAGTGAATGCTAGGCCATAGGGAGTGGCGATATTAGGAGGTGTGGCCTTGTTGGAGTACATGTGGCATTGTAGAAGTTTGTCTTGAATTATCTTCCTTCCGCCTGCAGATCAAGGTGTAGAACTCTCTCAACTCCATCTCCAGCACCATGTCTGCCTGCACACTGCTGTGCCTCCCACCATGGTGATAATCTCTAACTGTAAGCCAGCCCCAAGTAAATGTTTCCCTTTAGATGAGTTGCTGTAGTTGTGGTGTCTCTTCACAGCAATCTCTCAGATGCTAGCTTAGATTTCCCATTTGCAGTGGTATGTTTCTAGTCTGTGGAAAACTCGTTGGATAGACTGATCATGTTTCCTTTATTTTGCTAAGTCGACTGCTGGGCCAATTTGAAGAGTCTGTGAGTCAGTTGTTACATAGAGGAATTTGTTATCTCTGTGACTAGAAACGGTTCCATTTCTTCCACAACCACGACTTGGATCCGAGTGAGGAAGCAATTGGTAAAACCCACTCTGAAAACGTGTCTGAAATTGTTTTATTATATAAGTTCTGTGGCTGAGTCTGTCGGGTTTCTGCATCCTCTGGGGACAGCTGGCTCCTGCCACCACACTCAACTGTCATCGATGTAAACCGTGAGGGGAATGTCACAGGATGTTGTCACTCACCCCCACAGACCCACCTCCGACTACGCTGGTCGGCCCACAGTGCTAAAGTAGGGTGCAGAGGCTGTTTCAACTGCTGGACACTGGAAGTCAGCAGTCTCCTCTCAACTGAGACTTTGTTGATCTTCCAGAAGCATCCTAGTGTGGAGATGGGGTTTTCCTAGGAGGCCCAAACTGCTGCATAACAAATGCTCTCTCCCAGCCTCATTCTGGGACAATAATGAGTTAGGTACCCACGCTCTGGCTTTATAGTGCAAGGGGTTGCGGGGAGTCACCCATGGTCCCCTCTTCCATCCATCTGCTGTCTGGCTCCCAGATTTACATCACCAGCTGACTAGAATGCTTAGAACAATGGATCTCTTGTAACAAAAGATACCTGGCCCCCCTGCTGTCCCATCAGACACTGTGACTTTTGACCACAGGGCTACAGCAAAGATGACCCTCCCTCCCGCCTTCTCTCTCCCAGGCATTCTCCAAGACCCCTTCCCATCCTCCCATCCCAAGGTCTCTCTTCCGGCCTTGGGCTCTCTGGATGTTCTTTCCGTGTGGCTTTAAGGAGTCGGATCTGAATTGTAGTCCACAGTTGGACGGCACTTGCCCTTCGTAAAAGGTGTAATCCGTTCCCTGTAAAAAGAGAGAAGGTAAAAGTGGGCACAATCTCTTGCAAGGGAGTGAGCTCCCCACCCATGGCCTCCAGACCTCTTACAGCAAAGGGTCCTTTCTAAGGGAACGTTCTCTACTTTATACCCGTTTTATCATAGCCAGGCTGTCTTATAAGAGGTCGGAGAAAAACCACAAGAAGGCTAGCTAAACTAGCAGAATCGGTGAGGACCAGCTTCAGCGAGAGACCATGCCTCAACAAGTAAAGCAGAACATGACCGAGAAGGCACCCTAAGTAAACTTAAGGCTTCTACACACATATAAACACACGTGCCGGGCATCCACACACATGTGCACACGCACACACGCATGCACTACTACATTGTATACACATGAGGAACAGACACATAGGAAAAAAACAGAGCAAGCTGGCTCACTCTCAGTTACTGCCTGTTTTCTCCAACTGTGGCAGGGTCTCCATGAAGACGGGGCTACGGTTGTTTCCTGCTCTTGGCCCTAACCCTCAGTCATGATCTAGAGTGGAGATGCCACAAAACTAGTCAAAGGACGGAAGGCGGGAGAGAAGGCTCAGCGGAGTGAAGGGGTGTCCCGTGCCGTCCAGTGGACCTGTGTCTCAGGTCTCTGCTTTTCCGCTAGAGCCTCCGCTTTCATCTAGACGAGACAGACTCTGGTCTCTGTCCTTCCCAACACCATCTACCTACCTAAAACGCCAGAGAGTCGCTTCTAAGACACCACAGTTACTTCCTTTTAAAACCCTTCTGATCACCTTGGAGTAAATATGTACTCGTGTTTGTAAATACAATGTCTAAGAAATAGCTCATGCTAATAATATTGAATGCATTCTCAAAAGATGGGAGCTGTGGAAATGGCTAAGCAGAGAGGATCCACGGGCCAACTCCCTGCAGTCACACCGGGAGGCTCCCCACCACCCATAACCCCAGCCCAGAGAGATCGGAAGCCTCCAGCCTCTGCGGGCATCTGCACTCATGGGCACATACCCACAAACAGGCACAGACAGGTAAGTACAAGTGAAACATAAAAGACAAAGAATTCTCCAAGGGTCATATAAGGAAGTGAGCAACCTGCTCTTCAAGATGAATAAAAAGCTTTGAAAATACTTCAGAGAAGAAGGGGAGGGGTGGAGTTCAACATGGGCGATGCAAATTCAAACTGTAGTGAAACACAATTAGAACGACAAAAATGCGAACACAAAGCTCTCACATAACAACGATGTGGTGGGGCTGGGAATGTAGCTCAGGGCAGAGTGCTTGTCTAGCATATGCAAGACACAGGCTCTATCCCCAGCATCATCAACAAAGGATGGAAACAAACCCAGGACGTGGATCAAGTAAAGCCTCACAGGTCACTGGGGCAATACAAACCGCTCGGCATCACTGAGTACTCTGAGTGTGTCTTAGGCCGCTGTATGTGCATTTTACCAAATGACTTACATAACCTATTCTGGGATAGTTACCAGAAAGAAATGGAAACCTGGCTATCTAGAGAGCTCTACACAGCTCTCTACAGCAGCTTTACTGAAGACTGAGATGTGAGCGAGGGCAGCCCATGCACTCGCTGATACACTTTGGCGTCAAAGGAACCAAGCTACCTCTGCTACATGGGTGGTCTCAAAAGGTGTGCCCGTGCAGGGTTGATTCCGTTTGAGATGTCGGACATGTTTGTTGCCGGCATGGACACAGTGCATTGGTGCAGGAAGCACAAAGAAACTTTCTTGCTTGTGGTTTCATGACTGTATGCATCTGTCAAACTCAGAAACTGGGAGCTGGGGAGATGGCTCAGTTGGCAAAGCGTCCGCATGTATACATGACAACTTGGGTTTGCTCTCCAGTGCCCACATGACAAGGTAGGAATATAGCGTGTGCTGTCATCCCAGCACAGGGAAGGTGGAGACAAGCAGATCTGGGCTTACTGGTCACTCAGCCTAGCCTAGTGGGTGAGCTCCAGACTGAAAACAGATCCCACCGCCTAAATAAGGTGGACAGCATTCCTGAGAAATGACACCTCAGCTTGTCCTCTAGCTTCCACATGCATAAATACATTTAAAATTTTAGGGCCTGGAGGATGACTTAGTGGTTGAAAACACACACAGTGCCTGGAGTTCAGTTTCTAGCATCCACCTTGAGCAGCTCACACCTTCAACTTCAGCTCCATGGATCAAACGCCCTCTTCTGGCCCCTGTGGGCACTGCACTCACACACACAAAATATATGTTTAGATCTTATAAAGTGCATGCCTGAGAAAGAATGATTTTTATGTTGGTAGATTATCCTATTCCTTTTTTAAGATTTGTTTATTTTATGTATGTGAGTGCACTGTAGCTGTCTTCATGCACACCAGAAGAGGGCACCAGATCCCATTACAGATGGTTGTGAGCCACCATGTGGTTGCTAGGAATTGAACTCAGGACCTCTGGAAGAGCAGTCAGTGCTCTTAACCATTGAGCCATCTCTCCAGCCCAGATTATACTATTCTAAATCTTACTTTTAAGGCTGGATGTGGTGACACAGACCTTTATTCCTAATATTCAGAAAGCAGAGACAGGTCAATCTCTATGAACTACAGCCCAGCCTGCTTTACATAGTGAGTTCCAGGTTAGTCAAGGCTACCTGGTGAGACCTTGTCTCAAAAACAAATACGTAAATAAAAAATATAAACAATTAGAGCTGACCTTTAGGAAAACCTATGGCTTCTAACAGAACCAAGTCTAAGACCTCAGCTTGGTGTCTAAGGCCTTTGTGACCAGCTAAACCGCCCACCCTGTTCTTGCTGTCACTCACAGCCTCTATACACCGTTCCCAGGGACATCTCCAGTTCATATTAGGCTGAAGGTCAGGGAGGGGCTCCTAGAGTCCCTCTTTCTGACACCAACACCCCGATCTTTCAGCAAACAGTATATACAAAAGTCCAGGAAGTGTAGGAAAGTGAATAGAGGGGATGGGGTGGAAGTAGGCAGGGTGAGAACAAGAAGATGCTGGATTCTTTCTCAGCCTTCCTGAGCCCAAAGAACCATCCATCCTGGTCTATATTTTAGGAACTCTGGGGAGAGAAGTGGGGGACAGATTCCAGAGAGAGAGAGAGAGAGAGAGAGAGAGAGAGAGAGAGAGAGAGGAGAGAGGAGGAGGAGGAGGAAGAGGAGGAGGGGAGGAGGAGGAGGAGAGGAGAGGGGAGAATAGGGGAGGGGAAAGAGGGAGGGAGGGAGGGGAGGGAGAGGGAGGGGTTCTAAGTGCTCCCTGCCTCCTCCAGATCTCATGCTTTCTTGCAGTGGTGGGGAGTAGGGTATGTCCCCAAAAAGCTAGAGGCTCTGACCTGCTGTCTTCTCTGCTACACTGTCCCAGGAGCCAGGCCAGTGCCTGCACAGAGTAGGTGCTCAGTGAATTTCTGAGGAGGCATCAACACCACGCACTAACAGTAACTTTGGGAATTCATACTCTCTTAAAACTTCAGTAATCTCAACTGAGAAACACTGAAATCAATGCCCAGTTATCTCACAGAGGATGTACTACTGTGGTGGTTAACTTTGTCAACTTGGCATGCTTTAGAATCAGGTAGGAAGTACACTTCTGGGCATGCCTGTCAGGGTAACCCCAGAGATGTTTAACTCATCTTCTGACCCATCCTGAATGTGACCCATCCTCATTAGCTGGGATGCAGGACTGAACACAACAGAGGAAGCAAGCTGGGCACTAGTGTCTTAGGGTTTCATTGCTGTGAAGAGAAACCATGACTCAGGCAACACTTACAAAGGAAAACATTTCATTGGGGCTGGCTTACAGTTTCAGAGGTTCAGTCCATTATCATCATGATGGGAACCATGACAGTGTGCAGGTAGACATGGTGCTGGAGGAGGTGCTACATCTTGATCCACAGGCAGTAGAAAGAGACTGGATTTCACACTGGGCATAGTCTGAGCATAGAAGGCCTCAAAGCCCACCCCCACAGTGACACACTTCCTCCAACAAGGCCACACCTCCTAATAGCACCACTCCCTATGGGCCAAGCATTCAAACACATGAGTCTATGGAGTCCTATTCAAACCACTCCAACTAGCGTTCCTCTCTCCCTGCTTCCTGATTGGGGACACAATGCGACCAGGTGCTTCACACTCCTGCTGCCACAGGAGAGCTGTTCCCACAGCCATCTTCTCTACCTTGATGAACTATGCCCACCAACCCAGAGCCACAAGAAATCCTCCCTCCTCAAATTAGTTTGGTTAGGTATCTTCTTACAGTAATGAGAAAAGTAACCATATAAAAACATGTAAATTTAAGGTCTCTGTGTATACTGTAAACGTACTTCAAGAACATAAGAATTTAATATTATTTTCCAGCACTGAACATTTATGATCCCAATTTGAGAGGTTTAGATAAAGAATATGCATTTTAACTAAAATGCTGAAAGGACAGTGCAGGCGGAAGTGTTTGGGCAGAAGTGTATTAATGCCTGCCATTTCCTTTGAGATTTATCAAAAATAAAAGATGATTAAGAGGCGCAGAAGAGAAGGCTCAGTGGTTAAAAACATACACTGCTCTTGCAGGGGACTTGAGTTTAGCTCCCAGCACCCACATCCAGTAACTCACAACCACTTGTAACTCCACCCAGGAGATCAGACGCCCTCTTCTGGTCTCTCTAGGCACTGCATCCATGTGTACATACCCACACGCAAATATACAAACACACGTAATTTAAATCTTGTATAAAGATGTCTAATAGAGTGGCAGATAGAAGATATAATTAAGCATTAGAATTAGTAATGTGATAATTATCTGTAATACTAATTTTGTTTATAAAAGAGAGTGCAGATACACGAATGTCGTGTTGTGTGTCAAAGGACAGTTTTCCGACGGTGATTTCTAATTCCACCATGTGAGCTCTAGGGATTGAACTCAGGTCACCAGGATTGGCAACGAGTGCTTTTATCCCGTAAAACTGGCTAGGCCATAGTAACAAAGTCTAAATGATGAATGGGTGGTGTAAAATCCTGTCACCTTTTCTACATGTTCAATTTTTCTCATAATAAAACATTACGCAAAAAAATAAAAGGTGTAAATTTCTGCCAAGTAAACCCAGAAGCCTCTCAAGTGTTCCTTTCATGGCCTTCTTTAGTTGCTGGCCCATTTCATTAATGAACACGTAGGCTCCTTTTGACAAGTGTTCATGAGTTCCTCCTCTACAAATCAGCAAGGCCCTGGAGCAGGGGAACAGAGACGCTCTGTGAGGAAGCCACAGTACCACGGGAAGCATGTGCCACCCTGGGGTGTGCAAGAGGCTGAGGATAAAGAGACACTGTCCGGAAAATCAGGGAAGCTTCTGTATTTAGGCAGAGCTGTGACTGACTATACATAGGAGGCTCCCAGATAAACACTAGAACAACCACGTACAGTCAGTGGCCCTAGGACGAGGCCAGGAAGGGAGCTGCCAGGCTGGCACTGGTCCACACGGCCAAAGAGTAGGCCAGCTAGAGTTTCTGCTTCGTTTGTGGTTTTGAGTCAGTATCTTACTATGCAGCCTTGGATGGTCTGGAGCTTGATATGAAGACCAGGTTGGTCTCAAATTTAGAGAGATACCCCTCCCCGGTGCTGGGATTGAATGTGCACACCATTACACTCAAACAGAATTTTAAAATCCCAGTTAGGGCTGGGTGTGACAACACATGCCTTTAATCCCAGCACTCGGGGCAGAGGTGGTGTCTCTCTGAGTCTGAGGTCAGCCCCAGTCTACACAGTTCCAAGACAGTTAGGGCCAATAGGAAGATTCCGTCTTGAAAACAGAGGTGTCATAGTGGGTCCTCCAGACAAGGCTGCTCAGTCACGGGTTCAAGCCAAGCCACTGACTACATTGGGTGTTCAGTATCCAAGGGCAGTCCCTCAGGGTGAACTTTTAAATACAAACCCACACGCTGTATTGACATACCTCAGTGAGCAAGGTCAGTTATTCAGAAGTGGAACTACAGAAACCAAAAAGCAAAATAAGTACATCTGGGGGCTTTCCCAGAACTATGGGCCTTGATGGTGTAGGTCTGTATTCTCAGTTTGCAGGTGGTGCTGCCTACATGCTGGGTTCCAAGGCCTCACTGGTATTTCCATCATGGGGACAGTTAAACTAAGGTCTGGGGCCTACTAAGGTCTGGGGATCTGTAACAAAATAAAATAAAATGTCCTAGTCAAAAGATCTAGAAAGGTAACAAGATGGAGGTGTGCTGTCCAGTGGACATACATAGAGCACCTACTGTATACACAGTAAAATAAAAAGAAGGCTTTCCTATACTCACAGCAGAGGTTAGAAGCCCAAAAGAAAGCAGGTGAGATTTGGAACTAAGACTAAGAAAAAGTCAGTGGACTCACACACTCCAGGAGGTTCTGCACCTCTAACATATGCTCGTCCTCGCCTGGATTAGAGACAGACGGCATGCTGGGAAAGGGCGTCTCACCACCCATGGCCTCATTCTGTCTTGACCCAGGAGATGAAATGAAGCACAAGCTTGGAGTCAGAGCCACAGATCCTGTTCCCTGCATTCTCTGCCCTCCTGTGAGATGTGGCAAATCCCCTCAAATCCCTCTTCAAACCATGTAGACCCATATAAAGAGACAGGAAAATGGCAGACCAGTCACTGCCACGGCACCTCTGTAACCTGTGACTTTTACACATTTTACAGCCACAAGTCCATGGGACCATAGCCACCACCCTGGAAAATGGCAGACATCAATATCAAAGGGTAGGAAGGATCCGGTGAGAATCCCTCCCCGACACTGTCTCTATTCACTTTTACTGTTTATTCCAGCTGTTTTTAAATTAAAAATAAATTGTATGTTGTTGTTGTTGTCGTTGTTGTTGAGGCCGCTCCCCTACCCCCAGCACAGCTGTAGCCATCTTGTTCCATGCTCCCCAGCTATTTCATAGTTGCCATAATAGCCTGCCAGTCATTGACACAGAAAAATAGCTTGACTCAGAGCAGGGTCATGCTAACCACATCTCCCGTTATGTTGTTATGTTCTGAGTGTTCTGCATGAGGTTTGTTAATCTTAAGACAGTCCACAAAGATTTACATAGGACCCATCAAATCAAAGGTCACTATGAACTGTTATGTCTAAAATATCTTGAGTCAGAGCTGACCACTGGGCATCACTTCCTGCACCTTCGTATGAGCTCATTGTGGTCATTGTGGTTTTCTCCTTTATAAGCCTGTCCTAAGAACAAACTGGCACCACAATTAGGTTCTCGGTTCCTTTTTGTGGGTTTTGTTAGGTTGTGCATTCGATAAACTATTCTTGATTAAATGAAATCAGTATTCATATGGTTTGGGTGGCAATTCCTAAATCCCAACGTGTGTGTGTGTGTGTGTGTGTGTGTGTGTGTGTGTGTGTGTGTGTGTGTGTACAATACATGTACATGGCTGTAACTGCATGTTGAAGGCAGAAGAAGGTGTCAGATCCCTGGAGCTGGGGCTACAGAAGATTGTAATCTACAGGTCTGACCTCTGCAAGAGCAGCAAGTGTTCCTAATTACTAAGCCATCTCTTCAACCCACTTTTTTTTTAAAAAATTATTTTGTTTTAAAATTAAGTATAAGTGTGTGTTTGCATGGGGTATGTGCACGTGTCAGTGTCCAGAAGAGGGCGTCAGATCCCCGGAGCTCGAGTTACAGGTAACTAGTTGTAAGCCCCTGACATGGGTGCTGGGACCCAGACTTGACCCCACTGCGATCGCACCTGCCCTTAACTGCCGAGCCAGGCCTCCAGCAGCTCACTTAAAGCTGAGGGTTTCCTGGGCTTTGCTGCATTTTACAGTTTGTATCTACAGTCTTCATTGTAATTCTTTTCTAAGTAGTTAAAATTTCAAACTCAATTATTCTCTTAAACTTAAGCACTTAAGGGGTATTTGCTTGCTTGTTTGTTTTAAACCGGGTCTAACTATGTGGCCCATGGCTGCCTGAAACTTGCTATGTAATCCAGGCTGGCCGGGAATGTACAGATATCCCCCTGCCTCTTATGGGCTTAGAGACATGTATCAGCACACCCAGCCAGAAGAGGCCTTTCTTGAAAGCAGAAGTCAAGGGATAGGAGAGGGCAGAGGAGGTCAGTGGCATGGTAATACCAGGTATGTGCGAGCTCCCGTACCTAAGACCATTGCTTGTGCACTAACTGAAAGTTTAATTTAAAAAGAAGTTTCTAATTTCTAGGTTCCTGGTTTGGGGAATCATTCTTTCGATGTTAACTTCTTGCCTTATTATATTACATTTAGAAAAATGGACATAAATTTTTCTATGATGACATTTTGGCTTAGACACTTATATTGAGATTTTCCTAGAAAATCGGTTTTTATAAATGTGTCCTTTTTAAAAAATTGATTATCTGTTTTACATATGTGAGTACACTGTAGCTGTCCTCAGACACACCAGAAGAGGGCATCAGATCCCATTACAGATGGCTGTGAGCCACCATGTGGTTGCTGGGAATTGAACTCATGATCTCTGGAAGAGCAGTCAGTGCTCTTAACCGCTGAGCCATCTCTCCAGCCCTCTTATAAATGTTGCTTAAGTGTCTGAAATGGCAGGGTAAAATTTATCTATCTGAAGCCTCCAAATAATTACTACATGCCCTCATCTGCCATATTTTCAGACAAATCTACTGAGAATTCCTGTCATTATTATGAGGGACTTTGTCACGTGTTTGGGTATGGGAAAGATCATGGTTACTGGGATTTCTTCATGATTTTGTTTCTCAGAATTAAGTGTTCATCTTGTAGCGGAGTATGGTGGTGCACTCAAGTAATCTCAGCCCGTGGGAGCTTAGAGCTGCACTGGGGGTTCTAGGCCACTCTGGGCTACATAGGCTACATAGTAAGAGCTTGTCAAACACAACAAAAGTATCCATCTTTGGTCTGTTTAATATTTTATCTTCCGTTCCTCTT
This sequence comes from Rattus rattus, assembly GCF_011064425.1. Taxonomy (NCBI): domain Eukaryota; kingdom Metazoa; phylum Chordata; class Mammalia; order Rodentia; family Muridae; genus Rattus; species Rattus rattus. The sequence goes on along the minus strand of NC_046154.1, from coordinate 48,204,995 downwards.
TGCTCGACGCTGGGATAGACTTCTTGTGTACCGCATAAAGCTTGTCTTTGTCTTGTTTCAAATGTTTCTGTACCAGCAGAGAGCTGAGCACTGTCTGGATTTTGATATTATTATTTTTATCAAGCATCACCAGCCTCAGAGTCTCTGTGTTTTGTAAAAATAACAATACCAAAGTCCAGACATTACTCAGCTCTCTGCTGGTACAGAAACAACATTTGAGTAACACAAAGACAAGCTTTATGCAGTGCACAGGAAGATCACCCAAGCAGCTCGAAGTTTGGACTGTTAGTTTGTCTTTTATTGTTGTTTACATATTGTACCCAGAAATATTTTTATATCCCTCCCACTCCTGAGCCCTTTGCCTTAATTCAATCTTTGTCTAACTAGAGAAGATCCCTTAATATTTTCAGGAGGGATGTGTTTGGGATACACCTTCAATCCTCATGCAGATCTCATTTGTCTTGTATGAAAACAAATGATACTTTGACTACAAGAAAAGATTTATGATCCGATTCTCTTCTTTGAGAATTGCGTAAATCATGTGTTCTATCATGTATGTTTCAGAAGAGAAACCTAGAATATGCCTGACTGCTTTGATTCGATTGAAGATTAGCTGTCTTGAGCCAATGAGATGGCTCAGAGGGTAAAGACACCGTTAAGTCCAGGGACCCACATGGTCGAAGAGACCGGACTGCTGTCAACTGTAACTAACTACTGACTATCGTCTGTGACAATATATGTGCCGTGGCACTTGTACACATGGATGTCTATGCATGCACACATGCAAATTAATTAATTAAAAGTTTAAAGGAAGAAAAAGTTAAAAGGGCAACAACAAAGGTAAATGCAAAAGAATTTATATTGTCTTTTGCTAGGCAGTGGTGATACAAGCCTTTAAGCCCACTGACTGCTCTTCCAGAGGTCCTGAGTTCAAATCCCAGCAACCACATGGTAGCTCACAACCATCTGTAATGAGATCTGATGCCCCTCTTCTGGTGTGTCTGAGGACAGCTACAGTGTACTCACATACATAAAATAAATAAATAAATCTTTAAAAAAAAGAAATTATACCATACTTCATATGAACTGCACCCTCCCCCCATAAGCTCATATATTTGAATATTTGGTCCACAGTTGGTGGAACTATTTAGGAAGGAGTAAGAGGTGTGGTCTAGCTGGAGGAGGTGTGTCTCTTGGGCCTGGCTTTGAATTTTCAAAGCCTACACCATCGTCAGTTAGCTCTCTGCCTCATGTTTCTCATGCTTGTGGATAAGATGTGAGCTCTCAACTTTTGCTCCAGAGCCTTGCCTACTGACCTGCTGCCAAGTTCCCCATTGTACAGGTCAGGGACTCTTAACCCAATGGAACTTTGAGCCTCCAAACTAATTCTTTCTTTTATAAGTTTCCCTGGGCTGGAAAGATGGATCAGTGATTAAGAACACTGACTGCTCTTCCAGAGGCCCTGAGTTCAATTCCCAGCAACCACATGGTGGCTCACAACCATCTGTAATGGAATCTGATGCCCTCTTCTGGTGTGTCTAGTGTACTCATATGCATAAATAAATCTTTTCTTTTCTTTCTTTTTTTTTTTTTTCCAGAGCTGGGGACTGAACCCAGGGCCTTGCGCTTCCTAGGCAAGCGCTCTACCACTGAGCTAAATCCCCAACCCAATAAATCTTTTAAAAGAAATGTTGCTCTGGTCCTGGCGTTTTGTCATGGCAGTAGAAAAGTAACTTAAGACAATGCATTAGCCTCTTTCTCTCCTGGAAATGCACTGAAATAAAAGTAAAGGAATGAGTCTTTTTTTTTTTTTCTTTTTCTTTTTTTTCGGAGCTGGGGACCGAACCCAGGAGGAATGAGTCTTAAAGCTAATTCTGGCCAGAGCTAAAGTTCACTTTTCCTTGTACATTGGCCTTAGTCTTTCTCTAAAGCTTCCCTTCCAGCATGTGGCTGACCTGCGTGCCAGCTTAACTCAAACGGCATGGAGTTTTCTCCCCCACTGGAGCTCCCCGCTATGAGTCTATAATAAACGTTTCTCTAAAAATAAAACAAGACTCTTAGACCATAGACCCATGCGAGCAAACAGATGGAAGAATCATTTGCAAAAGTGTCCTCTGTAAGTGGAAACGTGGGTGGGAGACTGGCACCAGAGCAGGTCCACGAGTCTAAGCCCCACGTCAGTAGAGGGTAAAGCTAAGGAATCTCCTGTTGGGAAAGACTAAAGAGCTGGCAGCATTCGGTGCCACTGAAAATGGGATGGAAGTTGAAAATGCAAACAGGAACATAGATGGGAAGCCTGAATAGCATCGGCTTCCCTGCCCACTCTCAGCAGCCGGAGAGGTGCCTGGAGCACGCTGGCGCATATAATTTTATACAGTTTCTTTTCTGGGTGCTGTGAGAACGTGCCTGGCAAGAGCAACACAAGGAAGGAAGGACTTACGGTGACCCAGAGTTTGTGCGTCACCATCACAGGGAGAAGATGGTGGTAAGAGCAGCAATTCTGTGGCAGCAGGAGTATGAGGTGGGCGCCTGCTCTCACTGTATCCCCAGTCAGGACACAGAGATGAGTGCTGGCTCTCACCTTGCTGAAGACTGGAGATTTATTCTTGGAAACTGGGGTTCCCTGCTCACAGGGACACCAGCTGAATGCTCTGTCTCGATATCTAGACGTCTATCTTTTCATTCGTTCACCTGTTCATTCAGTGGCAAGGTCTTGAAGTGCAATTAGGTTGTAATTAGCTCACTATGTAGCCTAAGATGACCTTGAACTTGTGGTCCTCCCGCCTCAGCCTTCTCACTGTTGGCACGCACAAGCATGCACAGTCCATGTACACCATATTGGTTTTGTTGTTCTTTTAAAATTTTGTTTTTACTTTACGTGTACGAGAGTCTTGCCTACATGTCTGTGTACTGTGTGCGTGCCTGGTGCCCATGAAATCCAGAAGAGAGTGTTGGATTCCATGGGTGTGGGAAACAAAACCAGGTCCTCTGCAAGAGCAGCAAATGCTCTTAACAGCTGAGACCTCTCTGCAGTCCAGTGAACACCATGGTGTAAAATTCCAATTGAATGGCAATTGAATCATTGACTAATATTCTAGCCTCTTCCCCTTCTCCTACATGGAAGAGATTGGGCAGCCAGGCCGAGTTGCCCAACAAAGCTTTCTCAGGCCTAGGCCAAGAACACAGATCTAGACAGTGACACTAGAAGACACCCCAACAAGAGCACGAATACTTGTTCTTCTGTGTCACCACCAACTATCAGAGAGTACAGAGGGATCTCCTGAGGGACAGACATGCCAAGGTGGGGTTAACCAGACAGTGTGGGAAGTCACCTACAGACAACAACAATGAACAAAAGAGATTGGGTAAAAAGAGAGACTGTGTCTAACAGATTCATCCTCACGCTTGTCCAGGATGAGAAAACACTGCTTCCATGAAACAAGGGCATGCTGCTGCCAACAGAAACACCGAGAAAACAAAAACATGGAGGGTAAAGTAGGAAGGCAAAACTGACATTTCCACCCACCCGAAAGCAGAAGAAGCCGGGCCGAAGCAAGCTTTGAAAACGACCACGTGATGGAAGTGCATAATGGATTTGGAATCTCTCACGCCTCCTGGCCTCCCTTCTGTTGGGGCACAGCCTGCTGTCCCAGGAGCCCAGATGGAGCCAGGGCTTCCTGAACAACACCAGAGCTCCCCAGAGAGAAACTTCTCAGAGATGTGACACCCACAGGGACCCTTTAAGTAGCATTCACCAGCACTAATTAAGTTACACATTATGTCCCTGTAGGCTATCAATTATTCCCCTTTTACAGACTGGAAAACTGAGGATTGGGAAAAAAGCCAGGGAGTCCTGGTTAGAGATGGCCCTGAAAAAAAAAAAGAACTAAGTTGTGTTCTCTATCTCAAGAGTCCTTGTCCTGCTCTATTTAAAGGTTTTGTTTGTTTGCTTGCTTTTTGCTATAAAAATAATCTATATCCCAGTACTCGGGAGACAGATGCAGAAGGATCGGCTGTTCAAATCACTCTCAGCTACAGACAGAGTTTGAGACTAACTCCGCTTCGTGAAACCTTATCTCAAAACAACAACAAAAACAAGTAAAAAGCACATACAAAAGTTTCGATAAAAATCAAACAATTCAGAAACAAACTAAGTGTGTGGTGAAAGGTGAACCCATAGCCTTTCTCCCTGACGTAACTATGCTCAGAAGGTTAGCCTAAGCAGTGAAGTGGCTCTGCAGAAGGCACTTGCCACATATGCGTGTGTACTCACACCCGCATCCCTACATGCATGTGCATGCTTGTGCACTCACTCCCAGACCCCACGTACACACACGTGCACTAACACACACATGTACACATGCATGCATACACGTGTACACTCATACCCAGACCCCACATGCATACACACACAAACAGAGCCCTCTGAGCACCCAGGCATGACCCTTCCTAAATCTTCCCAAGGGCCTGGCGTGGGAGAATAGTCGCCGACCTAGAGGAGGAAGATCTGGCTTCTAGCCCTTACTCTGCTGCTCACCAGCTGTGTGACTTCAGGCAACATATCTCCTTGCTTCCCTCTCTGGTCTTGGTTCAATATGTGTAAAATAAGACTGAACACCTTGGCCAGAAAGGGGAGAAGTGTTAGTGTACCTTAATGACATGTGACAGGCTGGAGAGATGGCTTAACTGATGTTGTCTAAGCTCCGCCCCCAAATCAAACTTCCCCAGAAGAGAAGGATGGGAGTTTCCAGATGACAGAAGCACTCTCAGTGCCTGGCACAACGCTTGAAAACAGACCACAGTGTGGCACATCACCATGAAGATCCTGGATACCAGGGACAAAGATAGTCCGGGAAGCTTCCAGAAAGAAATATGCAGGTCACAAGCACCAGCCAGAGTGACATCACACTTTAAAACCAAGCTTGGAGTTAGGAAGTGTACAAATCTTCAAGGAAAATGAATCCTAATTTGGTTATTTCCAACCAGACTGAACCAGCCGAGAAGGCAAGAGAAGGGAATGGCATTTTCTCATGTGTAATCTACTCAAATCCTTACTTCCCACTACCCTGTCTCAAGAACTCCCAAAGAATGGATTAAGGAAGAGGAAGCTACAAGACTATTTTTATACAAATAAAACTATCTTAAAATTGCATTCAAAAACTACAGATGGCTCAGCTGTTAAAGGGCTTGCTTGCCAGAAAAGCATGGGGACCAGAGTTTGGATCCCCACAATCCCATGTAAACACGGAGTGGGTGTGGCAGCCCACCTCTGATTCTCGCCTAGGGAAGTGGAGACCACAGATCCCCCAGAGCGAGGCTGCCAGCAAGAATAATCAGTGAGCTCTGGGTTTGACTGACAGGCCCTGCCTCAACGAATAAGGTGGAAGAACGCTCACGAACAAATATCAACCTTAGCCCTCCACACTTGTGGTCATACACACACGCGAAACGCACGCGTGAGTAAACCATCCGGTCTCCAGCCTGGGTCCTCGCAATGCTCACTCCATAATTTTCCAGAGAGAAAAAACTCGATTCTAAAGTGCACGTTCCCTCAAATATAAGCTTGTTTAGAATAAAAATTGTACTTTAGCCAACGGCTTCTTACGTCAATAAAATATGGCAGTAGCTGATATCTGCAACCTCTTCGTAGTTTGTGGTGGGGCTTTCGTGCTTAGGTTTCACGGTGTCCTGAAATGACTTTTACCAACCCTTGTGCAATACCAAGAACCTGAGGTCCTGGGAGATGTAGGTACCTAGAGCTCGCACGGTGCTGGACTGAACGAGTCGTCTTTGCCTTCTCTTCCTTGCTTTTCAACTGATCACCCATTTGTATCGGCCAGCCACTCGCTTAACAGCTGACAGACAGGAAGCTCAAGGGAGAGCATCATGTCCCTCTTCACATAGCCAGTAAGAGGCCGAACCAAGATCTAAACTGAGTATCTCCAGGCTGTCTGTGGAGTGGTTAGCATGGGAGCTAAGCAAGCCTCTTCTCCAGGCCACCAAAGAATCCTCCTGCCTCCCCTTCGCCCTGCCCAGACCTCCAGCTATACTCACTGCAGGAGTTTGTCGCGGTTTAGGTCGTGCAGGTAGCGCTTGGGTTCACTCATGAACAGAGAGCGGTATCTCTGCCTCCGGTCTATTTTCTCCATCAGTGTGGTGTTGAGATAGCGGCCTACCCCGACTGGGTTCTATGGCAGGGAGAAGAGAGACATCAGGATGGTTAGTGAGGCTGGCCCTCAGGCTTTCTATCCCTCTGTTGGGCCCCTGACACCACCACCACCCCAGCTGTTAGGAATCAAATCATGTCACCCACTCCACCCAAAAATGTACTGAAGTGCTAACACGGTGCTTCCCACTGTGACCTTACTGGGGAACTATGATGAATATAATGGGATGAGATGAGGCTATGGCAGAGCATGGGAAGCCCCGGTCTAATACAACTTGTGTGCTTATAAGAAAAAGGCGCTCAGTGGGGGAGATGGTCATATGCAGAGGCAGAGATTAGAGTGGCACGGTCATAAGCTGGCAAAGCCGAGGGTCTCTGGCCACCGCCAAAAGCTGTAAAGAGGCAAGGAAGGATTCTCTACCATCCGCTTCATAGGGAGCGTGGACTCATCTTATGGCATCCAGAGCTGTGAAAGTACAGCTTCATTCACTAAACCAGCTGGTTTGTGGTCCTTTGTAGGCTGCCCTGGCCACCCTACCCATGTGTCTGACATAAGAGAGGCTCAGGAACAAGACAAGATGACAAAATAAAGTCACAACACAGCACAGGCAAGGGCGTCCTACCATCAGAGTCTGGGATTTTGTCCAGTAGGCATGTCCAGGGAGCCTTCCTGCCCTTCCTTAGGAACTGGCCCTACCATAGCCCTTCCCCTTCGCATAGCTGGCTGTGAGAACTAGTTTTAATTGTCAACTAGACACAGCCTAGAACCATCTAGAAAGAGAGTCTCAACAAGAGATTTTCTGGATCAGGCTGGCCTCTGGGCGTGGCCATGGTGGGGTGGTCTTCATTTTATTAGTTGATGTGGGACAATCCAGCCGGCCAGTTTCGTTCTGGGTTTGGGTCCTGGATTGGATGAGAGCAGAGCACAAGCTCTCAGTGCATGTGATGGAATAGCTGTTTTAAACCCTGCAATCTTAGCTTCTCTGAGATGGTGGACTGCAATCTGGATCCATGAGCTAAAATAAACTTTTCCCTCCAAGCTGCTCTGTGTCAGGACGTTTCTATGACAGTGACAGAAATGAACCTACCTTGGGCACTGGCCCTGGGACAGCATCATGGCCATCTGCCTCCAGTCTAATCTCCAGCATTTTACCTGAGATGTCTGGAGCTCACATGTTGGGGTGCAGGCTGAGGCAGGGAGCAGGATAATAATGCAAAGGCAGGTAAATTACAAGCAAAGTGTGTCTCAGAGAGACTATTATGGACATGAAGCGTTTGGTTTAAATGTGGTTTGGATATGAAAAGACTCGGCCCCCAGCTGATGGTTCAGTTTAGCTGTGGATTGAAACTTCTAAGAACCAGAATCAAAATAAAATTACTCCTCCTCTCAGTTGACTTTTTTCAAGGATTTTTTTTTCCACAATGGCAAAAAAAAAAAAAAAAAAAAGTCTGTGATTGTCACAGACAAGGTAGAGGAGGTGTAAGCTGATTGTGTGATTCATGGAATTGCTCATTTAGGATTTGTGTATGGTTGTAAGGTTGCAGCAGGTGGATCTCTGTCTTGTAGACAAGGCCAGCCTGGTCTACAGAATGAGTTCCAGGACAGCCAGGGCTACACAGAGAACTCCTGTCTTGAAAAACAAACACAAACAACAACGAAGTGTTCACAAATGCTAGGACTAGCCTGTTCCGGTAGAACATTACCAAGGATGTCATCACACACCTGGGGATAATGAAAAAGAGCCGGGACGGGAAAGGGACGAAAGACCTGTTCATTCAGGCAGAAGAAAATGGGCTAACATCTCTGATCTTGAAGCCCCAGGACTGAGAGAAGGGAGAAGCTTTCCCCAGGGAGGGTAAGAAGATGAGAGAGCATGCAGTGGAGCCTCGTAGCTCCTTGATTCTCCAAGTGTTGTCTCTGTGATAATCAGTTTCAACTGTCAACAGCCTAGAGCCAGCCACACAGGAGGAGAAGCTCAAGGAGGAACTGTCTAAAGTGGGTCAGCATGTGTGCATGTCTGCGGAGTACATTGTTTTGTTTACATTAATTGAGGTGGGTGGGCTCACCCATTGTCGGTGTCACCTTTCCATGTTTGGGTCGTAGACCATGTAAGTATAGAGTGGGAGGGGGCTGGACGCAAAGACGCATCCATGTGCCAGTTAGTTCATTCCTTTCTGCTCTTGACTGTGGCTGCAGTGTGACTAGCTCCTTCTGGTTCCTGCCTTGACTTCCCTGCAATGATGGACTGTCACCCGGGATTATAAGCCAAAAATACCCTTCCCCTTTAAAGGTAAAACTCCTTCCCCTTTAAAGGTAAAACCCTTCCTCTTTAAAGCTAAAAAAAACCTTTCCCCTTTAAAGGTAAAAACCCTTTCCCTTTATAGGTAAAAAACTCCTTCCCCTTTAAAGGTAAAAATTCCTTCCCCTTTAAAGGTAAAACCCCTTCCCCTTTAAGGTAAAACCCCCTTCCCCTTTAAAGGTGCCTTTGTCAGGGTTATTTGATCACAGTAATGGGGAAGGAAACTTGTTAGAAATGTAATGTCCAGCCCTCCTCCCCAAGGCATACTGAATCAGAAGCCCTGGTATGTGGTCCATTGACTAGCTAGCCTTTAAGAAGCCCTGCTCAAGGGGTTGGGGATTTAGCTCAGTGGTAGAGCCCTTGCCTAGGAAGCGCAAGGCCCTGGGTTCGGTCCCCAGCTCCGGGGGAAAAAAAAAAAAAGAAGCCCTGCTCAAGTTGGAGACCTAGAAAACAGGAACCTAGGAAAGCAAGTGGATGAAAGAGAGAGATAGCCTTGGGCCCAAGGAGCATCCGTGTCAGGGCCACAACGAGTTAGGGCTGTCTGTAGAGGCAGGATCGAGTCTCCTGCCTACCACCAGGCTTCCCCAACCCAGACCCACTCACCCAGGTTCCCAAAAGCATCTGGCAGGCCTTTAGGCCGGTCCGCTTGGAGGCCAGGAGGAACGGTGGCCGGTTGACATGTTTCTGTTCTGTCTCATGAGGAAGCCAAGAACCAGGGCCAGCTATATTCTAAGAATAAAGAGAGAAGACTGACGAGGCCTAGCAATCTCAGCCCAAGCTGGGCAACTGAAGATGAACGGCAGCTGACCTCACCTGTCCAGTACTGCTGCACATTTCATCAAAGGGAAGGGAAGTGTCCCATACCACCCACTCTACATACCCCCAACCAGACGCCTCTTTACAGGTTCCCAGGGGCCCAGAGAAGTGCAGCCTGGGACTAAGGCATACTGGCCCTGGAGTCAGAGAGCTGAGCCCTATATAGAATCTTCTGAGTACCAGGGGGCCCAGTGAATCCCTTTTAATCTGCGGCCCAGTTTCCCTTTAAATACAAGTGATGACCTCTCTTGGGAGAGGGTGGCAGTGGTTAGCAGGCGGTCCGACTGTCCATACTCTTTGCCTCCCCTAATTCATTTCTTCCCATGGCATTTGAGGCAGGCCCTGCTGGGTTGTGGGGATGGTGGTGACAAAAGCCAAGGGCCACTCAAAGAACTAGTCACTGTCTCCCAGAGAGGACTGCCATGAGGCCGGCAGAGCCTGGTCCCTCCCTGGGAAGATCAGGTAGGCAAACTTGAGGATAAACACCTATCACAACCTCTCCTCTCCAGCCTTTTTGGCCCACTCTCCACATCTGTATGACCAGAGGAGGAAGAGCAGGTAGGAAAGCCTCAGTGGCTGGGATTTCCTGGTGGCCTGGCTCAGCTATGGGTTCTATGAGGACAATCCTGATCATGGTTGTAAGTGCTGGCTACAATAACAGGCCAGGTGTGGGAAGAGAGGCTCAGAAAGTGACTAACAGTACAAGGCCAGACTGGCCACCAGCTGGTCCCTAAGACAGCTTCCCCCTACCTGACCACTGCACCCTGCCTCCCTCAAGCTCCCTGACCACTGCACCCTGCCTCCCTCAAGCTCCCTGACCACTGCACCCTGCCTCCCTCAAGCTCCCTGACCACTGCACCCCACCTCCCTCAACCTCCCTGACCACTGCACCCTGCCTCCCTACTGGAACTATGAGAAAGCAAGAGAAAACAAGCTACGGGGTACACTGACCACATCTTTGGGGCACTGACTAAGGGTTGTCCAGTAAATTCTCTCTGTAGGGTGTTTCGGATCCCGGGGATATTTTGAGAAACCCCCTTGTTTCTTCTTGTGTGGTGCGTTCAGTTCATCCACAAAGCTCTTGAAACTCGTCAATTCCCTGGGCTTCTTTTTCTGAGGAACAGGAAGAGAGAAAGAACCGCTGAGGAGGATCACAGGTTCACTAGCCCTCACAGGAAACCAAATGTATGATGGGGCACCTTGATGAACAGAGGCGCCCGGGCCCTGCCTGGTGGAAGGAGAGCGCTGACTCCTGCGAGCTCTCCTCTGTCCTCCACAAACACACCACGAAACAACCCTGCACCAATAAGAACAACCCCAATAAGAAAAAGAATATAAATTTTAAGAGCTTTATAGTGGGGAGAATCTGTATGTAGTGTCGGATTCAGAAACTCCTGTGTTTGTCTCTCAGCTCTTCTGAGAACCTAAAATCGCTCTTTAAAAAAAAAATAAAATCTGTAACAAAAAAGTTCAAGTGAAGAGGTTCAGCCCTGGAACCAACAATGGGGAGGGGGTCCCAGGGCCTCTGCTGTGCTGGGCAGTGGCCTTAGTGGCAGGCAGGAGACCCTAGGATCAGTCATAGGACAGCGACTACCCAGTAGCTCCCACCTCAGCCACCTTCTCCCCAGCGTTCACAATGCTCTCCCACTAAAGCCGCAGCTTTTATTCCACTGATTGCACTTTTCTTTCCCCGAGACTGGAAATTCCACACGGTCCATTTCCCTGCACCTAGACTGTGAACTGGACTGATCCCTCTCATGCAGTGACTCGGTGTTGTCCAAACAAGTCTGGACACACACTTGGTCCCCACAGCCACAGGCAGGAAGAAAGCCACAGAATCCTGTAAAGGATTTTAACGGGATGGGAACGAGTCTGGTAAGCTAAATTTCTTGCCCAGTCTCCTCTCCCACCTCCCTTCCAGTTTAGGGCTCCATTACCCAGGGTATGGCCATCAACACAGCTGAGTCCATGAAGCTGCGAAATGTTTACAGCCAGACACTGCACCTGTACCCTTGGGGTCCCCGCAGGCCCCGTGGTGCATGTTAGGCCACCTGTGTATCAGTACAGTTCATGTTACTGCAGAGAGAACTAGCCACAGGGTCAGATGTCCAAACCATGGCTCTGACCCATCACCGTCTGTGTGACCGACCTCAGGTTCCTCACCTAACAAAGGGAACCACATCCCACCCTGGCGGGGGCACAAAGTACACCCCCTCTCCAGCAGCCCTTGGCACACAGGGCTGCATTCCTGTGGCTAATCACCGATTAGCCTGCCGGGACTTAGACCTCCCCCCACCCAGGCACATACCTGAACTGAATAATGCCCATAGGGCACAGGACTGCTCCTCTCGCCAGAGAAAATGTCATAGGGGCCACGAGTACCGGTGGACTTTTCCACAAAGGTCTCAATATCGCTTTTGATGGTGTAGGTTCCAGGTCCCAGGCCACTGCCCTAGAGACAAAAGTGGTAAGGTTGCCTGAAGGGGAGTGGCCAAGGTGAGGTTTCAGCCTCCCTACCCCTGAGGTCTCCCCATAGGACTATGCAAGATGAGGTTGCTGAGGGTACCTGATGAGACAAGGGTGGTGGCTTGTTGGACAATCTACACATAAGGCCGTCGGAGTGTGAGCGGTTCCAGGAATTCTTCTCCAGCTGTGTGTAGGGGTTCCCCTTCTCCCCATAATTTCCAGGGCCGGGATAATAATTCTGCAGGGCAGGAGATGGAAACACAGAGTCTATCAGTCTCAGTCTTTGTGCTGGTTCAGCTGAAGAAGGGATGTCTGGGGTTTCATATCTCAAGAGGGGAAACAAGGTCTTCGGGTTGAGCGTGTTACCTACCCCACCACACAGCATCACCCGTGAACCTCCTCCACTGCTCACTGCTTCAACTCCAAGTCCAGCTAGCTACACTTCTGACCCAGCACCTCTGACTCAGCACTTCTGACTCAGCACCTCTGACTCAGCACTTCTAACTCAGCACCTCTGACTCAGCACTTCTGACTCAGCACTTCTGACCCAGCACCTCTGACTCAGCACTTCTGACTCAGCACTTCTGACTCAGCACCTCTGATTCAGCACTTCTGACTCAGCACCTCCTATTCAGCCTGGTCTCCCTGATCATACTTGCTTACAATGATTTCTTCCATCCCTCACATGCCTTTTCTGCCCTCTGGTTTGTCAATCACAACCCCACTACGATCCCCAGACACCATCTCTCCTGAGACCCACCTTCCTCCCCGGCTGTTCCACCACAGCCTCTGTAGATCTACTCTTTACAACTACAACTCTGACTGACTTCTGTGAACAGGTTGGGAAGAATGAGCACCGGAATCCTAGGTTGGGACCCTGGCTCTGCTACTTGCTAGCTGGGGGAATTCAGGCCTCAGAGCATCATGGTCCACGGGACTCCACCAAGATGTCAGTACTTTCCTTCAAGGAATAGTGGTAGAGTTGAATGTCTGCAAAGCTCAGGGGCCAGCACATAGTAGGTCCCATCACACAAATCAGGGTGAGGTGACAGGAAATCTTGAGGTCAGAAGAACTGTGGCTAAGAGCCTGAACCCAAAGTTGGTCTTTGAAGTACCGTGAGCATAGCTAACCTGTGGTGTGGAGAGGTGGGTGTTGTCTTGGCCCAATTTCTGTGGCTGATGTGCCTATGCCCCTTTTAGCCACATGGGGGCACTGCTGTCCCATAGATAATGCAATCCTCCGCCTCTCTGGGTCTTGCAACCAGACCTTTGGGGAGCCAGACCCTGGCAGAGGGGGTAGGGCCAGTGCTAGGAAAATCAGGCCACTGTGAGGATCAGATCTGTCCCCCAAAGAATGAAACTGGGTCTTGCTTCCTTCCATGGTTCAGAAGTCATGAGTTCCCTTTGCTCTCGACCTGCAGATTTTGTTCCAGTGAGGCCTTCCCAGACTGCTCTCTGTAATTCACCCCCACAGCACTCTCCTTCCCTGTGCCATTTCCCCTCAAACTCTGAAGAGCTATGCATTTCCTTCTTCATGCTGAGGTGTGGGTCACTAAGATGCAGGCTCTTAGGCTTGTCACTGCCAGACACCCAGCTCCCTCAAAGCCTAGCCCAGTACACAGCTTTCTGTTGCTGCTTAATTGTTATTTCCTGGTGGGCTAGCTAAATGAATGTTTGTTGGCTTTCTAATAGACTCTAGGTTTCCTCTGAAACACAGAGATGAACCACACTCATCCCTTCTCAGTCACTGGGCTCAAGGCTGAGACACAGGAGAGCAGAAGAGTCAACAAGAAAGCCAGGAAGGCTTGGCCAAACCTAGGGAGGAGACAGGTTCAGAGAAGGGTGCCTCTCAAACTATCCAAAAGGCAGCAGCCTTCCCTCAAAGGACAGAGGGTGGAAGAGACGAGATCACATACCCCGATGAGTCCTCGGAAGCGTGTCTCCCCAGAGCTGAGCAGACCCCGTTTGCTCTGTGGTTTCTTCTGCAGCTCAGTTAAGAAGTCTTTGATGTTGTAGGAGCCAGGCCCCCGCTTGTTCGCCTGCCCCCAAAGAAAAGAAGGCAGGATGAAAAAGGAACTCGGGGAAGGTCCAGCCCAAAGGTGATGGTGTTCTCCAACAGGAGGCTATATCCACTAGGACTCTGGAGGAATAGCCATGTGGACAGGAAACCTCACTCCTGGAGGTAGGGAAGGGTATGACCTGGAGTTCACCTGCTGCTCTCTTTCCTTCTTGATGGCCTGGAACTGGAAGTGGGGAAGTTGGGTCAGCCGGCTGGCTTCTTGGGCCCGGGCCCATCCTGCGCCCAACTTCTGTTCCAGGTACTTCTTGCTGAAGCAGGTCTCCTTCGAGTTATAGGTTCCAGGTCCTATGTGGGACTAAGAGCAGGCCCTGAGCTGAGTCAGTCATAACCACCTACCCCTGACCCCTGCATGTGCAAGTCACCCCTGGCCTAGGAATGGAACTAAACTCTTCCCCAGCCCGACACCTAGGGACTCAGCACTCAAGATGGAGTCCTGATCAACTCTGTGACTGGCCTTGTTCTATTTCAGGGAAATACAGAACAGTCAGGCCGATGGGTGAACGAAGAAGCTTGCGGCCCTTAAACTCCTAGGTTTTTACCACAGTCCTGAGTTTCTCAACATATCTGAAGTGGTGCATAAGCCAAGCTTGGGTTGGAGCATGCATGGGTGTACGGGGGAGGGACACAGACCACATGACAGGAAGCAGGCTCACCAGTTCCACGGAATGATGCCTGGAGTATGGGGCCTCAGTGAAGGTGCTGAATTTCTTCTGGTTGGGATGGACAGCAGAGACATCAAACCTAAGGGAGGTATACAGTCAAGTGAGGGCCCATCTGATCCTGACTGGGGCAGCCTTGGGAGACAGGCAGTTGGTGTCCCAGGACAGATGACTTTGAAGCTGACCCATGAAAGTCACTTTGGGTCTGCTTCATCATTTTGAGGGTTCCAGAGGTGCTCTGCCTCCACACCCTATGCTCTGTTTCTCCTCACAGCTTCATCCTCTTCAATTCTTACCATTATCCTTCCCACCTCTAAGGAGACAGATAGATGCTATACCACATGGTGGATACTTCATACTCTCTTCCATATACGTTTAGCTATATATAGGGCTATTAACCAGACCACCACACAACCTCAGCTCCTAGAACCATGTGTGGCACTTAGTAGGTCATTCATATGCAATTGTATTACATAATAGGACATAAAAAATATGACAGTTGGGCATAATGGTGCACACCTTTAATTCCAGCACTTGGGAGGCAGAGACAGGTGGATCTCTATGACTTTGAGGTCAGCCTGGTCTACAGAGTGGGTTTCAATACAGCTAGGGTTATGTAGAAAGACTGTCTCGAAAGAAGAGAGAGAGAGAGAGAGAGAGAGAGAGAGAGAGAGAGAGAGAACATCTGGGCTGCTGCAAACTTACTCAGAACTTTTTAGCTAAGTTTCATGGGATGGACAGACCATGTGGCCTCTCTGAATACTTTACATTGGACGGTTTGGAAATAATTTGCAAGAACTTACTACAGAAATGGAACAGAAAACAAAAGAACTTGGAGGCTTTAATCCCACCTAGTTCATAGAGAGCAACGGTGTGAGTTCAATGCCAGCCAAGACTACATAGGAAAAGGGGGAAAGGGGGAGAAGGAGGAGGAGGAGGAGGAGGAGGAGGAGGAGGAGGAGGAGGAGGAGGAGGAGGAGGAGGAGGAGGAGGAGGACGACGACGACGACAACGACGACGACGACGACGACGACGACAATGAAGGAGGATGAAGGAGAATAGAGGAGGAGGAAGGAGGAGGAAGGAGGAGGAGGAGGAGGAAGAAAGAGAGGAAGTGAGCAGTGGGGGATGGGCGAACCAGCCCTCTTCCCTTCCTCCCCCTGCTCCAGCCCTCTGGGTTAGCCTTCCTTGCGGAGGCAGATGCGCTGGTAGGGCCCATGGGAACTCCCTTGGATCCTGGGTGCCAGGCCAGGTAGCAGTTGGGCCCCACCTGTGGCTCTGCACCCCAAAGGGCGCCCCTTTGAACCACTTGCGGATGGTAGACATTCTGTTGTGCAGGGGGCGCCGTGGGTGCGAGGTCTCACTGAGCCTAGCCTCCAGCCTGCCCCCACCCCCGCGCAACAACCCCTTGACACTGCGCGCTGCCAAGGCAACCCGCAACCAGGGCGTTATGATTCAGCAAGTACAGACCTGCTTCGTGCCACGTGGGAGCTTTCCAGCGTGCTGGCTACCCCCTGACGTTTTCATTCATTTTATATTCCCAATGCTGCCTTGCCTGAGACCCTTTCGGGGCTCCTGCAGACCTTAGGATCCCCCTGAGGTTTAATGAGAGTGTTCTTGTCACTTGCTGAGAATCTGTTTATTTCTGCTTATACCAGGGAGAGCCCAGGCTCAGAAATTGCTTTCATGTTCATCTTGTGCTGAGGGAAATGGAGGGGAGAGCAGACTTGGGAATTCTGGTCCTTTTCTACTAGATGGAACGGGGGGGGGGGGGAGGAGGAGGAAGGTGGAACGTGGAGGGCAAGTGGAGAGATAGGTGAAGGGACTCAGGGACACCTGAGGGGGTGCAGCGGCATCAGAACCTCAGCCATCCACTCCGAGCAGACACTGAAGAAAATCTGCAACCCAAATGTGGTCCCCGTCCTCTGAGCATAGTGGGGAAAGCGACTCTGACAACCATCTCAGCCAGCCTAGCGATGGTGTATGGGGTGGGACCCAGCCTGTGGACAGGCAGAATCCCAAATGAAGCACTTGCTAGATGAAGAAGGAGGGAAGGGTGTGCCCCAACCTGGCATGACCAGCTCTCCCTCCTCCTCCTCCCTTCCCTACAGATAGCATCCTCTGACTGTGCTGATGTCTCCTTCACTACCTCAGAGCCCTCCAAGGGCTTTCAGCAGAGATGGAACAGAACAGACATCTCAATACACCCCACCGCTGTGACAAGATAACTGGAGGCCGATGGAAGATATATTCAGTCCTGCATCCAACCGGGGCAGAGCACACCAGAGGCACAGCAGCCTCTTACAGCCAACCTCACCAAGGTTGGTATTTAAATGGAAGGCCAGGCTTCTGGCTCTAGGCCTGGTAGTCACATAGTCACAGCCGATAGAGCCCCCACAGCACACCACTGAGCTGGGGGTCAGAGGCATCGGCTGTGGCCTCCATCCCTCCCCAGCACCAGCGTCTCAAGAAAGTAGTTCCTCTCTGAGTCCCCACATGCTTACCTGGGAAATGAAGCAATACAATACTCTTATCTCCAGGCTCCTGGGAGGATTAAACAGCCTACAGTAGACAGTTCCTGGCCCTTGGAAAGGGCCTCTCAGAGGCCCACAGAAAGAGCCTGTCTTGTTGGTTCCTGACACAGTGCTTGCCATATAGCAAACCTGTAGCAAATGTTTGTTGGGTGATAAATGAGTGAATAAATGAATGTAGTAAGATTTGTCAGGAGCCCATAACTTTAAAGCTTGGTTTCTCTGGATCCTAGCTGGTGACCCTGGACACGGCATGCTCTCAAGGCCTTCATTTCCCCACCTTGAACAGGACATGTGACTAGAGTTTCCTTGGAGAGCAATACTGAAATATCATGGAGTTGTGGCTGTCCTCGCCCTAAGCAGGAGGCCCTTCTACCAGCCTGGGTCTCCTCAGACTGTCTTGGGAAGCTGGCACAGACCTGCCTGCAGCTGTTTGTATCTTCTCTTCTACAGTGATCTCCTTGGCTGCAGGACAGCTGAAGGAGTGGTGGAAAACACAAGCCAAAGTCCATGGGCCAGAGTCCTGGCTGCAAGAGAAGCCATAGTAGGCCAGGGTGAGTCAGCTCTGTACTGAGGCCATCTGCCATGAGCAGTCCAGCTCCTCCCTGTCATAGGACTTTTTTGTCTGGCTAATTCATTCTCTTCTGTAGGTGCTACCACAACCCCTCCGTCCCCACTCTAATTACTGCAGGAAAGAAATCTAAGGCTCAGACAGACTAAAGGGTCCTGGTCACATCTAGTAAAGCACGGGGTCACACAACCCACCCAGGACTCAACACCCGAGAGAGCTCAACTTACCCAGACTCCATTGTCAATGCAATTACGGCAAGCTTCTCAGCCAGGATGGAGTCTGTGAGGGGGCTTTTGCCACTACCTTTAGGTCTTATCTTTTGCAACCTCTTTCCCACTCTCTGTGAGCTCCACCTATGGACGGCTCTGGCCTACCCGAGGGATACCCTAAGTTGCATTGAGAAACCGCTGGCCTTTTCAATTTTCCCAGCTTCTGCAATATGCATGCCCACCCATTTATTCCCTTCCCTCCCAACCTTACTCATCTTCCTAGAGTCAGATGAAAGGCTTAGCCCACCTACCAGGATGGTTAATATGAACAAAATTAGAGAAAACGACTTGTCTTGGCAAGGATGTAGAGAAGTTGGAAATTTGAGCTTTGGTGATGGGAAGATGTAATGGTTCTACTGCTATGGAACAGTACAGGGGTTCCTCAAAGAATTAAATGTAGAATTACCACAGGACCCAGCAATCCCCCTTAGGATGTGCCAACACATATTTGTATATTGTAGCCCTGCTTGTAACAACATCATTCACAATAACCATAACCCATGCATTTACCATGGGAAATGGTGGATAAACAAGGACTGATAGATACAGACAATACAGACCCTGAGATGTTGCTCACCCTTTAAAAAGGAGGAAATGCTGGGTTGGGGATTTGGCTCAGTGGTAGAGTGCTTGCCTAGCAAGCGCAAGGCCCTGGGTTTGGTCCCCAGTTCCACAAAAAAGAAAAAAAAAAAAAAAAGGAGGAAATGCTGTCCAACAATGGTTGTGTACATTGTGATCCCAACACTTGCCTGCCTGAGTCAGTAGGAGAATTTTAGACCAGCTCTGGCTACATAGTAACTAGGAAGCCAACTGAACTACATAGAGACCCTGTCTGAAAAAAAGTACAAAATTAAAAATAGAAGTTCTTACAATACATCATGGATGAAGCTTCAAGTCATTATGCTAAATGATAAGCCAGGCATAAAAAAAAGCAACAGGAAGAAAACTGACTTCTGAAAGTTGTCCTCTGATCTACATAGGGGCGCCAAGATGTTTCCCCCACCACACAAACACACAATAAATATGGGTGGTTTTTTTTTTTGTTTGTTTGTTTTTTTTTTTTTTGGACAAAATGGGAATTTTTGTATTAACTATATGTTGTCACAGCCTGAAAGTTAAGAAAGTTAAGCTCTCTGGAAATCCCTTCCTGATACTTCAATGCAATGAGAGGTTGCTTCATCTCGATATGGACAGCAGCTTATGGTAAGTTTTGCGTTAAAAACTATTAAATGGGGGCTGGAGCAATGGCTCAGAGGTTAAGAGCACTGGGAACCAGGGGAACCTTGGTTCATTTCCCAGCACTCACATGGCAACTCACAATTGTCTGTAATTCTAGTTCCAGGGGATCCAACACACCTTCACGCAGACACATATGCAGGCGAAACACCAATGCAAATAAAAAAAAAGGAACCATCAAAACAAATTCTAAAAGGCTTTTAAAAAGTATTAAATGTATTACATTCAAATTTAAAATCAGTACAAACAGCATCCAATTGTTTTGACTTGAAAATATTGCTGAAGTCATGGTTTCTTCAAATTCGCTAATTTTTCTCTATTTTCTCTGGTGAAAACGCCGGTCTCCTTCTGACAAGCTGGGGGGGTAGCAGGGGGGATGGTGCCGCAAGAGCCCAGCCTCAGGATGAATGAGGAAGAGTCCAAGGTCAGACATGCTGGAAAGCCTAGTCTACAGGGCACCCCAGTTCAACCTGGACGCTAGAAGCCAGATGACCCCTGAGGGAGATAGCATAGAGCAGAAAGACAGCAGTCTCAGAGCAGGGAGTGGGACCAGCTGGGCACTGATCCAGAGAAGTGAAGCCACGCATATCCAGGGCAGGCATCCATCAGTTTTACCTATGTATCTCCCGGTCCTTCACAGGGAACTGTGTCATGTCACAGAGGAGGAAAAGCCGAAGTATAAGGGATTGTGCTTTATTAGGGACGGAGAAACAAACGTAGATCTAGGCGCCTTAGTTTTGCTGTCTCGGCCCACTGCTGAGCAGAGGAGAGTCGAGATATTCAGTTGAGAAGCCAGATGCACAGTCTGGAGAAAGACCGGAGGGCGGTGGCCTGCTGTGCTCGGCAGAAGGGCTCCAGAACACACACAGCTCTGGAGTGAGAGCAAGGCTTGCTTAGCTGGAAGGGCCTGTCCTGACAGCTCCGTGTGGAGGGTGGAGCAGTGCCTCCGTGTGGAGGAAGGACTTGGCCGGCCTGGGCAACCTGAGGTTCCAGGTCTCCTTGGGCCTTAACCTGGTTCCGTGACGTTGACACCTTTCTCTTCTGAACCTCTCTTCATCTGCTGAGTAACTGAAATCTGCCTTTGCCACTTACTGGGTTTGTGAGCCTCGCACTTGGCAATGCACCACACCTGTTTTTCAGGCACACCTGCTTGTGCAATGCTGCTGTCTAGCAGCGAAAGCGGAAACACCTACAGGGCGAGCCCTTCGTCTGCTCTGGGAGCCACCCACTTGCAAGAGGTGCCCAGGACCGCCGGGCGTGCGGGGCTCCCTCCGGGGCCGCCCCATCCACAGTCCTTGGGAGTTAGAGGAGGCCAGGGCAGCCAGGGGCAGCCATGACGGAGCCTGAGGCCGGAGCTGAGGACCTGGACACACTTCTCGACGAACTGGACTATCTACCTGGCCACTTCCACTTGGAGATGCAGCTCAACTTCGAGCCGCGCTCACCCGCCCAGCTGCGCGCCCGGGACCTGAAGCTCCAGCGAGAGGGTCTGCGGCAGGAACTGGAGCTGGTGGCCACTCCGCAGCTGCCTGCTGTGCGTCACCTCTTGGGAGCCTTTTCCTTCTACCTGGAGGAGCTGGGTGATGCCCGCGAGCATTTCCTGGAAGTGGCCCGCAAAGACCCTGGCAACCTCAACGCCTGGGCCAATCTGGCACACGTCTACGGGCAGCTGGGCCAGGAGGAAGAGGAGGAAGCGTCCGCCGGGCGACTGGCCAGCCTTATGGGCCTGGCAGGGGACCCCGAGGATGCCGGAGACCCCCGGCTCCGCGCTGCCCGCTGCCTGGCGGAGCAGGGATATGCACATGGCTTCGACGTGGGCTGTGCCAGTCCAGAGGAGCGTGCTCAGGTGCTGGAGGCGGGCATCGCACTCTACGACAAAGCGCTGGGCTACGGTCAGCAGGTGGGTGCTAAAAGGACTGTAGTCATTCATTTCCTTTGCTGGGATGCCCGCCACCATTTCCTGCCCAGGTCACCGGGTAGCTTTGCGTTCCTGGGTGCTGCCTACCTAGCTTTCTGTTTCAGCACCAAGACAAATCCTCCAACCAGGCTAACACATCCCTTCTTCTCCCTCCTCTGCCACCAAGTAAGAGGTACAATCAGACACCAAAACCTTGGCGGATTTTCCTTCCTCCTCTCTCCTCTCTGTTTAGTCCCCAAAATTTGCCACTGCCTCAGTTTATAAGAGCTTCCCTCTCCTCCCTAGCCTTCCTCTGCCAGCCCAGCCTCTGAAACGTCCTGCCTGGACTTTGTGGTCACCCTCATCTCGGCTCTCCTGTCCCATGTTTCACTATGCTGCTGATACAGTCGCTGCAGCTCACTGGCTACATCCTCAACCACCCCACCCCACCCCCGACTCCTAGGTTTGAGTGACATCCAAGGCTCTCCATCTTCCATTCAGGCTTTCACCTCATCCTACAACCACCTGTCCACTGTGGGCAGGCTCCATATAGCTCTTCCTTCCTCTGTCTTATCTGCCTCTTCCTGCAGTACCTTGCTTCAAAATCTCCCTTCCAAGGAAGCCTCTGTGGTTCCAGGCTGGTCACAGCACCCTCTCAGCTTCCCCAGCAGTGTTCCAATTGTCCCTCTAGCCTGTCCCTCCGGCTCTGTCTCAACAGTTTTGAGAGGGGGCACAGTGGTCATCTGATTTCTCACCGTAAACCAGTGTCATGGGTACACAGTGATACTCAAAGGTCCTGGCACTAAATAGATCCTGGCGTACTTGTCCTTTACCCTGCAGATGAAGGGTCCTATGCTCAAGCGGCCTATACAATAAGCACTTACGACTGAGTAGCGCTGTGGGTATGGGATCTAAGTGTGGCTCTACTCAGTACTTGGGGCTCCAGTGTCCTCTGAAGGTTTGCCTGACTGGGACCATTTCCAGCCACATCAGTTCATAATCAACAGTGTAGGGTTCCTAGTTGGTTGTTGATACTTTGGCTGTTTTCTGTTTCTTAGAAACATGTCGCTGTGTCTGGCCTACACTGCAGGAAAGGGGGTTATACGGTCAGAAATACCAGCAGGTGGGCTCCCTGTGGGCATCCTGGAGGCTGCCTGTCACTGAGGCTGGGAGTGATGTGGGAATGTTATTGTTCTCTTGAGATGCTCTGGCACACCACCATTCACGAAGCCCCCACACACATTCTGAGTGTCTTTCCACCAAAACCTGCAAGTCCTTTAAAGAGAAATGTTGGTATGGTGACTTTAGCGAGACCACACTGGAGGGCATGGACTTGACCTCAGGACAGCAGTGCAGGGTACAAGTCAAGAGGGCCCTTAGGCTGGGAGTCTGGGCTGAGGGCTCTCTGAGCTCTCCAGCTCCACTCAACCGATACAGGACTCTCCAAGTACCCTTTCCCTCTCAGGGAAATGAGACGATGACGTCATGTGTGTCATAGGTTTTTCTCGTTAGTATAATGGTGGTACCATTTGGTTGATGACATAATTAAGAGCCAATGCTTACAAAGTTCCTAGAAAGGGCCTGCACAGAGATAGCCATAGGTGAACCTCCATTTTCTCACCTACGAAGCCTCCTCCACCCACAAGCTAGGTGTAGCCATGAACACAGCTGTGAGCTGGGACCGCCAGTTTTGAAGTCAAATGCCAGGCCACTGGGCATGGGTAGTACAGCCAGCGCTGTGTGTGTTGAGTGTGGTTATAGTCAGAGGTCACAGCAACAGTGTGGTGCTTCAAAGGCCTGGAGGGAGCTTGAGGTTCAGAGCCTCAGTGTCAGGGCCACCCACAGGGGAGATCTCTCTCCACAATGCTGTTTCTGTGGAATAACACTGGAAGGGAGTCTTATGGCTACCAAGGTCTTTTGCTGACCTCAGGAGGTGTTTGGGGAAGGAAGGCTTCCTAGAAGAGGTGGTCAGGGGGACAAAGGTTTGGGAGTAGCAAACGGAGACCAGCTCTTCTCTGTCTGCATAGTCACCACAGGTACCCGGGGCGGCATAGGTGCTCAGTAAATAGGACAACAGTGATGATTTCAGCAATCAGAGTCAGGCAGGGCCTTGGGCTTAAGAGGTTCTGATACTGGTGTTTGGTGTGTGGCTTTAGCAAGCTGCTTGTCTCTAGCCTCCATGCAGACTTCACAGATGCCAGTACTGGACCTGGATCTCTGCCTGAGATGTCCTGTGGTTATCCTGTCAAATAATAGAGAGACCCCGGGGAGCCCAAAAGGTGGTTCCTGGATTTCTCTGCATTTATCCGGTTCCTGCTGTGCACCAGGCCTTGTGTGAAGAAGCCCTCACATTAAGAAGACCCTGAACAACAGAGAAAGCAAGTGTTAGATCCATCATTAATCCCCTTACCCAAGCCCTTCCTCTAGGAGCAGAAGCCAAAGGAATAAATCAGTGATGTCTCTACAGCTGCTTAGGGTCCCAGTCCCATGACACAGGACAGTCTCTAAATACTGAGCACAGGAGAGCACACTTTCTAAAACAGAACCAATTCCCTAGGGCCTGACAATGGAAGTGGACTTCAGTGGCACGTGCAGACCCAGTGTTGGCATCAGTAGTGACCCGGAAAATCCAGGTTCTGTGGAATAGAGAAGCAGTGAGCAAGTTCCAGAGAAGTACTACTTTCCAACAGAAGTAACTGGTGGAAGCTTCTGGAAGAGATGGCGGTCTGCGGACAGGAGTAGGCAGAGGGCACTGCCAGCAGGGTATCCACAAAGGCCCGACAGCAGGAGAACACAGAGCAGGAGGACTTCAGAGACAGTCGGCCTGCGGCAGGAGAAGGGGGCAGCCTGAGACTTTGTAGCAATCACAGGAAGATTCAGGAGCTACTGACATGGCCTCTGAAACTGGCTCCCACCTTCCGTATTAGCCACGTTTTCCCACAATTTTCATGGCAGTTCTAACATAATTCTCCAGATGTCCCATGTAGCTTTATCCCTTGCAGAGTCCGACCGCCCTCTGCCTAGAAAGCAAATACATCCATCAGAACCCTAACATCACCTGCTTCTGGGAACCTCCTCACATAGCCGCCCACTTTGGGCACCTGCCTCATAGAGCAGAACCGTGTGGTTCACTTGAAGGACTTGGAGCTGAGGCTTGCATGGCTAGCATTTTGCCTCAGGGTACTGAGCTAGTGAGGGGGAGTCGAATAGTCCCATGCTAACTTGTCTAAAGGCCTTTGCTTTTCTCTGGAATCAGAAAAGTAGGGCAGAGGGAGACCCCTCATGGGCACTCTCAAAAATCTGGTTTGGGGAGTGCTGAGAGATCTCTGGTAAGCGAGTACCAAGTACCATTTGTTGGGGAGATCACTGAAGGTAGGAGATGGAGGTACTCAGGGTGGTAAGTAGAGAGAAGGACTCCCCAGCTCTAAGAGTCACCACCACTTGCAGGAGCAGCGGAGGGAGCCCATGGCTACCGAAGCTTGTGTAATACAGTAGGTTTACTCGCTGATAAGAGGGGCTGTAGCAGACAGGCAGGGCGAGTGGGAAGCTCCTTGAGCCCAGAGGACAAATGACTGCTGGAAAGCGGTGTCTGCTCATCTACTGACCATTACTTCAAAGGAAAACAGCGGGGCTGGTCAGTCAACTCATAAACCCCGTGTGAGAAGGAGCGTCTTTGGGATGTCTGCACTCTGCTCTTCACTTCCTGTCGGGAGGTTTGGGGTTGTGGTCCTGGGGATGGAAGCTGGGTCTCGCTACTGTACTAGACAAAGCATTCTACTGCTGAGCTAGCTTTCTCAGGCTGGCTCCTCTTTCTTGACAAAATTATAAAGAGACGGGTGGCTTTTATCACTCCTTCCTTCCTCTGAAGATCATCTACACACACACACACACACACACACACACACACACACACACACACATCTCTACAGGATCCCTAGTGCACATGGGTGCAGTTGGGCGCACACACACAGCTCCACTGGATCCCTGGCGCACACATTTCCACAGGACCCCTGTGTGCACTTGGCCACAGTTGGGAACACGCACTTCCACCATTCTGAGTGCTCTGACTCAGTTCAGAAACAGAGGAGGAGGAAGCCAGGCCAGGGGCTGATGAGCTGGGTACAGAGCATGCTTGTGGTTTTCCACATCATCATCTCGCTTGATCTCATAGAAATGCTGGCAATGCCACGTTATTAGCACCTTTCCATACATGAGGGAACAGAGGCTCTGAAAGGTGCAGGCTAACCCAAAGGTACACAGCCATGAGTGACAGGGAGGGACCAAAGTCAGGTGTGTGGGCTCAGAGTACAGCATTCCTGCCTTGGTGACAGCAAAAGTCACTCACCTTTGCTGCTCATTGCTTCCGGGGCTGCTGCCGCCTTCTCTTCCCACCCATCTGGTAACCTTGAGGGCTGGGTCGCCACAGTCCCAAAGACACAGGACCCTAGGGGTCAGTTGTTTTCAGCATCATCTGACTCAATTATGTCTGACAGAAGAAACAGTATCCACAGTGAAGCCACTGGGGAGCTGGGGAGAGTCAGCTTACAGTTCTTCTCTGAGAGGGCACAGGACTCGCTCGGGCCCACAGCCACTGCAGACCCTGGAGTCTGCCTTAGATACACAGCAATGAAATAGAAATGTGGCTCCTCACAGTTCAGTGTGGGGACCTCGTGAAGCAAAGACGACGCACAGGGCCTGAAGATTTGACAGACTAAGGGAGAGCAGGGAGCTTGAAGTTCTCCCTGGGCAATTCTCTGGGGAACCCAGGATGATGACAGACACTCATTCCAAGGCATCACGCCCAATCCTAAACCTCTCCCACCAGCCCATTGGCTACCCCTGCCTCAAGCTTCGTAGATGCTCACAGATACAGAGGCTGGCTCAGGGACCTGGGTTCCCTGGTTGGAGCAGGGGACCTCACATTTCTGTTACTCCATATACCTGTTGAGGCAGGGAAATGAGAACACTAGTACCCCGGCAGGGCTGGAAGAACCTCTTCCTGTCCCCCATGCTCTGGCCCTGTCTGTCACCGTGGAAAACATTCCACTTCTGCTGAAAGGACACATTCCTAGGCAGGTCCGACACCTTGCAACTATTTCCAGCAGCTGAAAGACCGGTTTTTGAAAGAGGTAGATCAGAACCTGAATCCTGGCTCTTCTGCCTTGGCTGTGGTTTTGAGCTGTGGCTCTTAGGCTGTTTTCTAACTCCTATGAGGAAGACACTATACCTTCTGAGGCTGCTGTGAGAAGCAGGTACCACTGTACCCAGTGACCCGGAAGCGTTCCATCAGTCCCCTCCCAGGAGACCATTAGTCAGCTCAGGGGCCTCCCTGGAATGTAGGAGCAGCTGCCAGGACAAAGTTCACCCTGCCAGGCAAATACTATCTGAGAAACCGGCTGACCACCCATTCTAATCAGAAGCCTATGGTTCTGTAAACTGTGGGGTTAGTGAGAAAAACAAACAAAAAAAAACAGAATCCTTTTTTTGTCTCTGGACCCCTGAGGTACCACAAATGGACAGGCCTGAGTTAACACAAACCTGCCTTGGGACAGTGAATCCTATTCCCCTACTGCCAGGTCACCTGTCTATGTCCCTTACCCACGAGCCACAGAGGCAAGATCTTTAGGTTTCCTGGAGGAGAAAGGGTCTGATCCTTTGGCCCATTAAAAAAGGGCAGACCTGCCAGCCCACTTTCACTCCACCCCCTGCCAATCCAGCCAATGGCTTTCAAACTTAGCACAGTAGAGAGGGCTGTAAGCACAGGGCCCCCTGAGCCACACCCCTAGAGCCACAGAGGAGTGAGTCAAGAGTTTGCCTTTCTAAGTCAGGCCTGGTAGCTCATACAGTGATCCTAGTATACCAGACTGAGGCAGGAGGATTGCCACAAGTTTGAAGCCAACCTTACAGTATGAAACCCTGTTTCAAAACAAAACAAAAACCAAACAAACATAAAACCAAATGTCTTAGGGTTTCTATCACTGCCGTGAAACACCTTGACCAAAAAGCAAGTTGGGGAGGAAAGTGTTTATTCTGCTCACACATCCGTAGCCCTGTTCAGCATCAAAGGAAGTCAGGACAGGAACTGAAACAGCAGGAACCTGGAGGCAGGAGCTGAGGAAGAGGCCATAGGTCAGGGGTGCTCCGTATTGGTTTGACCATCAATATAACAAAGAGCTAGCCTGGTGTGATGATGCATCCCTATAATCCTGAAGGAGATGGAGGAGGAATTCAAGCTTTAGGCTAGCGCAGAATGTGCAGTAAGACCCTTTCTCCTTAAACAGGGTGGGGCTGGGGGAGTTAAATAATGACAGGAGTGAGTCTCAGTCCAGGCTTTGAGGACACTATCTTGCCTCAGTTTCCCCATCTGTTGGTAATGAATCTCACTCCCCCATCCACTCAGCCCTAACTAAGCTGAGTGTGTTCTGCAAGTGGGAGCCACTGTTTGGATCCCAGCTCTTTGCGGTTGGTTCGATATTGTGGGGGAAATGTGAACTTGAAATGAGAAGCGGCCTGATAGAGCAGGTGAGACCTGTAGCCTCCCTGGCTTTCCACCTGCTTCCCCCATCTCAGGAGGAGCAAAATGACAAGAGCTCAGAGGAGCATGAGGCTGATGCTCAGGGAAGCCCCAGCATCTATCTCACCCTCACGTGTACCTCGTTAGTCCCAGGGTGACTGTACACTCGGGCTGGGTCTCCTGCGATTCCTTCCTGAGAATCTGCCCCAGGATGGAGTCCAGCCTGTGGCCAAGGCTCTGATGCTGGCTGGCTGCTGTCAGAGCTTCAGGGGACTAATAATGATTGAGTGCAGGGTGTCCCACCCAGATCCCATACCAGGCAGTCCCAGAAACTCCTCCCAGGCTGCCTAAACCCACAGCCCCTGGGAGCTGGGAACCCTGGAGCTCTGCGCCTTGCCGGCCTGCTGAGGTTCTGCAGCAGGAGAGAGGCGAGCAGCCCCTCCTCTCGGCAGGAGCACACCGGCAGTCACAGGCCTGTTTAATTTAATGCACTGTGGCTTGCCAGGTTGCCCCTGGTAACAGCTTCAGCTGCTACTTCCAAAACAGCCAGGATTTTTAAAGAGACAGGCTATTTTCAAGCTGGCATTGTACTGTGGTGGAAACAGCATCCAGAAGCTTCTTCTGGATGCTGAAAACCCAGCGGCACTCCGAGGCCTCCACCCATGGCCACTAACCCTATCCGTAACTCAAAAGCCCGCCCTCAGCCTGAAGCTCACTCACAAGTATGTTCTGCTTAGGGCTACATTTGAGATCTCTCACATGTGCCATTCAGATTAGCTACATTTTTGAAAATCAGTTTAGTCTCCAAATTTGGAGTGTAGGAGAGAAAAAAGCGTAGGAGCTGCTCCTGCAATTCAGAGACCCTACCACCAGGTGGTGATATTGCTTCCATCGTGAAAACAGTAATGGGGTTGACAGTGAGCAGAGCAGTGAGGTTTACAAGCAGTGACTTGTAAACCTTGGTATTAACTCATGTGGAGTCACCTCACCTCTCTGGTCTCAGTGACCCTGGATATAGAATAAGGAGCTAACAGTGTTGTGGGAAAGACTCGAAGCTAGGACCATGGAAGGAGTTTAACTCTCAGCTCTGCCATTCACAAACCATGTGCTTTGAGGGAATAGTTTAACTTTTTTTGGACCTGAATGCCAATGAAAAGAGTGTCTACGCAGCAAAAAGAGCTCTGCCCGAAGGCAGGGATTGGGATTACTCATCTGAAGCTACCCTGGGCTACACAACAAGTCCAGGACTAGGGTACATGCTGAGACACTGTCTCAAAGCAAAGCAAAACAAAACAGACAACACACCCAACACTGGGGTCCTGTGGAAGTAAGGAAGATGCCTTGTAGCCCTAGATAAGGGGGAATAGGGACAGGTGGGATATCATCAAGCTCCAGGCCCTGAAACCATATGGCTCTTAGGGATATTGAAACAGATTACACTGGACAGAGCACCCCCCAGGCCAGCCCACACTAGGAGAGATGGAATGAGTGTTTGCCCTAGGAGGGACCCGCCCTCACAGGCCCCACAGGTGTGTGGCACTATTCTCCTTTGCAGTTAGGATGCAGCCCCTAAGTATTCATCCCTGGAGTCACCCAGTTGGACCACTCAGGTGTGTGAGCCACCAGCCTCTGATCTGCTCACTCCAAGCCAGAATCCACCCCATCAGCTCTTGTGTTGGCCTCATCTCTTATCATGGGGTCATGGAAGGAAGTGTGGGGCTGGCACTACCCAGCTCTAACCCCTGCTATGGCTCCCCACTGCCCCACATATGAGCTCTGTATTCTAAGCCTGGTATTATGGACCTTCCTGATATTCCCCACTGATTCCCCAACTCCCTGGCTGGGGGTTCCAGCTGTGGTCACTGTAGACACCACACACCACTCCCCTACATCTCTGAACTTCTGCCCACAATGCCCAATCTGCCTGGAATAGTTTTCCTCACTATATCCCTCTGGGCGGCTCCCGCTCTTCTAGTGCCTCCTCTCTTAGAGAACCTTCTGGGTTAGAGAGGACATCTCCCACAGTCTCCCATGGCTCCTGTGTGCTTTCCACTCTAATTGTGTATTTACACCTGGCTTCCCTGCCAGACCAAATTCCTTCAAGATGGGACCCACCTTCCCTCTCCTGTTTTCACTGCCCAGCCTTGTACCATGCAAAAAATCAGAGGGAACACAAGCTAAGAAACACACAGGCCTCTCTAGGAGTTAGGTTTTCTGGCGCTATCCCAGTATGTTGTCACACCACTCTGGAGCTCAGATGCGTGTTATCTCCTACACACACACACACACACACACACACACACACACACACAATGTTCTTGTGCTCTCCAGGTGACTCATTCCCATGCATCCCATGCATCCACTCAAGCCAGCCTCCTTCCCACCAGATACCCTAGGCTCTGTCCCACCCTCTAAAGTGCCATAACCTTCTCAAGACCCAGCTTGAAAATATATCCTCCAGCCAGGCAGTAATGCCACACACCTTTAATCCCAGTATTTGGGAGGCAGAGGCAGGTGGATCTCTGAGTTCAAGGCCAGCCTGGTTTACAGAGAGAATTCCAGGACTGCCAGGGCTACTCTCAGGGCCTTCATCAGACTCTGCTCCTCCTCCAGGGTTTGACAGTGTGGCCTGGTGACCGGAGCATGGGCTATGGAGCTAAACAAACATCAGGTCCCCAGCTCCACCGTCTTCATCTGTACTGTCCTGGACAAATCGCTTTCCCTTTCTGCACCTCACTGTATTCCCCTGTAAAGTGGGGCTATCAGCTAGGCCCTGGGTTTGCTGTGAGATCCAGACAATTGCATGAGAACACTGGCACACACACCAGGCCTGTCCATATCCAGCCTGTGTCCCCAGCCAGCTTGTGAGCCTGGTGTTGTCAGGGTTCACTGTCATTTGAGGCCACATCCCTACAGCACCTCAGAGGTACTCAGAAATGCTAGCTGATTTGAATGCTGCTGGAGTCAAGGGGTGGGGGTGGGGATAGTGAGGGGGAGGGAGCTCCTGAGCTGGGAAGGCAGAAGAAGGGATGGGGAGATGAATGTGGAGGGAGGGTCAAGAGCCAGAGGCAGAGTTGCCGTTATGCACTGGGGATTTTATTGGTTTTCATTAAAATTCCTTCCCAAGGCAGGAGGAGCTACTCCCTTAAATAGCAGCATAAATATTTTATCCAGTGCCCAAGTCAGTCTAAATGCACAGTGAAGTTGGCAAGAATAATAATGAGAAAATATTCAGGGAGGCCGGGTGAGGCTGAGCTGAACAGACTCAACATTCCCTGGAAGGCTTTCTTGAGACCCTGTGGGGAAGGGGGGGTGGGGATAACTGGAAGGAAGGTCTCAGCTGGTCAGAGCCCCAGGCTGGGGGAGCCAGGATGGTGGAGCTAGCTGAGGAAGGGGAACGGTGTTCCACACCTGCTCTGGAATGACTACATCACTGGGGGCTCATGTGGCTAGTCTCCAATGCCCTTTGATCAGAGAGGTGAAGCAGTTTGCCTAAGGCTGCCCAGCAAGGCACTGTCATTGGGGCAGATGAAGGTCAAAGGCCTCCTGGCTATACCTGTTGCCTCTTCAAGTTCAAGCTCACAAGCGCAGGGCCTTGCAGACAACAACCTGGGTATCTCAATAACTGCCATGTGGCACGCCCATTCTCTGCTTCCTAGATCCCGATAGAAGAGAAAAGGAGCTGGTACTTCACCATGGCAACACTCTTCATCAGGTCAGGCCTGCGACTGGAGTTGGGTTGGGGATGGTGGGAAGGGTGTGGCCTGGAAGCAGAGGTGGGCAGGCCTTCCCATGGCAAGACACCTATGGGCATCGTTGCAACATTCTGGGGACGGCTGGGAGGGGCAGATAGGGACCACAACCCTTTCCTGCCCATAGGCTGGATGGCATCTTTCTGGAGATGGGCAGTGAGGAGCAGAAGAGGCTGCCAGCCTTCAACCGGACTCTGACCCTGCTCGGGGAAGTCCTCAAGTCCTCAGACTCCCGACACCAAGGTGGGAACGCCAGGCAGGGAGTCCTGCTGTCCTGCACCTGGCAATAGTTCTGTCTGCCTCTAGCCCTGTCTCTCATTTTGCCTCACCCTGGCTCACCTCACAGTCCTATTGCTTACCCAAGGAAGCCCAGGCTCCTTGCCCCAATAAATGAAGCAACTCCACGGTACATCAGTCCCCGGTGTGACACCAGACTCTGGTCCCAGTGCCGAGCGGCATGTGAAGCAGCATCTAGAAGGCTTGAATGCCAGCAGTAAAACAACTCACTCACTGGCACGGAAACGGGCAGAGAGAACCGACTGAAATATACTTCAAGGAAGAGGCAGGGAAGCTTCCAGACAGATTAGCCACTGAGAGAGTTTCTTTTTAGCCGTTGAGGGGTGTGTTAGTCGTCCTGTTTCATGAGCCATCTGTGTGGGTAACCTGTGAGGGTGGAGTGGCTGTGCCTTGTGTCATCTGGTTTAGTGGTAACCTTTACGGTTTTTGAGAGTGGCCATTGATGTGAGGAGCCCTGGGATCTTTGGGGATTAGCCATTATGGGTCACTCGAGGCCAGGCTGCAAAGGTTGTGGCTAGACTGTAAAGGGATTTTGCTATTAGTTGGAGCCTTTTGCTTCTATAGTCAGGAAACTGAGGCAGGAAGGCCCAGAGTGCTAAGCTAGCCTGTGCTGCATGGTAAGTCTGCCACAAAACCAAACCAAACCCACCAAGCAGGCCTTGATACATGGACCCGTATCCTGGATTGTGTAGCATGTGTGCCTGCCACCTTCCACCCCCACCTGTGGTTAGGGAAGAGGCTATGTTAGTCATAGAGACAGGTGTGTCATTTGTTCTAAGGCCAAACAGT
Source organism: Rattus rattus (assembly GCF_011064425.1). NCBI lineage: Eukaryota > Metazoa > Chordata > Mammalia > Rodentia > Muridae > Rattus > Rattus rattus. Next base: position 48,172,652 of record NC_046154.1, on the reverse strand, counting down.
AATCACAGGAACATACACAGAGAGACACACACAGACACACAAACACAGAGACATATACACAGATATACACACACACAACACACAAACACACAGGCACACACCCATACCCACAAACAGACACACGCATACACAGATGCAGGCATACACAAACATAGACAGACACACAGACACACACATACAAACACAGACACATATGCACACGTGCACACACATACACACTAGAGGCCAGGAGAGCTAAAACCCTGAAATAACATCGCTTACGTGAGTGTGACATCTAGGACACAAAGAGTACACACTAGAACAAATCATGCCACACCCTCGGTGTCCTACATCCTCCCTGCACCTTTTTCCTCCTCTGTCCCTGCCTATTTCCCTTTGTCTTCATGGGGGCTAATTCCTGCAGAGGAGGAGATCCCCCATCCATACCGGGGCTCTCCCAGCCCCCGACTGCTCCCTAAAACCCTCTCTTGCCCTCACCCAGCTCTGGCCTGGTGCTATATTGGCATGCTACTGGAGAGGAAAGACACCTTCTCCACCACCCCCATGGGTGTCCATGAATGTGGGTACTCGGGCACGGAGCCCCTGGACTGCTTTGGCAAGGTATGTATGTGGCCTGGGTACACTTCCTTTGCAAACTGTGTCTCCTACATCTCCCCCAAAGCCCTCTGCCGACCCCTCTGGGCTGACCCCGCTGTGTGACCCACTCAGGAAGGACTTCAGTCCTCCATCTCCATCTCTCCCTACCCAAAGCAAAAGTGTTCTCCCATGCCTGCTCTGTTCTGCCTAACTGGCCAAAGCCTGTCCCCTGACCCCCAGCCTTGAAATGGGCTTAGAATAGTTCCTCTGGGGGCCTGTATCCACACCTTTCCCTCGGCCTTGTTTCCTCTCTCTCACCCCCAGCAGCTTAGTGGAGATGCTAGGTCTCCTGGGGTCTCCTTACTGGCTATGCTCTCAGGCCAAGCAACCCTGAGACAAGTCACTTAGATCAGGTGACAGTCAACACCAGCATTGCCAAGGAGGGCTTGGCTCAGCTAGAAACCCCATAAGCATGAGGAGAGAGAAGGAGGCTGACCCTGCTCCTACCCCTTACCAGCCCCATTACAGAGGAAGAAAGGCTTGAGCATGTGCCAGTGAACTAGATTCCAAGGGGTTGAGGGCTGGTATCCTTGCCTGGAAGTCTAGGGTCCTCCATGGTTGCTGGATGACTGAACCAGGTGGATGCTGGCCGAGGGTGGGTGGGAACTGTGGCTGCAGTGGCACAGCTTTATGCCTTATCCCTTCCTTCTTAGGCCATTGAGGTCGCCAAGAACCAGCCTCCCATCCTGAATCGCCTGGCCAAAATCTTCCACTTCCTGGGAAAACAGGATATGGCCATAGGAACCTGCAATATGGCCCTGGCAGTGCTTACAGACCCACAGCTCAACTGGCAGGCATACTGCACCAGGGCCAAGGTGAGTCAGCTGCAACCCCACCCATCCTGCCACCCCATCCTGCCATCAGGAATAAGAGGCCAAATGGAGTAGCAAAGACCCTGGTGCCAGAACCCTGGAACCTTCGTGGTGGAGGGCTTGGGAAGCGTCTTAGCGCCTGACAATGCTTTGAGCTAAGAGACTCCAGTTTGGTGCTGCACATAAACATGGAAGCTGGCACATCCGACGAGTTCTCTTCTGACTGACCAATTAGGTTATTTAGCAGCTTCACTGTCTCTTGAGAGAAGGGCTGCACCATGTCCTCAATGCCGGCAGTCACACGCTGAGGTGAGAGTTGCCTCCCTTGGGTCTCCTTGCTGGACCCAGCTATGCCTCTGGCATCCCCGCCCCCCTGTCCCCCAGAACCCAGCTGCTTGAGGCCACATCGGTAGCCTTGAAATCATTTTTCTCCAAGTCAGTAAGACCCCCTACCCCCACCTCATCTTCTTTACTACTTTTCGCCTGACCTGGTAGTCAGTGGGCTACTAGTCTGGTCTCCGTGGGGAAAAACAGAAAGGTCTTCCTTGCAGTTGATAAAGCTGTTACTGAGCATAAGGTCGCTCACTGTAAAGCCAGAAGGTAGTACTCTAGAAACCTTTCACTCTGTGCTCTGCTTTAGCCCTCCCAAGAATCCTCCGGGAGGGAAGACAAATGCCAGTCTGCAGATGCGGCGTGGCACGGGGAGGCAGCCAGCTTCCTCGGGTTTGGCATTCACTTTGTGAGCATGACAGCCGTATTTCCTCCCTCTGCTCCCTGTGGCTCCCAAGGTCACACTTGCTACTCAGATGACCAGAGCAAGAAGGAATATGACAGAAGGGATAGACAGGTCAACGTGGAAGCTTCAGCCTGTGGTGTGACCCAGGAGCCCAGATCTAGCGGGATAGCCCTGCCTAACACTCTCTTGCTTTCTTCCAGCTCATTGGCCTGGGTCTCCACCTTAGTACTCTCCTCAGAGATATCCAGTTGGCCCTGCCTGAGGGCCTGACACAACCTCAGCTTCCTTCTAGCGACCTCTTAATGAAACTGTCAAAGTACTTGCCAGGATTTTCTGTTCCCTCCTGTTTTATTTTCCCTTCCTAACACATAACACACTGTTCACTATTGTGCTTACTATTCTCCCTACTAACAACAAGGCCAGAGCAGAAGCTTCGTCCTTTTGTTTCCCGCTGTCTCCTCAGTGCCTGACATATAGTAGGTTGTGTGAATTGCTAAGTTTTCAGCTTAGAAAATGGCGTTTGGAAGATACGAAACTTCCTCCAGCTGATTGGGGAGCGGGGGGACTGAATAAATGGATGAATTAATGAATGTTCTCCATCCAGCTCCTCACTAAAGGAGCAGAGAGACAGGTCCAGAACGGGGAGTGGTTACCCTAGCTCACACAGAACTCAGGCTTTCTGCAGCCACTCAGGATGTCCCTGGTCACTGCTGAGAAGCAACCCGGCTTTTTCGTTAGATAAAAATAAAAGGCCGATGTCTTGTGTGGAGTGCTTCCTCTAAGTTACCCCTCTGCTGCAGGTCCGAATCAGAGCCTATGTCCATGACCTGGAACGTGCCAAGGTGGGGCTCGGGGGTATGCCTGACAGGAACCACCTGGCCTGTGCCAAAGCTGACCTTGAGGAAGTGGTCAAGGTGTGCCCAGGCCTCAGGACCTACCTAGATATCAGTCAGGTAAGAAAGACAAGGGCTGCCTAGGCTCCGAGGACAGAATGGAGTAAATGGGGACCACCCTGTCCTCCTCTCCAATGCCCTGTGGAGTGGATGTAATAATGTGTGTATGGGTTCAGAAGCCTCCCTCTCCAGCCCTCTCTACCCATCTTAGCAGTCAGTCCATGCTGTGCTCAGGGAAGGACTATCAGAGGTGACCACATATAATTGTACATGGAAGGGCTTGTTCAAGGGAGTAAGGCTAGGTGTGGAGGGACTGGGATTAGAACCCTGTACAGCCTCTCATTTTCAGGCCCCTCTCCCTGCCCCCAGGTTTACTATTACATGGGCGTGGATGCCATGCGGGAGCTGCTGGCAGTGGATGAGGCTGCACTTAACCAGGCTCTGGTCTTCCTGGCGAAGGCTGGTGAGTTGGAGCTAGGCAACACGCTACCCGAGCTGCAACTGTTGCGTGGCAAATGCCTACGAGTCCAGGGTGAAGACGCCAATGCTGCGACCTGCTTCAAGCGTGCAGTAGAACTGGATGACGAGGGATCCAGCCATACTGAGGGCTTCGGCTGCCTGCTCGAGGCACTGCTGGCCCAGTGGAGCCAGGCGCAGCTTAGTGATGACGAGGTGGGGTGCGAGGTGGACATCTGGCTGCGACATGCCCAGAGCAAATATCCGGCAGCACGCCTGCGCCAGGAGCTGCAGCGTGTGTGGCGTGGCCACACAGAAGAGGTCCTGGGCCTGGCTCGGGCCTTAGTAGGTCAGGGACGGCCAGCATTGGTGCGGCTGCTCTTTGAGACCATGGAGCACGAGGGTGAGGACGCTGGAGTGCCATGCAAAAGTCGAGCATCCTCCTGAGTCAGGGGCTGATACCCTATGGAGGTACCATCCCGAAGAGGCTCCATCCTAAAGAGGTCCAACCCGGATGACTGGATCTCGTCACAGTACTCAAGACAGGCCACCCGGCAGGGTGAGCAGAGCCAGAATGTTTTCTGCACTGGGGCTATAGTTTAAAAGAAGGCTTTCATACATAGTAAGCATGAGGCCCTGGGTTCGTTTCCCACATGGTGGGTGGGGCTAGAGGAATCAAGCAGACACCCCCACCTCCCGAAATTGTGAATGGGTATTTTGAAACGTTTTATCAATTTGAAATACCCAAAGGGCAGAAAGTGAGCACTTGCAGGAAATACTGCTGGGCAAAGGAGTCTGGAAGCAGGCCTGGGAGGCCCCTGGAAAACTGCCGCTGGAGGGAGAGAGTTTTACAAACACGCAGAGAAAAGAGGATGGCTCAGGTCTCCTGACAGGAATGATAGCTGTCTCAGAAGTGACTTTCTACCCCCGATGCCTGAGTGACTACCACTGGATTCCCAAGGGCCACACCGAAAGTTAGCTAAGTGGATTTCAAGTCCTGCAGCCAGAAAAGCCCGGCTAAAACAGGCCAAGGTGGCACTGCGCCTGGGTGCAGGCAGGGTCCTGACTTAAACCCAGGCGCTCAGAGACAGTCCTTACCTCTCCATCAGCTTCCAGCAGGCCCCGCTTTGGTCAGCCTCTTGAAAGGCTTCCCAAAGTCCTTGAAAGAAAACTCATCAGAAACACCTTTACTTGATTTCTTTGCTCTTGGTGGGACTTACAGACGTACCCTTTGGATCTTCCACCGGTCTCTGTCATAAACCTTCTGGGAACGACGGGAGGAAATCTAGGAATCTTTCACATGGACAATCGTCATTGCAAATGTAGAAATTTGCTCCCCAACCCCCAAAAAGCCTATAGATCAATGGTTCTCAACCTTCCTAATGCTGTGATCCCCCCTAACCTGATTTCATTGCCACTTTATAACTGTAATTTTGTTGCTGTTATGAATTGTAATGAAAATATCTGATATGCAGGATATCTGAAATGCGACCCCTGTGGGGGTCATGACCCACAAGTTGAGAACCACTTCTCTAAATCACAGAACGGCTGGGGTCACACAAGAGCTGATTTAGCCCAAAATTGTGCAGTAAGATCTTGTCAGACTCCAGGCATGCCAGTCACACGTGTTCGCCATGCTACTTCCCACCGCATGGTTCCTGGTGGCTCACAGTTTGGATGGTGACACTCTCTGCTTCACTCTTCTCCTCACTGCTGTGGAAGCCAGGATGTGGCTCATCAATGGGCGGCACAAATGACCAGAACCTCTTCTCTTCCACCACCCATCCTTCCCTTCTCTACCCAAGGCCATGACTACAGGCTCCCCTAGATCGGGAGCCCCTGTCCCTCCGCTTCACCAAGTAGACAAATGGAATTTGACGAGACTTGGAAATTGGTGACATTTGTTTTCTGCCTTTCCTGTCATGTTTAGGTTTTTTTGTTTGTTTTATCATTTTATGATACTTCATTGTCTTAGTTAGGGTTTTACTGCTGTGAGGAGACACTGTGACCAAGGCAACTCTTATAAGGACAGCATTTAATTGGGGCTGGCTTGCAGGTTCAGAGGTTCAGTCCATTAACATCCTGGCAGGAGCATGGCAGCATCCAGACAGATGTGGGGCTGGAGGAGCTTAGAGTTCCACCTCTTGTTTCGAAGGCAGCTAGGAGAAGACTGCCTCCCACAAGGTTAGGAGGAGGGTCTCATTGCCCATCCCCACAGTGACATTCTCCCTCAAAGAAGGCCACGCCCACTCCAACATGGCCACACCCACTCCAACCCACTCCAACAAGGCCACACCCACTCCAACAAGGCCACACCCACTCCAACAAGGCCACACCTTCTAATAGCACCGCTCCCTGGGCCAAGCATATTCACTCAAACCACAGTACTCACTGTGTCACAGCTTTTTCAAGAACTTTTCTGGCAACTTCATCACACATTGTGTAAGTGGTCACCAGACGCCCATTCTCTGCTCGTTAACCCAAAGTCAATGAAGTAAAGGATCTATTGCCTGGGCTGCCCATGATGTGCTATACGTAGATCAGGTGGCATTACATCCTTAATTCATGGATGACACAGACACAAACAAGGTCCCAGACAAGACTGAGCCTGACAAGCCCCATTCCCAGGCCAGCCACCACCCCACCCCCAGGTTTATAGATTTGTCATCCTTGGTGGGAGCTAGGCTTTCCTGGTGCACTTTGAGCCTGCCGATCCCATTTCTGCTCCCAAACTGTCTAACCTCTTGCCTTCCCACATCTTGCTTCATCTCTGGCTTCCCCAGTCATTTCTACCCCCAGTGCTCAGCTCAGAGGCAACCCAACCCAGGAACCCTTTGCTTTCCTCCATCTCTCATGAACCCCACCTTTTCAACATGGAAATTTGATTGTAACTGTGCCCAGCTACAAGACATTCATGGATATTGTGTCCGGGACTGTGGCCCAGGGACCCTTGAGGCCTAAAGTTCAGCCAGAACCACGGCCGATTTCCCTCCTGCCTGGCATCATGCCCAATTCCATGAATGGAAAACTGAGACCCAAAGACTTGACCAAGGTCAAGCTCAAAACTGCCTCCCTACTCAGGTCCTTTCAGGGACGTTGCCTTGTCCAGTTTACTCCTGTCAAAGCCAGAAGAACCCCCTGTTCCTCCATTTCTTCTCTCATCAAATACTTAGCAAGCACAGGCCGAATGCCAGGCAAATTGCCAAACTCCAGAACACTTTTGGGACCTGAGCCAGGCCTGTCTTTGTCTTGCCTTCAGAGAGGTAGCAGTCTAGACCAGATACAGCAAAGACCTCGTAGGCCACCTTCAGGATTTGAGATCTACAAAGCTCCTGAAGACCTTAGGAAGTTATTGAAAAACTCCCGAGCTAGCCCGAGCTAGCCCGAGTTAGCCCGAGTTAGCCCCTCTGCAGTGCAATAAAGAATGTGCTGTCCCAGGACCTGGCTTTTGGCTGCTGCTCTTCAACAAACCCCACAGAATCCTCTGCCCACTGGGTGGCCGGGAGGACAACTGTCATACAGATGAAACCATAAGAACCTACAGGCCTTGCATTGCCCACCCTCTCCTGGGTCTCACAGCCACTAACCACCTGGGAACATCTATCTGTCTAAGAGGCATGAGCGAATGATGCCAAAAGTTATAAAATGGGCAGGATTCTGTTTCAAAGATCTAAAGTTGTAAAGAACCCTAGTTCTCATCCTCCCTAGCCTCCCATGGAAAGCAAGGCTCCCAAGCGCTGTGTGTTCTATATTCCAAGTGTCTATAGAATTGCGTACAGCAGACAGGCAGATTGCCACATCACAGAAGAATTAATTGCTAGACGGCTATCGCGGCTCATACTTATGCCGAAGCACGGCTGCTTGAGATCAAGACCAGCCTGGGTTACATAGTGAGCTCCAGGGCTACAGAGTGATAGCCCGCCTGGAAAGCCAAACAAACGAAAGAAGAAATAAATTTTCAAAAAGGAAAAAATAAAGCAAGAAATCCACAAGAAAAAAAGTCAATTCATTTTTCAACAGGTGTTGTCTTTTATTGAATTGGACTCTTTCCTGAAACTTCAGCCCCCAATTTGAGTTCATTTTCTGGGGCCACAGGAGCATAATAAGCCAAGTAGCCTTGAGCAGACTCTTTCCTCTGCACCTCTTCTCTTCCTATTATGGTGCCTGTTACAGGGCCGTGGTGAGCATTGGTGAGCATTGCCAGTCAGGTTGCGCTCTGACCTGGTTTCCAGCCTCCAGCCCTAGCCTGGATGCTCACGGGGAAGCTGCAAGCAGCCAAAAGCTGTGAAGAGCAGGGTTTCTCTCTATCCCTAATCAGCCCCCAAGGGAGCACCCTGCATAGTTGGTGGTGGCTGGATGCCAAATGAAGTGAAACATCTCCTCCGCTGTTAACTTTTTTTTTCCTCTTGTTTAGAGAAGGGGAGGGTACTGACGTTTAGCACTTTACAGCTCACCGGTAAAATGAGCAGATGGAAACGGATCCCAGAACTGTGGACTCAGAGCTTCCAGCTAGAGCCCCCCACTTCCCCCAGTTCTTAGAGGTCAAGGTCACTGGCAGGCTTGCTGATGAGAACAGAAACAAGGACCTCTTTCAACTTTGGCCACTCCCAGCTGCTCACATCAGGTTCCACACCTGTTCTAAATCTGCCCTCAACCCCTGACAGCTACCCCCACTCCCACCCCCAGCTAGCACCTCTCCGCCTCCACTCTGGGTCCCACCCAGCTAGAGCCAGCCTCCTCCAGGGCTGCCTGGAATGCAAGTATCTGGTGGGTGGAGTGGTGGAGGAGGTGGGGGCTGTGTTTAGAGAGTGCAGCTTGCTACATTCCTTGCCGAAAGCCTGGTGATTTGGAGAGCATTCATGGCCTACACAGTGTGCAAAGATCAATCTGGATACCCCTGGACCCTGACCCAAGACCAGACTCGTTTTATTTTAACACAGTCTCCTCAGTCTGTGGTGCTGTTTTGAAGGGACTCGTAGGTGAAATGTGGGACCTGGATGGTGGAAGTAGGTCGTGAGGGGTGAGTCTGTGACATTGCCCTGTGCTGTCTGCTACCTATCTGCCAGGGGAAGCCAGAGCCCATGGCATTGCACACGCACACAGACTGACTACCCAACTCTGCCTTCACCTATCCTGAAGGCCCAAAATAATACGTGTATGGGTGGGCGATAGAGGGAGATATTTGCAGGGCACCTAGGGGATAGATACTTGAGCTGGCTTGCAGGACGTCCTAACATCTTGTTTAAACTGTGTCTGTCAGGCATTTGGTCACAGTGATGAGAAAAATAGCAAATCTGCTTCCCCAGAATCAAATTCCAGTACTTTGAGAGTGGACTTCCAGCCCCGGGAATGTAAGGCACAGCTCTGCTTTTCAGAACTTGCCCAGATGACTCAGCAGCTAAGACTAACTGATCTTTCAGAGGACTGAGTCTGGTTCCCAGCACCCCTGGGGTGGCTCAGAATAACTCCAGCTCCAGGTGATTCGATGTCCTCCTCTAACCTCCATGGAGACTCACACATACATGCGCTAAATACACATGTGTGTATACACATGAGTAAATAAATAATCCCAGAAACAGAGAAATGGCTTCGCAGGTAAAAGCGCGTACTGCTCTTGCAGAGGGCCTGAGTTTGGTTCTCAGCGCCCATATTGGGCAACTCTGAACCGCCTGTAACTCCAGCTCCATGGGGGAATCTGATGCCTCCGCCCTGTACCCACCTTCACATAATAACATACAGACACATAGGCACACTATCAAAAATAAACCTCAAAAAAATAAATCTTTAAAAGCACAATTAGGGGCCGGAGAGATGGCTCAGCAGTTAAGAGCACTGACCGCTCTTCCAGAGGTCCTGAGCTCAATTCCCAGCAACCACGTGGTGGCTCACAACCATCTGTAATGGGATCTGATGCCCTCTTCTGGTGTGTCTGAAGACAGCAATAACATAAAAGAATAAATACATTATTTTTAAAAGTACAATTAGAAATTAACCCAGTCGCAGCAAGCATTTTGTGATATTAGCACATATGGACTTTGGTAGCCAGAGAGCCCCAATATTTGGTCAGACGCTATTCTGGATGTTTCCGTGAGCCTATATTTAGGGGAGAATAGTATTAACACCTGTTGGCTCTGAGTAAAGTGGACGGCCTTCCAATGTGTGTAGCCTTATTCAGCTGAAGTAGAACAAAGATAGACTTCCCTTCAGCAAGGCCTTTGGACTCCAACTACGACACCAGCTACTCTTGCTGGCCGAGTCTATGGGTCTTGAGCATACAGACTTCTGTAATCTTCTGAGCCAACTGCACGCACACATGTGCACTCGCATGCACCCCCCCCACGCACATGCACATGCGCACGTGTATACACACACACACATACACACACACACAGTCTATGATTTTCTGTTTCTCCGGAGAACCCTCCTGCAGATGCCCCTGCAAATCCTCTCTTCTCAGAAGGACCCCACCATCCCAATCCTCACACAGCACTTTCTTAGCACCTCTCTCTCTATCCTAACCTATCTTGTTGAATTTCCCAAGTGCCAGGCAGGAAGGGAGGGGTATTGGAGTATTTATTGAATACCAGCTGTGTGTGAGGCACTGCAGCACTTGCCTCCTGTCCATGCATTCTTTTATTCACTGTTTAATTCATTCATTTGTTGGGCATTCATAATGTGCCACTCAATGATCCAGCCCAGTGGATGGGTAAGTATAGCCTACAGGCTGAATCTGGCTTGACACCAGTTATTTTTTTTTTAATAAAGTTTTATTGAAACACAGCCATACTTATTTGTTTACATTCTCCTATGACTACTTCTCTTAGATCTAATTGAATAGTTATGAAAAGGGCCCTCTGGCCTGCTGGGCCTTAAGTACTTAGTGTACTGTTCAGCTATTGAAGGAGAATGTTTGGTGCCTCCTGGGACAGGCATTACTGTACTTATGTTCTCTGGTAAGGAAGGGAAGGGAAGGATGGGGGGGTGGGATGAACCACCAAATTGCAAAAGTCTCTACTGGGTTAAACAGTGACAAGTCCTAGAGAGAAAACTGAGGAAGACAGGTAAGGCATTGGACTGATGCTGTGGGTGGGCGTGGACCGCATGGGGAAGAAGATGCCCTGGCTGAAAAGGGGACCGTTAAGTAAAGGCCTGAGGAGGTGAAGGAGTGAATCCTGTGTGTGTGTGTGTGTGTGTGTGTGTGTGTGTGTGTGTGTGTGTGTGTGTGTGTGTGGAGTGTGGCTGTCAGCTAGGAAGACAACAGGGAGAGCCATACTGGAGCATTAGCTGTAAGTAAGATTCCGTTAAACACTGGGTGCTGCTGCCCTTTGCAGACTCTCCACACATGATCACACTAATTACTTACAAGTCGTTACCTAATTCCACAGATGAGCACACAGAATGATCTGAATACATTTCTGGTCACTACTCACACCGCGCTTTTAGTTTAAAGTTTTCTCTGATGCTTGAACGTCACATCCGAGGACATTGCAAAGTACTGTGCCCTCTTCTTTGAAAGGCAATCTCCTCAGAAGGGGAGTCGATCATGAACGGAATCTTCCGTTCCGCCCATCTTAGAGTCCCTCTTGGTTCGAGGTCCTGGGCTCTGGATGCAGGGATGTCTCTTGTGTCAGACTTGCTATCCAAGGGGTAGACAAGCTGTCCCTTCCTCTATTGGTTGATAGGTTAAGCCACAAACCAACCAGACCTGTGGTCCTCAAGAAGATCCAAGCGTGTCCAGGGAAAGCCACTGAGGCATGGAGGCGCCCAGGAGGGTGGGACAAGGCAAGCTGCTCGTTTCTTTCATTTGCTTTCTTTTTGATAGCAAAAAACAAACAAACAAACAAACCAAACCAAAACAAAAAAAGTGAACTTTTCTAACTTGTGGGGCTAACCTAGCAATGTGCGCTATAAATCCAGGCATCCAGTAAGTTACTATTTATTGATTGAAACATCTCCCAGGAAGCTTGCTAGCATGGCAGGTCAGACACTGGGGCTCTGCCACCCTGGACTCCTCACAGGGAGAAACTCTCTTCTGACTGTGGCTGTCTGGCCAGGTCCCCATTCCAGGCTGTGATACTCAGTGCTCTCACAGCTCACTCCAGCACTGCTCTGCCTGCCTCCCAAGGGACCCATGAACTTTAATTAGTTACCATTGGTAAGTGTCGTGAAGGTGTGGGATGGCACAAACACTACAGGTCATTAGGCCTCTCCAGACCCCTGGGCTCTTCAGCCTGGGAACTGCTAATTGAGAAGTAATTAATACCTCAGGGTACAAAGAACACTACCTAGGTTTTCTAGATTGGAGGGGACATAGCCATGTGTGAGGGCAGAGGGAGAAGAAAAGGCTACATGGATCCCAAGAAGTTCTGAACATGAGTTCTCTCCCAGCAGGGAGAATATTGCCCCAATAAAACCTGCGGGATTGGGTTTGGGGATTTAGCTCAGTGGTAGAGCACTTGCCTAGCAAGCGCAAGGTCCTGAGTTCGGTCCTCAGCTCAAAAACAAACAAACAAACAAACAAACAAACAAAACAAAAAACAAAAAACAAAAAACAACCCTGCAGGACCCCAGTCCCCAAGGAAAATCCCTCACATAGAGCTGGGCTGCGGAGACCCAGAGTGGCTCTTAGAGACAGAAGAACTCAGGGCCACTCGGCTAGTTCAGCCTGGCCATTCTAAGCAGGCTGACAGACATTACAGTCACGTGCTCTCTCGCACCTGTGCAAGCCATGTCTTCCTGCACTCAAGGCTGTGATGATCCTGTCTGTCTACCACCTTCCCTCACCAGGTTGCCTAGTATCTTTTCTCACTCAGATGGGCTTAGAACTGTCCTATGGGAGACTTGGAGGTACGGATGCCTGGGCTCACCCCACTTCACCAATCTTGTTTGCTTCAGGAATGATGAATGCAACATTGCTCTGGCCTGGGTGTCAAGCATTGTCTCGGTGAAGCCTGTGTACCTGGGAGGAATGAAGCTATTCTTAAAGAGGCACTTGTGTCCCTCTCTCTGGCTATGGAAACAATGCACCCAAGAAATTAAAATTCCTCCGGGAATCTCACACGAAGGGGGAGAAAAAGGCAAAAGTCTGAGCCACCCAGAAGGCGCTCTGTCTCCCAGAAGTGGATGGCAATTTGTCAGACCGCCTTTCAGGTCAGGCTAGAACAGAGACAGTGATGGCTTTGATGCAGTCTAGGGATCTTGAACTGATACAGTCTAGAGGTCCTCATTGGGTTTCTTTTCTCTGCCAGTTAAAGAATTAACGGGAAAATCTGAAGCACCACAAGGGCATCTGAGAAACCTCAAGGACCTCAGATAGAATTAGCAGTTGGAGAACGGCGTTTACTGCTGGGGCAACAGATATGTGCAGCAGACACACAGAGAAAAAGACGCTCTGCAAAGCAGAAGGGAGACTCAGGAAGCCTAAAAGGGAGACTCTTCTCTAGGGTTAGGCTTTTAAAGCCACTAAAGAGCTTTCCTTCCCCAACTTAGGGTTGGTCGCTTTGAAAAAAGCAAGGATGGTTGATCAGTCAGGAAGTGCTGTGTGACTTGTCCTGAGCAGACCTGGGACTTGTTGGGTCAACAGAGCATCATGTAGCCCGCTGGTGGGAGACAAAAGCCTACAAGGCCTTCATTTGTTTAAGCTACCAGGCTTTTGCTTCAGGTCAGGAGGGTGAGTATGAATGAAGCCGGTCACCTGGGAAATTCACCTAGCCATGGCCCCTCTCCCTGTCTGTTTGCCTCCCGGAGAGTCTAACTCCTAGTCCCAACTTGTTGAGGATGGGTGGCCAGATCTGACTTATTGGGGTTTGGGGGACCTAGGTTCTGATCCTTTATCACTCTGGGGACATCAGGAGTTGTGAGAAATAAAGATGCAGCCCACCACCTGCCTGTTACCCATGTAATACCTCATCACACTCTGCCTCAGGCCTCTGAGTGTCTGGTCCCTCTGCCTGGCCAACCATTCTTCTCTCAGGTAAAGACAATTTCCTCAGTAAAGCACCCCCTTCCCTGGATTCCTACAGGGCTTTGCTGAGCCCAGTGTTGCTGCTGATCATAGGCTGTCCACGCAGTTCCTGGGGAGCTGAGGGCTGTCTGCGTCATTATCTGAGTCATCTGGCCTTGCCGTGGGTGCCCACACTTGAGGCAGTTTATAAAGTGTAGTCAGTGTTGAATAGGCTAACTGGAGTGAAGCTCCTGCTCAGGGCCCTCTGTATTCTGCTTCAAGCCTGCAACATTCTCCCCCAGATAGCTACAAGTCCTGCCTCCTCCTTTCTTCAGGTCTTTGCTAAAATGCCACCTTCTCGGTGGCTTTCCATGGACACCCTATGAGTCATCCAGTTCCCCCTCCCCATTTATTTTTAAGTTAACTTGTCTTCAGAACATTTAATACGCTCTGACTGGCAACTGGTTATTTCTTTCTTTGGGTTTTTGTGTGAATTTTGTTTTTTTAATTAATTTTATCAAAATCTTGTTTTCCTGGCTGCCTGCTTTTTTTTCTTTTTTTCTTTTTTTTCTTTTTGGTCGACTTGACGCAGCTAGAGTCATCTGGGAAGAGGAACGTCAATTGATTAATGATTGACATGGGAGGGTCCAGTGCATTATGGGTGATGCCACCGCTGCACCTGTGTTCCAGGGTTGTACAAGAGTGGCTGAGCAAGCCATGAGGAAAAAGCCAGTAAGTGGTATTCCTCCATAGTGTTTGCTTCAATTCCTGTCTCCAGGTTCCTGTCTGGAGTTCCTGCCTTGACTCCTCACCTCCCACCCTGACCCCAATGTTGGACTGTAACCCATAAGCTAAAACAAACCCTTTCCTCCCCAAATTGTTTTTGGTCAAGGTCTTTATCACAGCCACAGAAAGCTGGGTAAGATACTTGCTCTGCTAAAGTTTCACTGTATTCTCTTCTTCCCCATGTAAGGCTTGAAGTGAGTCTTAACTACCGGGAGACCCCACAAGTGAGATTCAAGAACAGAGTTAGATGCAAACACAAGAGGTTTATTTTCTGTCGCATCGGGGTCAAACTTCAATTAGCCTTTTGTGGCAAGTGACTAGAAGGCGACCCCGAATGGCTATGACAAGCAGTTTTTATATTTTTTAGGGGTGCAGGTTACATCGGTAAGGTTACAGTTTAAACATACTGGCTAAGCATATTGACCTTTGAATCTATTGGCTAGCAAGCATATGACATACATTCAAACTCTATCTGGGACCAGAGGGTCAGGTGACTATCAGTGAGTACATTCTGTGCTTTTTCAAGAATGTCCCTCTTCCTCCCAAGAACTGTGGGTGGAGAATGGAACTTGGCCTAGCCTTGACCTGAGGTGGGAAGCTCGTACTTGACCTACTCTTGACCTGAGATGTGGGTGTAAGGCTGGCAAAAGCCCCTAGGGTCCTTCACAGGAACCCGATAACCTACCTACTTTCTACCAGGCCAAGCTTTTTTTTTTTTTTTTTTTTAAATCTTTATTAACTTGGGTATTTCTTATTTACATTTAGATTGTTATTCCCTTTCCTAGTTTCGGGCCAACATCCCCTAACCCCTCCCCTCCCCTTCTCTAATGGTGTTCCCCTCCCCATCCTCCCCCATTACTGCCCTCCCCCAACAATCAAGTCCCCCATTACTGCCCTCCCCCAACAATCACGTTCACTGGGGGTTCAGTCTTAGCAGGACCAAGGGCTTCCCCTTCCACTGGTGCTCTTACTAGGCTATTCATTGCTACCTATGAGGTTGGAGCCCAGGGTCAGTCCATGTATAGTCTTTGGGTAGTGGCTTAGTTCCTGGAAGCTCTGGTTGGTTGTCATTGTTGTTCAAATGGGGTCTCAAGCCCCTTCAAGCTCTTTCAGTCCTTTCTCTGATTCCTTCAACGGGGATTCCATTCTCAGTTCAGTGGTTTGCTGCTGGCATTCGCTTATGTATTTGCTGTATTCTGGCTGTGTCTCTCAGGAGAGATCTACATCTGGTTCCTGTTGGCCTACACTTCTTTGCTTCATCCATCTTATCTAGTTTGGTGGCACAGCCAGTATGGGCCACATGTGGGACAGGCTCTGAATGGCGTTCCTTCTGCCTCTGTTCTAAACTTTGCCTCCCTATTCCCTCCAAGGGGGTATTCTTGTCCCTCCCCCTTTTTTTTTTTTTTTTTTTTTTTTTTTTTTTTTTTTTTTGGAGCTGAGGACTGAACCCAGGGCCTTGCGCTTGCTAGGCATGCGCTCTACCACTGAGCTAAATCCCCAACCCCAGGCCAAGCTTCTTAATAGCTCTCACACTTCAGTAAGAACTATGGTCCTTCACCCACAGCCGCAACAGTAGCTTATACGATGTAATTATTCAGAAAATATTTTGTGAGGGCTAGGGAGACAGTTCATCAGGTAAAGTGGGTGCCATGAAAACATGAATGGGGTTCAGAGCCTCAATATATAAGGTGGAGAGAGATGGAAGACACCTCTGTCAGCCCTGGGCCTCCACACACTAGTGCACACATGCATATATGTTCCTACACACATGCAAACAAGCAAATACTCACACCACAAACACACTTATGTAAAACATGTACATCTTGAGAATGGAGGAAAGACTCAGTTTCATTTAGGTGAGTATGTGTGGGAGTGGGAGTGGGTATCCTCAGTGCTCAGCAGGGTTTGTATTTCCCTGGAGCTGGAGTTACAATGATTGTGAGCTGGCTGAAGTGAGTGCCAAGAACCGAACACTGATTCTCCGAAGCGCAGCAGTGACTCTTAACAGCACAGTAACAGATGTTTCAATTCTCATCTTCAAGCTCGGGGAGTCTTAAGAAACCCACATCGGTGCTCTCCAGTTTCTGAGCTCCCCTCTCTTAAGTCCAGTGCCTAAGCGTATATAAAAATGTCTTTATTAAACCCCATCTCTGCTTCATACATTTTTTTAAAAAAGGTTTCCTTGGGTATTGTAATAGAGGTGACCTTTTGCAACTTTTACAATCCTAAACTCATTTAAATTGTAGCTTGTTTAATCATAGCATAGATTTGAAACATAGCTTCCTTGTGTTGTCAATGAACCTGTTCTTTAAGATTAAGACAGGGCCTAACCATGGGCAGTTTTTTATTAAAAAAAAAAAAAAGACTCAAATCCTTAAAAGTAGGACTTGATCATAGAGTTGCACCCTGCTAATTCCTAGCGAGCACTTCCGGAACCGTGGTCTACCAGGCCAATCTATGATCTTGGCGGGAGAGCGTGGCTCTTTGGTTTACTTTCCGGAAAACCTCTCACTCCTCCCTCCAGAGGGTGGGTCCAGAGCATCCCGCCCCCTTCCGTGAGTGTGGCTTTCCGATTGGTGAGAAATACAGGGGGCGGGGCTCGGGCCAAACCGGCGCAGGCGCATTGCCTTCGCGTGACTGAAGAGGCCGGCGCTGGTATAGAGTGCTGCTGGTGAGCGTGGGTAGCCGCTGGACTTGAAGGGTGACTAGGGAGGGCCCGGTGAATCTAGGCACAGTTTCTGGACACATGCATCCATGATCTGGTTGGTGTCCGCTCTCCCGTGTGCATCCTGTCAGTCACAACCACAGGCTATTGGATAGTCGTGTGCTTGTTCGCAGCTCACCTTAACCCACCCCCGCTGTTTGAGGGCAACACTTCCGCCCTACTCATCCTCGCGTGGCCCTAAGAGTCACAGAATTCCTAGAAGGGCCCATTTTGGAATGGTGGCTCACCCGCTTTAGGGTTTTAAAGAGGAATGAAGTGACCGCAGTATGCTAACCCCTCGTAAAGGCCAAGACAGTTTAGAGCGGGGTTTGAAGTTTCATCGCTGTTTTATGTTGCGCTGACGTTGGTAGTATTTGGAGGCAAATTCCCGCATTCCAAAATGGCCCTGCGCCTTTTGCTGTCGCCTTATACAAATTGGCTTATCGCAGAGCCTATGAATTGGGCATCATAATACACAAACCTTTATGGCACCGGGCAGTGTAAGCGCTTTGTGTGCAGCTTTCCTGACTGGATCGTGTGTTCATGTACTGTGTGCCTGGGATGGGGAGAAAACGGGAAAAGGTGGGATCTGCAGTACACTTCCAAGGTAGCAGGAAACTGTCACTACCTCTGCCTGTATTTTGGAAAGTTGAAAGTGAAAGCATTGCAAGGAGACCAGTGGATGGCAGTTTTAACAGGCCGAGTCAAAGGTGATAGTAGCTTGGACTGAGGTGCAGGCTGGTCAGGTGGAGCAGGCAGAGGGCCAGAGGACCAAAGAATGCTACAGAATTGTGGAGCAGAGGAGATGAGGGCAGGTTTCCGGTTTGACCAGAGGGTACTTTGCAGGATAATACGCAAATCTGCAGGGGCACCATTGAAGAGATTCTGACTCACCAAGTTTCAAATAGCTGTGTACTATGATCTCCTAAGACGGGAGAATATATAGGTCAGAAGTTCAACAGACAGTTTGGACAGTGAAGATGCAAACTGACCAGGAATGTGTGGTGAGAAGGACAGTTAAAAACAACACTGACTTTTGTTGAGGCAGATTTTCATTTCCTCCGATGTCCTGGAACTCAGGGGTGCAAACCTAGCTGGCCTTGAACTTGTGCTGATCCCCCTACCTCTGGCTCCCAAGTGCTGAGATTACAGGGTGTGCCACAGTGCCTGGCAGTATTGACTTAGTGGGGATCGAGACACGGGCTTACAAAAAACTGCCCTCAGCTGTTGCTTGTGAGATTACAACTGATTAGTTTCAGGGTCTTTCCCCAACGTCCTAAAATAGTAACAATATCAAACATCACCAAGCACATAGCATGTGGCAAAACAAAACTGTTGTAAGAATTTCCCCTGTCTTTAAAAAAATTCTCGCAGGAAATGTACAAAGCTAATCTGATGGTTATATCATTTCATGATAAAAGTTTAGCACACACGGGTAGACCCAGATGTGCCAGGCTGCAGGAAGCGGCCAGTGGGAAGTTGGTTTAGGATCCAGGCTGCCTTATCTGGAGCTTGTGCATGGACAACTGGATGCTCTCTCACAGTAGGCAGAAGAATATGAATTTCTGTTGTTGCTATTAGTTTTTTTTTTTTGTTTGTTTGTTTGTTTGTTTAAAAAGGGTCTCTACCTAGCCCTTACTGTCCTGGAATTCACAATGTACCAGACTGGCCTTCAACTCAAAGGGATCTGCCTGTCTCTGCCTCCCAGGTGCTGGAGTGCTGGGATTAAAGGCATATGTCACTATATCCGGATGAATTTCTTTAAGTGGTACTGTGATATCTTAAGCTAATAGACATGGAAGGATCCACATCTTGGAGCCCAGGCTGAGAACGCAGCTATAACCATCATACCCACGTGACTCATTTTTCTCCATGTACCAGGGTGTCATGGAAGGTTTGCTGACAAGATGCAGAACACTGTCTGCCTTGGCTACCTGCAGCCTCCGTCACTCCAGGTGCATCGTCCGCAAGTGTTACCACTGTGCACCAGGGAGAGGGCAGCGCTTGGTATTATCCCGCATGTTCCAGCCTCAGAACCTTCGGGAAGACCAGGTGCTTTCTCTGGAGGGCAGAGCTAGTGACCTGACCTGTAAGAGTCAGCGGCTGATGCTGCAAGTGGGCCTGATCCTTCCAGCGAGCCCTGGCTGTTACCACCTCATGCCCTATACAGTTCGTGCCGTGGAGAAGCTTGTGCGGGTGATAGACCAGGAGATGCAGGCCATTGGTGGGCAGAAAATCAACATGCCCAGCCTCAGCCCAGCTGAGCTGTGGCGGGCCACCGGCCGCTGGGACCTGATGGGCAGGGAGCTGCTGAGACTGAAAGACAGGCATGGCAAAGAGTACTGCTTGGGACCAACTCATGAGGAAGCAGTTACAGCACTGGTTGCCTCCCAGAAGAAACTGTCCTACAAGCAGCTTCCCTTACTGCTGTACCAAGTTACAAGGAAGTTTCGGGATGAGCCTCGGCCCCGTTTTGGTCTCCTCCGTGGCCGAGAGTTCTATATGAAGGACATGTACACCTTTGACTCTTCCTCTGAGGCTGCCCAGGAGACCTATGGCCTGGTGTGTGATGCTTACTGTAGGCTTTTTGACAGGCTGGGGTTGCGATGGATGAAGGCCAGGGCAGATGTGGGCAGCATTGGGGGCACAATGTCCCATGAATTCCAACTGCCAGTGGACATTGGAGAGGACCGGCTTGTGGTCTGTCCCAGCTGCCACTTCTCAGCCAACACAGAGATAGTAGACTTGTCACAAAAAATCTGCCCTGACTGCCAGGGTCCCCTGACAGAAACCAAAGGCATCGAGGTGGGGCACACATTCTACCTCGGTACCAAGTACTCTTCCATTTTCAATGCCCACTTTACCAATGCCCACGGGGAATCTTTGCTGGCTGAAATGGGGTGCTACGGCCTGGGAGTCACTCGGATCCTGGCTGCTGCTATCGAAGTTCTCTCTACAGAAGACTGCATCCGCTGGCCCAGCCTCCTGGCTCCTTACCAAGTCTGCATCATACCCCCTAAGAAGGGCAGCAAGGAGGCAGCAGCCACAGAGATTGTGGAGCGATTATATGATGACGTCACAGAGGCTGTGCCTCAGCTCCGAGGGGAGGTCCTGCTGGATGACAGGACCCACCTGACCATTGGAAACAGACTAAAAGATGCCAACAAGCTCGGCTACCCCTTTGTGATCATTGCAAGCAAGAGGGCCCTGGAGGACCCTGCACACTTTGAGGTTTGGTCCCAGAACACTGGTGAGGTGGTCTTCCTCACCAAAGAGGGAGTCATGGAACTGCTGACTGGCGTGCATGTTGTCTAAGTGCCCAACCACACCTGCCCCCAGGCTTGGTGTCCACTGTAACACTGTAGTTCCCTCCACTTCCCTCCTGGGTGGTTTCTCCAGAAATGGATGGTGAGAGTATGTTAGGAAAACCACTCCTTGCTTGTGATGGTTTGTAGTTAGTCATTAACTCGGTCCTCCCAGGGCTGGTTGTGCTACCATATGCCATGCCTTTTACATTTAGACTCTTCTGTTAGGAGGACTGAAAGGTGACAAAGAGACCTGGGTCACTTTCCCTCCAGCTGAGTTTCTGGGTATAAGACAAGAATGGTTGAAAGCTGGGGGGATGCTTCCCCAACCCCAACCCACAGTCTGAGCACACGCCTTGCATTTCATTCATTCCAGAGAGCAGGGCTAGCTGCCCTTCTCCACTGAGAAGCCCCGAGCTGCAGAGTCAAGAACCTGGCTGCTGCTAATTCACTGGTGACTTGACACCCCCACATGCCCACTGGGGCCTGGGATTCCCATCTGAACATGGTGATGGAGTTAGGTCTATAAGGTCCTAGGGCTCTCACTGAGCAGCTCCACAAGACACATGGGTCCGGTTGCTCATGCCTCTATGCTTCCCCAAAAGTTGTCATAACTGCCAGATGGCCCAAAGCTACCTCCAGATACTTGACCGTACTGGGTCACTTCAGCACTGAGATCATGTTCTGCTGATTGAATAAAGTCAAGCCTTTGGGGTGAACTTTGTGTGCGTGTTAACTTGAACCAAAGATAACACCAGTTTCAGCAGTACACTCAGTAGACTGCTCTCCCCGGCTGCCTCACTGGGGAGGGGCAGGGACTGGGAAATCCTTTAAACAGTGTCTCCCAGACTTCAGGAGCAGCACACTCCAGCCCCACAGTGACCTTGTTGTGGGTTCAGAATTGAATTCCCGTCGCTACAAGAGTGACTGGTTGAGAGCTGACTAGATTCTGTGGGAAACGGAGTCATGGTCGGATTCCACAGCATTGCTCCAGCATCCAGATGAGGAAGATCCCTCGTCCATGGAACAGTGAGTCTTGCCACCTTGGTTGACACTCTAGACGGGCTCTGAGACACCTCCAGAGGTGAGCCTCGTAAATCTAGTCGACCCTAAATTCAAACAACTTGCCAATGAAGGTAAATCCTCATAAAAAGGTCTCTGGGCTCCAAAGCTGGTCCTGGGAGCCTTCAGGGCTTGGCAGGTGTATGCACTGGGAACCTGACAGTGTGTGTGTAAGGGTAGAGTTACTGTAGAATCACAGCAGCTGGACAGACTTAGAGGAGAAAGCGGGCCAACCACCTGCGTTCCCCTTCATGCTTCTGCCAGACGTCAAGTGAACAGCCACCTCCAGCCACACGCTCCTGCAACCAAGCGCAAGTCAGGGTGACTGAACTGAAACCCAAATACTGCCTCTTTGGGTCATTTCTTTGGGGTATTTTGGTCTCAGTGACATGAGATGTGATCTGCCTTTGCAATACATGGAGTTCTGAGAGCAAGCTCGGGTCAGGCTGCATGACAGAGGCTCTTAGTTTACTGCAGTTGGGATCCCTGAGTCCCTTACAGAGTTGGTTCCAGTGGGGCTGTTGCCTTGAACCACACAAATTAAAGCCTCCAGAAGATTCTGGCTGCAGTCAGAACCAAGAGCTGCTGGAATAAGATATCTCCCCCACCCCATCCCACATTATGGTTGGTTATTTGAGTGATTCCATGGGCCAGCAGGCTGATGTCAGCCCTCTGCTTTTAATGGTCTAATGGTCTAGTTTGTTTATTTATTTATTTATTTATTTATTTATTTATTTATTTATTTATTTGGTTCTTTTTTTTCGGAGGTGGGGACCGAACCCAGGGCCTTGCGCTTCCTAGGCAAGCGCTCTACCACTGAGCTAAATCCCCAACCCCATGGTCTAGTTTACTAAGGGCCTCCCTTGTGCCACTGCTGTGTGGCACCTTGGAATGCTGCTTCCAGACCTTAACACTGTGCAAGGCCAGTGCTGTTACATTTTACAGATGAGAAACCTGCAGCTCCATTCAACCAAGTATCTACGGGCACAAGGTTGTTGAGGATCACAGCTAGAATTCAGACGCTGGCCCTAAGCTGAGCCTTTCTTACTACACTGCTTGATTTCTGCCCAAGAAAAGTGGTTTCAGTAAGCAAAACGAAATCTGTCTATCTAATTAGCATTGTGAGGAATTAAAATTCATGCACATGAGGGCTGGGAAATAGCTCAGTTGGTAGAGAACTTGCACGGAGTCCTGGGATTGGTCCTCAGCACTGCATAAACCAGGCCTGGTGGTGTAGTATCTGTAATCCCAGCATATGGAAGCAGAAGAATAAGTTCAAGGTTATCCTTTGCTACACAGCAAACCTGAGACAGCCTGGGACCCTTGTCACAAACAAACAAATACACACAGGTGTTTTCTTTATCCGTTTTGGTGCAGGAGTTGAACCAAGGGGGCTTGCACACATGCCAGACAGTTTTCTACTGAGCTGCAGTCCCACACATCCCCACATGTTGAGACAGGGGAACTTCTCTAGCACTTGGTTTACAGATGGGAAACAGCCTGGAGGCGGGACAAAGTGTCTCATGCCATCTGACTGGTAAGTAGCAGTCAGCCATTGAGTTGCCGAAGCCTCACAGACTGCTGAAACTGGTACCCATTCTCTGTCTCAGAGCAAAGCACAGTACACCCTGGCTAGGCTTGAATGTTAGGCATTGGGACCACAGGATCACCATGCTCCTGTTCCGGTGGCCAGGGCCAATGTGACCTGGTGAGTGGACCAGAGATTTGAAGAGGCACAATCCCCACTGAGCACTCCCAGGAGTTGTGACTTAAGACAATTTGTCCTTTTGCACCTCCTTGGTAAGATGCTCGGGATGGTGGCCTCCTCATAGGGCAATGTGGGCTTGACAGAGCCACTTGTGTGAAACACTAACTCATAGTGTGCAGCCAAGAAACCCTTCTCATTACCCCTAAGGATGCATTCCCCTAACTTAGGAAGTCCCCCTGCTTGGCTCTGCCACAACATTAGCCTAGGACCTGGATCTCATTTTGGGGAGATGGAGGTCTACAGCTTTCCTGGGGGAGTCAAACAAATGGGACACAACAGAATGCTTCATCTTGGAACATTCGAACACAGCACACAGCTTACTCATTTCTGAACCCAGGGATTTTCCCTCTTGCCATAAGCTAATGAACTGGAGATGTCGGCTGGGTAATTCAGTGCAGGCTGGAATCACCACGTATTCCTTGGGGAGGTCCAAAGGCAACTGACTGGGGAAGAGCTGAATTAATCCTAGGGGCAAAGCCTGGAACAGAACAAACCCATCATGTAAATCAGCCTAGCATGTAAGTCAGGGGCTCCATTAGTAGCCTAGGTTTTAATGGAAGAAACACCTGCTGGGCCACCAGTAAAGGAACTTTGCAGACATACACTGAAATCGACGGTGCCCCCCTCTGTCTTCACCCGCTTGGATACCCAAGGCAAAAAAGAAAACAAGCCTCTTCAGAGTTCCTCAGGGGCATAAACAGTCCATTTCATGGAGAATCCCAGCCCCAAATCAGGGGCTAAGAGCAAGATCCCAGAGCAGCTCTCCCAAGGGTGTAAACAATTTCTTGCTATAGCAGGCTAAAAGGCTCAGCGAGGGGGGAGGGAAACACCAAGGTAGGGCCCAACAGCCCCCTCTTTCTTACCCGCTTGGATAGCAAGCCTCTTCAGAGTTCCTGCAGTCCATTTCTATGTTAAGATGCCACTATGTTTTAGTGGATTGTTTGGTTCCAAGGGCTTGGTTTTATTGGGAAAATAATTTCAGGAATTTTTGTAAACTTAAATGTTTTTTTAAAGGTACTTCACTTAAAACAATGGTTCACTTTTTAGTGTAAGAGTCCAGATGGACAAAGAGTGCACGGGCCACTTATTAGCTGTCTGACTCTGAAGGGGACTTCCTTACGGCCTTGGTACCTCAATCCTTGTGGGTGAAATGGGGACAGTGCCTGGGCCATTGCAGCTGCATGGTAAGTGGCAATTGCCCTTACCTTAGGTGGTACTTTGCATACAGGTTACAGGTGAGCCTGCAGGAAGGGGTGTTGTGTTTTTGCTCCCCGTGTTGAGACATAACTAGAGCGGGGACCTCTGTAGCTTGCCAGGTGACTAACAAGCCCCATGGTTGAGTTTAATCACCCTTGGCTAATGAAACTGCAGGCGTGGCAAGGTGCAGACGGGGCACACATCGGTAATGGCGACTGTGCTTCCCATCTGCAGGGCAGGTGCTTCTGCTGGGGCTCTCCCCAGAAGCAGGCGGTAAGCCGAGCATGGAGTATGTTTCAGAGACATGAAGAACAGCATAGTGGTTACCAGAATCTGGAAACGGTGCCAAAGGATTCTCCCAAATAGAGATGCAGTTAGACAGGGGAAATCACTTTAAAGTTCTGTAGTGCAGTAGGACAACTGGTTGATTACGCTTCACTATTTCAAAATGATCAGTGGAGGGAATTTTCACTGTTTGCAAGACACAAAGAGAGGATGTATGTGTGATCTATCACTACACAGTAAGTACAGGGACAGAACTGTCACACTGCATTCTCTAAGAATGTCCAATTACTATGCACCCATTTAAATTTTAAAAATATTTTTGGGAAACACTCTATACCTTAAAACAGGGGGATTATCTGGATATTTGCAGTCTAACCGCACAATAGAAGCAGAGAATTGTCACTGGCTGGAGTCGGATTTGGCAAGGGACTCTCAGGACTTAGAGCATGATATGCCATTGAGCCCTTACAGAGACCCAGGAACCAGAGAGAGGCCCCCAGGAGCTAAAGATAGTGCCACTGAGGGCAAGGCGGGGACCTCAGTCCTACAACTCAGTGAACTGTATTCTCCCAATGCCTGAACAAGCCTGGAAGCAGGTTCTTAGAATCCCTAGGAAGAGCCCAGAAGGCCAACATTTTTACCTCGGCCTTGTAAATCCTGGAGCAGAAATAACGGCTGAGCCAAGGCACATTTCTGGCCATAGAGCTGTAAGGTAATAAGTCTGTACTGCTAAAGGAGGAGACAGAATGGAAGGGAAAAATGAAAGAGAACGACTCAGTGGGAGCCCCGTTGTCAGAGTTCTGTGGTTGCAGGGTCTGGCTGGGGCTTCTGAAGAGAGCACATTCTCCTAACCTAGCAGGTTGGGAATGCTGTACGGAGTGGTAACTGCCAGCACTTTACCATAAGCTTAGAGTGATGCAAAGGCCCGGGGGCACAAAGCAAACCAAGAGGTCAGCCTAGTCTTGGCAGTCCTGATGCCTCTAAAGGGGTCAGGAGGGTCCTGAGTTCAAGTCCTGTTCTACTTTTTATTGGCTAGCTGCTTAAGCTCTCCATGACATTTTTACACACCCCTAGATGTGTGGGGATTTGGGGGAGCCAGTCAGCACCAAGAACCTAGAATGCTGCTGGCCTGGTCTAGGTGTTCAGTCGGTGGCTGTTTTCTCCTGACAGGCCAGCAGTGGCTGTCCCAGCATACTCCCTCAAGGGTCTGTGGCTTTGCTCAGACTGTCCACCTCACTCCTTCAACTTTATAGCCCAAGCCCCCCATAGGGCTGGCTTCAGCCTCTACCTGTTCACAATGAGTCCCCCTTTCCCTGAGATCCCAAGCCCATAACTGCTTGTGGGTGGTTGAGAAGCAGAGCAGGTTCACTGCCATGCCTGACACATACAAAAGGACAGCTTGGGCCCTAGATACCGTGCACAAAGTAGGTAAGTCAGAGCTGTGCCTAGATGGTGCAATGCCACAGAGTATAGGCCTAAGCAGCCAGGGAGGCCTGCCTGGAGGAGGCAGTAGGACAGTAGCAGGCTAGGCAGTAGAGAAGAACAACAGTCCAGGAAAAAGGACCAGAGTGGCCCATGCACTCTTCTGTCTATCTGGACTCTCTGAGTCTGAGTGGGAAGGCTGGGGATCAGCAGTCACAGATCAAACACTTGCTATGAGATAAATTGTATTCCATGGGTTTCACTGGGTTAGCATGTTCAGTCCTCAGAGTACCTGCTCATGTAGCAGATAAGGAAACTGCAGAACAGACGTGTCAGGCCAAGTGGTACCCAAGGCCTACCAATGGGAACTGTGGGCCTGGAACTAGGAGATAGGGCCCTGGCTCAGAGGAGCAGAGACTCCTGGGTACTGCATCACCTTCTGCGTAGCTGAACTATGACCAAGACAGGCTTTGGAGACTGCAGGAAAGAAAGCAAGCTGCCCAGCGGTGAGGGCAGAGATCCAGGAGTGCCAAGGGAAGAAGAGGCCTCAAAGCTCTGGCTAAGGATGAGGACAGGCTTGTTGTGTCTGTTTCTCTTCCCTGGGGCAGCTGCCAGCCCAGGGTCATATTTATTATGTCCGCTGAGCAGCATAACCCTAAGTCAGAGGCTAGTGTGGCTCTTCAACCCTAATGCTGTGCCAGTGTGGGCACAGGACAGAGGCTTGTGATGCATGGTAACATGAGGGGTGCTGAGGAGGGGAATGTGTGGTTCAAATCCAGGCTGACACTGCTACTCCTGCATCCTGAGGCCACAGGCTCTGGGGACGACTATTAGGATTAAGTAAGAGAACTCAGTGCAATCGGCAGTGCTAGAACGCAGACTTTGGCCTGCTTTGTGTGTCTGCTGAGTGTTTAGGGGTTTTGTCCCTCTTGTCTCTCGAATTGTCACCCATATCCTCAGAGGCCATCAGCCATACATCAGGCATCCTTCCTCCACCCTGGTTCTGGGAAGGCAGCAAGCACTCTGAGGATTCTGCCGGGAGAGTCCCAGGTAAAAGGTGGGAAAGGCTCTCCCTTAAAGTCAAGGGCAGATGTACCTTCATCCCACCTCCTCTGGGGCTGTCCATCCCCATAACTCTCCCCCTCCACATACATAACAAGAAAACAAAAACAAAACAGGCAGGCGAGGTTTGGGTCTGCTGCTCTATTTCCCACTCTATGGGTCTGGTGGCCAAAGGGGCACCAGGTAAGGATCTGGTCCACATCTTGCTCAGGTTTCCACCATATTCCTTGGTGTACAGAAACTGTTTCCAAAAACTGTTGTTTTTCTTCCTGGTTTAGTGAACATCTCTCCGTGTCTGTTACTGGCAATTTGGGCTGGATCATTCTTTTTTAGGCATGTATCATCAGATATTAAAAGGCATGCCTGGTCTCCAACCTTCCTAATGCCAGCAGCACACCAGGTTATGATGTCACCTGAATGATGTCGTGCAGAATCTACCAGACTGTGAGACTGCATTTGAAGAGAGCTATTCACTGAGGACATGTCATTCCTGGACTGAGGCCTCACATGCACAGGCTACAAGTGATGTCAAGGAGAAGAGGATCATTTTACAGTTGACAGGAGCTTCAAGCAGCAGACCTAGCCCTAGTCTAACAGTACTCCCTGGGGTAGTCTGAATGAGAATGGTCACCACAGACTCAGATATTTCAATGTTTGGTCTGCAGTTGGTAGAACTGTTTGGGAAGGATTAGGGGGTGGTGGTCTTGTTCAAGGAAGTGTGTTCAACTTTAGTTAGGGTTTTATTGCTGTGAACAGACCACGACCAAGGCAACTCTTATAAGGACAACATTTAATTGGGTCTGGCTTATAGGTTCAGAGTTTCAGTCCATTATCATTAAGGTAGGAGCATGGCAGCATCTAGGCAGGCATGGTGCAGGAGGAGCTGAGAGTTCTACATCTTCATCTGAAGGCTGCTAGGCAGCTAGGATGAGGGTATTAAGATCACTCCCACAGTGACATACCTACTCTAACAAGGCCACACACACCTCCTAATAGCTCCACTCCCTGGGCCAAGCATATACAAACCATCAGTGTCACTGGTGTTTTATAGTTTCAAAACCCCAGCCATTCCCAATTAACTCGTTCTCTACCTTGTGATTGTCCCAAAATGTGAGCTTTCAGCTACTGCTCCAGTACAATACCTGCCTTCTGCTACCACGCTCTCCGCCACAATGGTCTTGGGTTGTAACTCACCTGCTGGTACCAAGGGCCCCAATAAACTCTTCTATAAGTTGGGTTGGTCATAGTGTCTCAACAGCAACAAAAAAGTAACGAAGACATTCTCTCCGCCGTGGCATCTAAGCTGATGACTCCGGAGGGTCAAAGACTAGAAGCACAGCAGACGCTGTCTGATGGGAAGGGCAGGGTCCCAGGGTGAAACAATCACAACACCTGCCAGGTACATTTCAGTTTGCACCTTGTTCTTACCCACCACCTCACCTCAGCCTCACCAAGTGAGAGGCTGGGTTAGATCTCCAATTAGACGGTAGGAAGGCACAGTAGAACATGATTTGTCCACGACAGTGAGGTAGCTACAGATGTCTGCTTCTGGGATCCTGCAGTGTCTGCCAGATTGTAGCTGACTCTTAAGCCCCTCACACAGACTTTGAGTTCTTACAAAGGAAGTCAAGGGAAAGTCTCTAGCAAGGAGAGAATGTCTGCAGTGTTTGCAAACCAATGTGTGTGTTACAGGGACCTGCCCTGGGAAAGCAAGCTGCACTGGTCTCCCTAAAAATAATTTCTCTTCCAGAAACAAGGATACAAGCAACACAAGATCCCGAATTAGCCCATCTGAAGGCCATCAGCTGGTTTCACTTTAATGATGTATTAGTTTTCCTACAGTGACAAACAATCCCCCAAATCTCAGTGTTTACTACACAAACATCTGCCACTCATGTTACAAATGGTGACTTTAGGCCAGCTGCTGTGAGCTTTCTTCAGACACCCAGGTCACGGGGATGCTCCTATTTGAGAAATGGCGCCTCATGGTAAAGGGAAAAGGACACAAGCCTACTTGTAAACCACTGCCCACTGACGCCTCAAGCTGCTGCCAGATGTGGCTCAAGCCCCATTTCATAGCCCTTGCATGGACAATGAGAAGTACGCTCCCCTTGGGAGATGGCGTGGACACTGCAGGAAGCCACTCCGCTGCAGCTAAGAATGCACACAACCTCTAGGATGCAGAGAACAACACAAGACAAAAACAGCCGGTGACAGGCAAAGGCCAGGTCAGAAGGCATGGAATGCTAGCCAGGCACAGTGGTGCACACCTCCAGTCAGCATTCTGCTGAGGCAGGGACATAACTGGCGCTGAGGAATGGAGAAGACTTGGGCTACCGCCAGGTCTGTTGCAGTTCTCATACTGCAACTCTACTGGTCAGAGAGACCAGTAGGGCTCTGAGTAATCCTGAGGATCCCAGTTCATACAGTCAACACAGAAACAGGATGCGGCTTCATGGCTCCAGTCGTCTCATGGCATCCACAGCATCCCTTAGCTTCTCTCCATGCTGGTGAAGCAACTACCAGTCTTTCAAGCCCTAAGGCCTTACGAGTACTGTGCAGCACTGGTTTACTCCCTTGGAGCTGTGCCTTCTGTATGTGCCCGATGCCACAATGGTTGAGACTGTCACTGCATCCTGAGATAGTCTAGGGGCCAGTGGTTACCAAGGCCAGCTATTCTGGTAATTGCAGTGGATGCTTTCTTCAGAGATGGACTCCAAAGATGGACTGGCCAGGCAGAGCTGTGAACGTGAGGAGGCTGAGGCCCAGCTGGAGCGCAGCACTCAGTCAGACAGGCGTAGGGTCAGGGAGTCCAGCAGCTTCTTCCCCAACGAGAGGTTAGGACCACTGTCCCTGGGGACAGAGTGCTGGACTCCAGCCAGATGACTCAGTGTGCAGACTCCAGGCAGAGGAAGATGAGGGACAAGACCCCAGGGTCTGCTCCTATGTTACCTTTGAACCCTTTTCCCCTGGAGAAAATTCTTACAGAAAGGAGAGGATCCTACACAGACCAGGAATGCTGGGGTAAGGGCCTTCACGGAGCACCTGCGGGGAGCACAGCAGAGTGGTTAACTGCATTACTATTGCCATTATCCCTGAACCTTCCCAGCCACTCTCAAGGTGAACCTTTGCATGTACCCAAACATTAAAATACAACTTAGCACATTTCTTTGTTTGGATATTCATAAATCTGGTGACAGCATGATAGTCATCAGCCCTCTGGCATCAGGCAACATAGGGCTAAACATGAAAGTTCACCAAACAAGCTATCAGTTCATTCCATATTACTAACTTGAGGTTAGTTTGTATCCCAACAAGCTAGGTTTGGCCACCTGTTCCTATTGTGGTCACACTGAATAAATCTCTCACCTTTAAAAACAACCAAAACAAAACAACAATAAAATCCTATTAATTTTGCTCTTTTAATTGGTTTCCTGAGAGTGGGGAGGTATCAACTGTGACTCCAAGTTTAGAAATGAGTCCCTGTGTTAAGAACAAGATTAAAATATAAACGTGTGGACCTACCGGTAAGGTAGCTTATTGGATAATGGCACTTGCTGCTGTGCCTAACTGAGACTCAAAGAGTGGAAGAGAGAACCAACTTCCATAAGTTGTCTTCCAACTTCCATACATATGCCGTGGCATGGTGCTGCCCCAACCCCAGATAAATGGTAAAAGGCAAACTTCATAACAACGACCAAAAAAGCTGGGCATAACGATGCATGCCTTCAATCTCAGCATTCAAAAGGCTGAGGTAAGGAATGTCTGTGAATTCAGGGCCAGCATGTTCATGTCTTCAAGTTCTCAACAGTCTCTTGTCTGTCGAAAACCTAAAAGTCATTGCTCACAGTGGCCTTTGCATGTCTGAGCATATGGAACTGCTGTTCCTCTGAGGATTGCTTTATATTTACACTTCTCAGATACTTCTTGGAAATGGGATACAGTGAGCCTCAGGCCTTGGGTAATGTCCCTCTACATGCTCTAGGCCAAAGCAGGCACAGCGGGGGCTTCTGGACCCCTTCCCAGGTAACTGCCTTCTCATCTGTTCAGACCCTCCCTCCAACCCAGCCTCTCCCACCATGGGCTCACCACCCAGCAGGACAATCCGAAGCTGGACATCCCTGTGCGCCTTCCTGGAGCTCCCCTCTGCAGCTCCACTCACCACCCTGGATAGAGTCCATGTTCCTTTGCAGGACAGTCAAGCCCA
Source organism: Rattus rattus (assembly GCF_011064425.1). Lineage (NCBI taxonomy): Eukaryota > Metazoa > Chordata > Mammalia > Rodentia > Muridae > Rattus > Rattus rattus. Next base: position 48,141,378 of record NC_046154.1, on the reverse strand, counting down.
TGCTTCATGAGCTGTGCTAACCCAGCTCTCCAGCCTCCCTGCTTACCACACACGAAGACCCCCACCCCCAGGACAATGGGCTTTTATTCTAAATGCAGAATTCCTCCGCCTTACTCTTCTTCACTTTGCTACAAGTTGGAGAAAAATAGACCCAAGAGTGAGCTTGTGAATTCCCTCAGGGCATTCTACAGAAGCTGTCAAGAGGCTGCTGTGGAACCCTGCTTGCTGCCACTGCTGTTAACAAGACTCCTCCCACAGCAGGCTGCACCACGTCTACAAGGGCACTCTGACTTCTGCTTGCATCCTGACTCAGAAGTACCCTAGAAACACGTACCCATTCCACAGTGAAGGTAGAGCCCCAGAGAGGCAGAATGTGCTCAGGGTCACACGGTTAGGGAACCCAGGAGTGTCTGCAATGCTCTTTCTATGCGACAGTGTCAGGAGACAAGTGCAATCAGAAAATGGAAGCTATGCCAGCTGCCTTCAGCTACACAAGCCAAGCAGCGTTTCCCTGAGAGCAGGCCCCTCACTTCCCATGGCCTGGGCTGTCTTCAGCCTCCTTGGCAATGGTTTGGTTTAATGGGCCAGGCCAGTTCAGTCCCACTGGCCTGAGATAGCTGTGACGGGGAGCAGAAGAGCGGACTAGACTCTGAAGGGGCCTTGAATTCTCCCATCATCCCATGGAGGGCTCACCTGGGGTGTTGCAGCACCTGCAGCAGGGTGCTCTCGGGGGACACCTGGTATAGTTCTGCCCTGTCCTCATCCTCGAAGTAGACCTGCAGGTTAACCAGAATGACAGACAAACACAGGCTTAGACGGCCCTACAAATGCTGCAGCAATTCTGAGAGGTTGGGAGGGCAACCGTACAAGTGGAAAGCCTGCCCCCTCCTCACAGCTGCAGGCTCTGGTGCTCAGGTCAGCCCCAGCTATGATACCCAGAAAGCTTAGGACCAGCTGCATTCTCCGTGGCTCAAGGAAGGGGACCATCCCGTGTGACTCAGGCAATGAAGAGGCACCAAAGCTCGAGTCCAGGCCTGTGCAGCCTTCAGTTTAGTTCCAGTGCCACAGAGGTGAGAAGCAGAAAGCCACAGTGACCCAAAGGGAAGGAAGAACCAGAGCAGGTGAGAGAGGTGTGCAAGCAGGGCACCAAAGCACAGCATGGTAAGGACGTTTCACAGGACACGTCAGAGCTCAACCAGGAGAGGAGGTACTCATGCCAGGAGCCAGCCAGCCTGAGCAGGAAGAGAATGGCTTCCTCAGAAGCCAGGTAATTAAGTGTGTAGCAAGTTAGAGCCCAACAGGAGTAAGAACAACGTCCACACGTGTGGAGCAGAGCAAACGATGGGGATTATCAGGCCTCCAGCAGAAGGATGACTACAAGCTATGGCAGAGAGTGACCTAGGGTTCTTGTTTTCTCGTTGCTATTTGCAGTACCAAGGATAGGACTCAGGGGTTCACACATGCTAGGCAAGTGCTCAACCACTGAGTTATATGCCTCTTTTTTTATTTTTAAAAATAAAAGAGTTAAGTCACTAAGTTACCCAGGCTAGCCTTGAACTACTTGTTAGCCCAGACTGGACTCCTGCTTTAGCTTCCTAAATGGCTGGGATTATAGGCCAGTGCCACTAAGCCCAGCTAGGATGGCCTATATGTAGGTTAGAGCTAGAACAGGATGTAGGGTGGGTGAGTTGTGCAGGATGTGAGTCTGCAGAAGAAGAGAAAGGCTGCCATTCTGGGGCAATAGCCATCATGGGGCTGAGGGCTCCACACAGGAAGGTGACAATGCTGGTGGCAGAAGGAGACTGATCAAAAAATACAAAGGTCGGCTGGGCATGGCAGTGCACAGCTGTAATCCTAGCACAGAGGTTGAGGTCAGGGACTGACAGCCTGCACTACACAATAAGAACCTGACTCAAAACACCACCAACATCTACATTACAAATATAGAAATAAATAAAGCGAATCTCGTGGTGTCAGAGTAGAGCTGGAGACATACAACGTTGCACACATTAATTCTTCCTCAGCCATGAGTCCCTTTCCCAATTTAACAGTATGCCTACTGCACAGAGAGCTTAGCTTCTAAATATCACTCTCCATAGAAACCACCAAGGTTCCTTGGAAAAAAATAATTGCTATCGAAGCTGGGGTGGAGAAAGCACAGCTCAAAGCTGGAGTACCTTGGGCCAGAAACAAGAATGTAAAGAAGGGAAGTGATCTAGTCTATAGAAATAGATCTGAATAAAGTCCCAGTGACCAAGTCCACAACAATTTGAACATAAACACCACAGTGATAAATTAAATAAAAAAGGAAACCATTATACAGAGTAAATAAATGTTTGGCTCAGTTAAAGGTAAGCTGTTCTTTAACATCCATGGGCACGCGCACAGTGACTGTGCAGTAGAGACCTGGTGACACCTCCTTGGTCATGAGAGCAGGGTGATCATCATCAAGAACAGATCACTGGAGCCCACATGGCCAGACACAGTGAGAACAGAGCATCACTCCAGTGACAGCTCAGCCAAACATACAAAATCCACATCCAGTCACAGGAAACACGAGCAGAAAAGACAGAAGGTACGGTATCTTTGCAGGGGTCAGGGTGGGGACGATAAAGGACAGAATCAATACACCGTGTGCTCTTGGAACAAAAGGGATCTTCCTGGGACAATCTGTGGAGCCTGAGGATGGGGCTGAAGTCACCAACAATGCTAGCTTCCTGACCTTGATGGCTCTTTTGAGATTATGAAGAATGTCTGTGTGTAGAAAACATGTATGAAAGTAATTCAAGGTTGGTGGAAATCATTTAGTGTCTGACTCTCAAATCTTCAGGAAACAATTAATTATTCAGTAAACTCTGGTTATGTTCTTTTTTAAAAATCTAACAATGGAATATTATTCAGTCTTACAAAGAAAGGCTCGCATATGCTACAACATGACTCATTCTAAACCATGGTTGAGTCTTAAAGATGCTATGCTAAGTGAAACAAGCCTGACATTGTCTAATTCCTGTTTGTGTGAGGTCCCAGAGTGGTCACGTTAATGGAGACAGGAAGTAGAACAGCCAAGGGCAGGGGTGGAGGACATAGCTATTTGATGAGGACAGAGTTTCAGTTTGGGAGATGGAAAGCGATGGAGAGGGGATTGTGGGAAGGGGTGAATAATAGAGTGAATGAGCGAGTGAGCTTGATGATGTCACTCTGAGGCTAACGTGGTAAAATGCTATGTATATTTTTCAAAAAAAAAAAAAATGTAATCAGTGGTCAGTGAGATGATTCAGCACGTGAAAGCTCTTGATGCCTAAGCTCAATCCCAGAACCTACCTAAGGGGAGAAAAACCAATGGCTGAAAGCTGTCACTTAACCTGCACCTGTGCCATGACAAATCGCAAACACACACACACACACACACACACACACACACACACACACACACACACACACACACACAATTATTTAGAACAGTCAATTTCTGTATACATCCTCCCAATAGCTCTTACAGGAATGAAATACAACATTTCTTACCTCCAGATCATCTGGGTGGTACTTGTGCTCTGAGTCCCAGGAGGGCGCTTCACTAAACATCGCCATTAGATGGTCAATAAACCTGAGGGAGGAGGATGTGCTTTCTGGGTGTCAATGTTCCATTTATATTCCCACATCAGTCCCTGACAGCAATTCAGAGAGAACAGTGACCCTATAAAGCATGGCATCCAGGCTTAACCTACTCTGACAACAGTGCAAGCATAAACAAAGGCTTATCAAGAATCAGCCTTTGAAATCATATAATAAACACACAGTTAAATGATCTGCATGTACTACCTCAGGTGAACCGCCCAGACAGTGCTGAGGCAAGTAGACAGATTCATGATGGAGAACCCTGTCCACACGCTGGGAATGGCCTCTAAATTACTCCTTTCCTTCTCAGCCAAAGCCCATTTGTCTCTCTTGACAAGTCAGCAGCAGCAGCACACAAGCAGGCGCAGAGGGCCTTGGGACAAACCCGTACCTGGTGTCCTCGTGAAAAGCGGAGATGAAGTCAGACTGTGCATACTCGGGGTACAGGAACAGAACAGGCCAGCTCAGCCTGCCCTGGTCATCTATACTGAGCCTGGCTCCACAGGGGTTCTCAGAGCTGAGCCCATCCAGGAGCATCTCGGCTACATTGGAGGCTGAATCTTCATCTTCACCGACTGATTCAGAGACAAGCCTGATGTTCCTAGCCTGGATTAAGACAAAACACACTCGCACAGACCTTATCCTGCGGAAGATGCAAACACATCACTGAAATAAACCCTGGAGCTTCCTGAGGCTCATGTGACCATCTTAACTGTCCTGGCAGCCTGGCATAGTGGCCTGGGATTTCTGATACTCCTGTCACCTGCTTCCAGGTGCTGGGATCACAGGCATGTGCCACCCTGGCTGGCAAACTTATTCTTAAAGGATCAGGTACTGAGGGCCAAGCAGTCTGCTGACAGTGGTCCCCTGTTCCACTGCCTATGGGAAAGCCTTGGATACATAAATAAGGAGAGCTGATTCAAGGTCACCATCTACGGCCTCGGCCTTAGATGGCCACCAATAAAGCATGGCATTTGTGCTTCCCGGTTTTAAGTCAACTTGACACAAGCTAGAGCCATCTCAAAGAAGGGAAATCCAATTGAGAAAATGCCTCCACAAGATCCAGCTGTAAGGCATTTTCATAATTAGTGATTGATGGGGGAAAGCCCGGGCCACTGTGGGTGGTGCCACCCCTGAGAGCAAGCTAGTGCACTCCTCCCTGGCCTCTGCATCAGCTCCTGCCTCCAGGTTCCTGCCCTGCTTGAGTTCCTGCTTGACTATTACATGGAAATGTAAGCTAAATAAACCCTTTTCTCCCCAACTTGATTTTGGTCATGGTGCTTCATTATAGCAAGAGAAACCCTAAGGCAGCATTGTACTGTTGATGATTTTAATACTAGTATAGGACTTAACTAAAGGAAGTACCTAGACATTTTCTGAGACATCTCTATGTGGGGCTGGAGAAATGGCTCAGTGGTTGGTGCATGGGCTTTCTTCCAGAGGTTCCAGCTTCAATTCCCAAAACCCCACACCTCTGTGACACCACATGCATCATGTGGTGCACATACACAATACATTCAAGCAAAAAAAAAAAAAATCTGTATAAAATATCTCGGTCTCTTATTCAAGAAAATGGCCAAATCCTTTCTGAATGAACTTAAAAACCTGGAGTACACTGTTCTGTTTGTTGGGTTGGGTTTTGTTTTATCTTTCGAGACAAGAGTTTCACTGTTGTTTGAAACTGGCTTAAAACTCAGCATCTTCCACCTTTGCATCTCGACTACTGGAACTGCAGACATGGCCCACGGCATCTGTTTGTCATCCTACTGCACATCTACATACATAGAATTTTTTTAAAGAATTATATTATGTGCTGTTTTGCCGACAGGCATGTCTGTGTGAGGGTGCCAGATTCCCTGGGACTGGAGCTTCAGACAGTTGTTAGCGCCATTTGGGTGCTGGGAACCAAACCCAGGGCCTCTGTAAACAGTGCACTTAACCACTGAGCATCTCTCCAGCCCCATATTTAATTTGTTGATATCTGATAACAGATAGCTTGTTGGGAGAGACGAGTGAGCACGCTTTAGCAGTGTTAAGTTCTCTAAGTTAGTAACTGAAAGTGGGTGTGTAACTTAACTGAACCCAGAATGAAACTAAAGCCTCAGCCCAGGAGGCATCATCTGCCAAATGGGAGACCAGCGGGCATCAAGGATGAAAGGTCAGACGCATTCACTTCAGGGAAGTACCAAGCAGTAACCGGCTCGGCCACTGGGCCTCCTGGACTACACTCACTTCAGAATGCAGGACGGAGAGGCTTCTACTGTCATTAGTTAAAGCAACAGAATGTGCTTTCACAGGTCATAAGTTACAGTAATGAGCAAGGCCCTGGCTCAGACACCATTACTATAGGAAGTTTTCTTCAACCTAAGATTAGTAAACCAGGAACGAGAAGGCCTTCCGCAGAGGGCTGCTGTGAGGGAGGGAGAGGATGACTAGCCCAGCACGGGCAGAGCTAACTGAATGTGGTGCCCCAACTCCAGAGCACAGCTGTGAAGGCAAAGCACCCCAAGAAAGGTCCCAGCAGGCTTCCACAGCCAGGGCATTTCTTACTCTGTGAGGCTCATGCTTTGAGAACTCACCCTGATGGCCTGGAGCAGAGCCGCATTCTGATTTTGTTCCTTCTTTTCTTTCAACTTTGCTTTCCTCAGATCCCGCTCCTCCATCCTCTGGAAACACAATTCAGATGCCATCAGCGCCAGGGACCTCTTTCTCACTTTTACCCCAGCCTGCAGGATGTCTGGTCTCTATATAAGCCATGTTCCTACTCAGAGACTGCCAGTGGCTGGTTCAGTAACCATCCACAAAGCATGCCCCCAGGGGTCAGCCCACTATCAGCAGAAATTTACAACCTAGTTCTTAAAAACAAAAACACCCAAAACCTTCATCCTTGTACCCCAAGAACTCACAATTCACTGAGGAGTGCTAAGAGCCAAGTGTCACCCTGATGGTTCCCCCAAAGTAGGCTTAGGTAAATGAGGAAGGTGCCACCAATAAAGAAGAACGGGCATCTCCCTTCAGGGATCCCAGTAGACAAGTACTACATGGGAACCCCAACTTCTCTGATATGGCTGCAGAAAACCCGCAGTTCTGCCTTCCACACAGTTAAAATCAGTGAGAGAAAAATACCACCAGTCCACTCAGAACTGCAGAAACGGGTGGCAGACTTTCCCACTCTCCCCCTGGGCTTGCAGTTACCAGGAATCTGCCAACATTTGCTACAAAGGGAAGAGAGCAAATGTGTCGGGCTCTGCAGATCACATGTCTCCATTGTGTATTATCTCTGGACAATGTGAAAACAGCTTACCTCATTTCCTCTTCATAAAAAAAAAAAAAAAATGGGGTACATATTACTCTCATTTTCAAAGCAGAGACCAAGAAATGTCAGGAACTTGTCCTGAGTCATTTCAGCATTTCAGCAGTGGCAAAAGTAGGATTCAAACTCAGATTTGTTGAAGTATCCCTCTAGGCCTCCTTGTTTGGAACGTTCTCCCTCAACGTCACTCAGCCATTCAATAAACTCCCACTCTGTCATTCAGAGATTGAGCTTAGGCATCATCTCTCTCAGCAAACTGCCTGTCAGAATCCATTCACACTCTGCTGTTGGCAGTGCAAAGCCAGCGACCACTACTCTAGATGTTTGCATGAACACTGTATATTCCCACAGTGACTTGAGACACAATCTGAGGAATGCTAACTAGCAAATGCAAGCTGTCTGTGGACAGATACCAACCTTTAGCTTGTCTGCTTTTGTCCTCATTTCTAGAAGTTTCTTCTCTTTGGCATCAATCTGTAGTCCCTCATCACACCAGTTCACAGCCTCAGCAAAGTGTTTCAGTTCAAGATGGCACAGGGCACCTGTAGAAACCAGAGTCCTGAGGATCTCGGAACAACATGCTGAGAAAGCACCACCTTGGAAAAGCCGTGCTCCCCTCACCAGCCTCCAGCCAGTCCCAGGAGGGGAGACAGGACACAGCTCTTTGTACTTCAGTTCCTAGACAGGAAAGGATTTGTGTACTGTAGATCAGAAATCACTCTCAACCCCATGTACTTCAAAACTTCCAAGTCTTCCTGGTATAAAAGACCCTAAAATGCAACAGCTCATCAAACAACACCGTCAGACAGGGCTGGCCTAGAAAATGGCTGTCATTTACCTGCTGGACCTTGGACAAAGGCCATGTCTGAGTTTCTGGTTCCTTGTCTGCAAATGGGAGAATAAAGGCCATCTCAGATGTGTGTGTGTGTGTGTGTGTGTGTGTGTGTGTGTGTGTGTGTGTGTGTGTGTGTGTGTGTTTTTAAGATTTGTTTTTGAGAGAGAGACAGAGATAGAGAGAGACAGAGAGAGAGAGAGATTCTCTCTGTGTGTGTGTGTGTGTGTGTGTGTGTGTGTGTGTGTGTGTGTGTAAAAGTGTTTGCCTGAAGAGGCCAGAAATGTCAGATAGCTCTTGAGCTCAAGTCTCAGGCAGCTGTGAGCCACAGGGAACTGAACTGGAGTCCTATGCAAGCAGAATGTTGTTAGCTGCTGAACCTCCTCTCCAGCCCTCAGATGATGTTTACTGTAAAGCAGAATTTCCTCAGCCATCAATTAACGCCCAAACACATTTTCCTTTTTTATATAGCCATCTGTTTAAAGTGCCCCCCTTTTACTTTTTGATTGACTAGTTTGTTTGTTTACATTCTGGGGTGAAATCTGCAGTGCCCTGTGCATGCTAGGGGAGTGCCCTACTGTTAAGCTATATACCTTGATTCTTTTTTTTTTTTTGGTTCTTTTTTCCGGAGCTGGGGACCGAACCCAGGGCCTTGCGCTTCCTAGGCAAGCACTCTACCACTGAGCTAAATCCCCAACCCCATACCTTGATTCTATTTCTAAAAGGTTTCACTGCAATCATGTTCAGTTTACTCTGGTTAGTCTCTCAGACTTTCATAGAAATTTAAAACATCAGAACTTTATTATAAGGCTTATGTGCTGGTTTGAATATGCTAGGCCTAGGGAGTGGCACTATTAGAAGGTAAAGCCCTGACACCTGTTGGAGTAGGTGTGTCACTGTGGATGTGGGCTTTAAGACCCTCATCCTAACGGCGGGGAAGCTGGTATTCTGCTAGCAGCCTTCAGATGAAGATGTAGAACTCTCAGCCCTCCTGCACCATGCCTGCTTGGACACTGCCATGCTCCTGCCTCGATGATAATGGACTGGACCTCTGAACCTATAAGCCAGCCCCAATTAAATGCTGTCCTTATATGAGTTGCCTTGGTCACGGTGTCTGTTCACAGCAGGAAAACCCTAACTAAGACAGCTTGAGTATCAAAGACTCTAGGGGTTGGGGATTTAGCTCAGCGGTAGAGCACTTGCCTAGCAAGCGCAAGGTCCTGGGTTCGGTCCCCAGCTCCGGAAAAAAAAAAAAAAACAAAAAAAAACAAAAAGACTCTAACTCTGGATAGGTGAGAAGGCTCAGGAGGTAAAGGTCTTTGCTGTCAAGCCTGACAACCTAAATTCTCTCCCTGGAGAGGTGGAGAAGGAGAGTCTACTCCTAGAGGTTGTCCTCTGACCTCTACACATAGATCATGGCACGTGTGCCTCCTCACTAGCACGGTACACACGGAACAAATGCGTAACTGGATAAGTGTAGGAAGGCTCGATACATGATGAATGAATTACAGTTTGCAAAGCTCCCTAAGTTCAGAGAGGGGAAGTATAAAACAGTAAAAGTGCTGTCATTACAAGGTCAGACCACAACACAAAACAGCAGCAGAGTTCCTGCCAAAGGCCCCACACTTATCCTTTAATTAATTAATCTTTCAATCAGCCAAACTAGGGAGAAAATCAGAATGTGCTATGTCTTATTTAATTTTATTCTTTACTAACTTAAAATGAGGAGTTTCAATTCCATACATATTCAGCATAAAGGGTAGAGCCTTCTGGGGAGTGCTGAGTGGTGGTAGTCACTGAGAGAAAGCAGGGCCTTCATATGGAGACGGCAGGACTAAGGTGACTTCCCAGTCCCCAGCACACAAGAGCCAAGCCTTCAATGGCAGCTTTTGGTGCAGAGTAAAGTGCCAGTTTTCCCAAATGATGGCCACCGTGCGGCTCCTAGAGACTCACCTCGTATGATGGCTTTCAGGTGATCAGGCTTTAGCTTCTTGGCAGCCAGCACGTCATTGAGAGCAGAGCGGAAATTGCCTAATGAAACGCCATTAAGTAAAAGAAGGTAAGTTTTCCCATCAAAATGCTTCCACAAAGTCACAGCCTTGACAGAGATAACTCCAGACAAGGGTCAGGAAGTCAGAACAACTGAACACACTGCTGGACAGGCACAGGTGTGCTCATCGGGTTCTAAAGAGTGCACAGCATCAGGCAGGCCAGAGGAGCCAGAATGGCTAGTCAGCCTGAGACAAGATGTCAGTGTTACCAGTGGCTGAAGACTCAGGTCAACTGAAACTGACGAGGACGTGGGAAAGATCAGTGTCAGGTGCACTGGAGAGTAAGCTAGCACTGTGAACCAACAGTGTTCTAGAAATTATCCTCAAAAGTACCTGACCAATGTGTAAGGATCAGTGTCAAGAAGCAAGCTAAGTTATCTCCTGCTGGTATGGAGCTTTGAGAGACGGTTCCACTAAATTGTCTAGGCTGAACTCACACTTGGGGTCCCCCTGCCTCATTCTCCAGGTAGCTGAGGTTTATAGGTCCCAGACACTTACACAGAGTACATCTTGAAAGCAGGAAAGCAAAGGCACGGACTTGAAAACAGAAAGCAGAGGAAAGCGCTGTGCTACCAGGCCACAGTACAGAAGGACAAAGGCGCCGAGGCCTCTGTGATGGGGGCAGAGGCAGACTGAAAGGCCATCAGATTTCCAGACGCCTTACCCTCCACTGTTGATGGAAGTCAGCACTTCCCAAACCTGAGAGATTGGAGGTTTATTCTAGGCAGTGTCTGGTCTGGAAGCCCTGAGCATGGTGGTGATTCAGTAAAGAAGAACTAAACATACAAACCCCAGCCCCATTCTCCCACTTGGTTCTGAGAGCACCAGCAGCCACAATTTCCAAAAACAGAAAACAGTACGCAGAATTAAGAAAAGCATCAATTTAAGAAATTTCCTAGATCTACCTGCTCCTGCCTCCCAAGTTGCAAGACTAAAAGCATAAGCTAGTGTAAATTCTTCCTTTCTTTTTTACAGACTGTGTGTGTGTGTGTGTGTGTGTGTGTGTTTTGTGTGTGTGGGCAGTTGTGAGCAGCCTGCTGTGTCTGCTGGGATCTTGGGGTTCTCTGGAACAGCAGCAAATGCTCTTGATGTTTGAGCACATATCTCTTCGGCCCTATAAGTGAATTCTTCAGAAACAATAAAGCTATGCTGGGGAGACGGCTCGGTCAGTAAAGTGCTTGTTGAGCAATCATGAGGACCTGAGTCAACCCCTAGCACACGCATAAAAATGCTAGGTGTAACAGCATATGCTTGGGAGAAGTAGAGGCAAATGGATCCACAGGGCTTGCTGGCCAGCCAGCTTAACTTTCTCAGAAAAAGCTCCAGGCCAATGAGAGACTACCTCCAAAAACAAGGTAGATGGCTCCTGAGAAGGACAGGCTAACCTTTACCCTGCGTGAGCGCACGCACACACCTTGTACACACACACACACACACACACACACACACACACGAGAGCTGAGTCATCATGATTACGTACCGAGATAGTACTGTGCTGCTGCCCGGTTGGTATACAGGATGGCATTCAGATCAGGGTCTGCACACTTCTTCTTCAGTCCTTCACTGTAGGAAACCACAGCTTTCTTATAGTCTTTTTCTTTAAAGTAGTCATTGCCCTCATCTTTATAGGTCTTGGCTTGCTCTGCAAAGAGGAGGGAGTAAGCAGCATGTCATACCCTTTAGAAAGCTCACTGAAAACCTCTGTCATGCACTACTGTAATATTGCACAGGTTAGGGTTTATCAGCTCGACACGAGCTAAGTCAGCCAGGAAAGGGAGCCTCAAACAAAAAATGCCTCCACCTTGATTAATGATTGATGTGGGGGGCCCATCACACTGTGAGCAGTGCAGCTCCTGGGCAGGTGCTCCTGGGTTGTATAAAAAGCAAGCTGAACAATGCAAGGGGAGCAACCCCAGGAAGCAGCAGTCCATGGTCTCTGTCTCAGTTCCTGCCCCTCAGTTCCTGAGTTCACTTCCTTCAGTGAGGGACTATCACCTATAATCTAAAATAAACCCTCTTTTCCCCACATTCATTTCTTCAGTCTTTTAGCACAGCAAAAGAAAGGCTAACACATATATGATAAATCTAAGAGATGGAGCTAACACAGAAAGAAAAATCCAAATGAATGGTATGATAAAATTAGCATCTATATAGAATACAAGGTCATGCAAGCCTAATGCTATCTCCACTTACAAAGAATTCATGAGGTATGTTACTAAGTGCTTTTCTGGTTTTTTTTGGGGGGGGTGTGTTTGTTTGTTTTTTGGGGACAGGGTTTCCTCTGTGTAGCCCTGGCTGTCTTGGAAATCGCTCTGTACACCAGGCTGGCCTCAAACTCGGGAGATCTGCCTGTCTCCCCTCCCGAGTACTGGGGTTAAAGGCGTGTGTCTCCACCACCCAGCTATAAATGCTATTTTTAAGAGGGGAATTAAAGATGGTGTAGAGAGATGGCTCAGCAGGTAAAGGTACTTGCCCCTAAGCTTGACAACCGGAGCTGGATCTAAGAGAACATGTGTAATGGTAAAAGAGCACTTACCTCACCAGGCTATCCTCTGATCTCCATATGTGCATACACACATACACACACAAAGGGTTTTAAAGGGGGCTATAGCTCACTTATGTAGCATGTGTGAGGTTCTGGGTTCAACTTCTGCACACGCGCATGTACACGTACGTGTACATTTATCCCAGTTTTTGAAGGACTTTAATTTTTATTGAGAAAATTATACTAATCCTTTTCTTACGTTGTTTCATTCACTGAAATGCAAATTCCCCTCCTCTCTGGTAAGAGCCTACAAAACTATTAAGATTCAGTTCAGACGCAGACCCAGGAGCCCACGCCTGCCCCTGTAGTACAGCGCTCCAACAGTGCCCACTGCAGTATCGGTGTACTTATAGCACACCCTTCCTGATTCGTTAGAACGATCTGGTTTTTCATTGGAGCTGTGTACATTATTCAGCGGGTATCCAAAGGAGGATGTGTGGAGCGAACACTGGCACGTTAGCCGTAATACTTTAACTCAACAGAGACCCAAAAGAAATGCTAGTCACATAAGATACCTTCTGGAGATCGCTCATCATCAAAAATAATCGATTGGAGGCAAGCCAAGTCAGGAAACTCCTTGGGATCAATTTCTGATGGCGCTTTTTTCATAAATAGGGGGATCTTGTCAAATTCCTAGAATTTAAAATAATAAATGACATTAGTGCTGTCTACAGATTAGATCCATTCCCAGGACACAACATCAAAGTTTTTTTTTTTTTTTCTCCCTGATCATGATATGCAAATACTCAGGATTGGCTGGATCTATAAAAGCCCCAGCTTCTCTGGTGTTAAACTGGAGTGTGGGATCCTGATTCCCAACACTCTCCATGCGTGACAGCAATCGCCTTCAATCGGGCGCTTTCAAGTTCCTAATCACCTTCACCATCTCCTTTCATCATTACCCTAACCTTATGTAACCTGGGTGCCGCAGGTAAAACAACTTTCTAAGTAAGGAACCATCCGGCAGCAGAACCAGGTGGTCGTGTGTAATAGGGCTGCCTACCAAACCCTGTGGTCTTAAATGCACTGACAACTTAGACTCTCAAAACCTCGAGGCCGGTGGTTTCTGGCACTCAACTAGGAGCCACAGGTTCTTTGGCAGTGACCAAGCCGCGAGAACCAAGCTCCTACCCCAGAAGCCCCGCGGCCCACCTCCTCCCACTGGTCCTCGCGGAAGCCGCCGCGGTAAGGCTGGCTCTGGAACTTGTCCAGGAACGCGTCCATGGAACTGTCATCTGTAGGGTCAGGATCAGAACTCTCCATGGCAGCTCGCAACTTCGGCACTTCAATCTGGGGGCCAAGAAACGTGCCGCTCCTTCCGGCGGCAGGGGTGCCCTTCCTTTTGCTGTCCGGGCTGCGCGTGGCTATGCCTCTGGAGTTCCGCCGTGTGTGGGGGCGTGGCCTGTCTGGAGGTGTGGCCTGACCTGGAGCTTCCCTTACCTCCCAGCCCCACCCATCCACCGGCACAGTTGACTTGGCCCACCTATTCTCGCGTTTGTGAGTGGTTAGGTAAACTCCCTTTTGTATCTGAACTCTTCATATCCTTTCTGATGTTTGTATGTCTTTTTTATAAATGTTCTGAAAAGGTGACATCTTCTTAGCCAGGCCACATGACATCTGCCTGTAATCCTAGCACTTAGGTTTAGTAGGAGAACCACAAGTTCAAGAACTGTCTAGACTACATAGCAAGACCCTGTTTCAAATAAAACAAAATTTTGTGCATACAAATACTTTTTCACTGGCACAAGGTTTGAAGTCTCCAAACACCCCTGCTACCTATAACTGCACATAAACCTCCATGGGGCTTACCCTACAAGGTGGGTACCCAGCCTGCTTGCTCACCTCACCTCATAGATAATATGACAATGGAGGTCTTCATAGATACCCCCATGATCCTGTGGGAAGATTACCCCAAGATGTATGCCCACAAGTAGAATCCATGGGTTGATATTATTGATAAGTTCATCGCTACTGACTAGTAACAGGTTCTTGTTCAAAACAGCTACATCAATCTATTGCCCCACCAGCCTTGCCCAGGGGTTCCTATGCCCAATGAAGAGTTTTCTGAAGCTGACATTTGCTCACATATCTCTCTTCTCAGCACCCTACCATGCCTCGCCACTGCTCTCTGGATGAAATCTACCTCTCTGTAGTCTCCATGGCCTTCGGGCCTGGCCCTTGCACCTCTCTTTTTCCAGGTTCCCTCTTGCTGGGACTTTGAAGATGGTCTTTGATCCCGTGTACCCTGCTCTCCACCCACAGATGACCAAATGTGATCGGTCATCTTTCCAAACCTCCTTGAGAAGTCTGTTCCCTGCCAAGTCAGTCCAGCTGACACACCCAACCTCTGGATGCCACCCCCATGCCTCCCTGCTGAGCTCATCTCTAACAAATGTTAACCGTAGAACCACTTGGATGTGGGGGCGGTGCTGTACACCCTAAGGCATTTAAGTGTGCCTGACACCTGGTCTTTACCCAGCAGGTGTTAGTAGTATTGCCACCTTGTGGTGGCAACACCAAAAATGTCTCTGGATATTTTTGCATTAGTGTTAGGCAAACTGGATGAAGAGTCAAGGGTAAGACTGGGAGACAGGGTTCCTGAATATGCATGATGTCATAGGTGGGAAGTCTCATCATTCTTTCCCTTCCCACAAGAGCCACCCAAACCATCACCCTTGTGCTCTTATCACCAGGGAAGGGGAGACTAAGACGTCCAGGTGACCCCCCGAGTAGCTTTGGTCAACGCACTTCACGACTCTGAGCCTCAGCCCCCCATGATACAAAGCGAACAAAACAGCCAGCACACATCTGTAACTGTCAAGTGAATCAGCACATGAAGGCCATGCTCTTTTCCCAGACTTGTCAGAGTGAGGGCTATACAGGGGCTCGGGGGATCTCTTGTGAGGAAGCCATCTGGATGGAGAGGTTGACCACACAGTGTCTAACAGAGATCCAGTTGGGGCTTTTGTCACTGCTTCAGAGACATCTTCCAGGAGGCCAACGCCTGCATGATCCAGGAGCGCCGTTGGTGGGAAGTGGGCAGGTTCTCACAGCTGGAGCTCCAGCGGTGTGTACTGGATGGGTCACACACCCACGAATCCCCATAGGGCAGTGGCCAAGAGTTCCGCCAGCAACTGGCCATAATTTGATCCTGGGCCTGGGCTGCATAGATACACACGGATGCTTCTGGATCGTGTCTCGAGATATCCAGAGCTGGGTTGGAGGAAGAGAAAGAGATGGTTTAGACAAAGGTCCTCCCTAGGAAGAGATCAGAACCCAGCCTTTCTTCCCACCTCCTAGCTTTGGCTTAGACACCTTCTGAAGCACTTCCCCAGCCCTCCAGATTGCTGTATCTTTCAAAGCCTGTATGAAAATTCCACCTCATATAGGAAGCCTTCCTGGATTTCCCCAGCCTACCTCCCATCAGCTGTCTCGGTGGCAAAATGAACGTGTGCCCTCTTAAGCATTTAAACTGCACACCCTGCACTAAATGGTTTGGGGCCTTGTTTTTGAGCCTCATTTGCTTAGTGAGGTTACAAGCTCCCCAGGGTTCTGTGCATGCTGCCTCTGGGTGACTCCCACAGTAGTTAACACTGCACTCACTATAGATAAACCTTAGCACAGCTAAGACTCTTGCCCTAACACACAACGATTCTGCTTTCCTGTTACCCACTGTGGTTCTGCTCAGGATCCCACTCCCTCAGCATCTTGCCAACCCAGGTCGTGACTTACTAGCTTTCACTTCATTCAGCCGCTCCTCAGTTATCATGTTCTCCATGCAGGGGACCAGGGACCCTGGATAATCCAAGAGGTGAAGGCATTTGATACCTGCTCCTCCCACTCTTGGACCAGATGTCCTCAGAGAATCTTCCTGCCCCTTAAATGAGGGCCTGAAAGGCAGGCTTCACTATGACCTGAGGACAGACTCCCAACAGGAGTCCCAGAAAGGTTGTTGGTCCAGTGGGCAGGAGCAAACCAAGACAGCACAGATCCTGGGTGCAGCTGATCATCAGTGTCACCCTAGCCCAGGCCTTAGCCTCCTTGTCTGTGATGGGGAAAAGTCCTGCCTCCCTGTCCCATTTCCCCAGGGCATCTGAGTTGCCAGTCTTGTGCATCTGCCAGGCACAGCTACTAGGGAATCTCTGAGGTGCGGAGGCTCTAATCAAGGAGCTATCCTGATGGCTCTCAGACACGGGACATCTTCAGTTCCTATTGTCCCTGCTCTGTGTACCTGCCTCCCAAGGTGTCTGGGTCCTGCCTATACCCTACCCCTCCCAGCACGCCTTTACTGCTGTATTTTCCTGGGGATTCCTGTTTGTCTTTGGATGTTCCATTCAGAAAGTGGCTCTCCATGAAGTCCTTTCTGACCCTGCCCCAGGCTGAGCCTTGCCTAGAGTATCTCAGAGTCTCAGTGACTTACTAGCTATATACGCAGGGTCTATATACACCAGGCCTGAAAAAACTGGGTCTGTATACACTGAGTCTGTATATACACTGGGTCTGTATACACTGGTTTTTACTTTACTTTTGATTTATTTTTTTAAACGTATTTTTTATTGTTTATTTTATGAGTACACTGTCACTGTCTTCAACATACAAGGAGAGGATTCCATTACAGATGGTTGTGAGCCACCATGTGGTTGCTGGGATTTGAACTCAGGATCTCTGGAAGAGCAGTCAGTGCTCTTAACCACCGAGCCATCTCTCCAGCCCTACTTTTGACTTATGAATCATATATTTACATATGTTTGGGGGTCTGAGGATTGAACTCAGGGTTTAATGCATGCCAAGATGCTAAGCGACCTCTCCAGGCCTCCTTTCTCCCACAAGATGATAAATTTCTTAATTTGATATCCATTCTGGAGTGGGGGGACTTTCTGAGGATCCTAAATTTCTATGCAAAATTAATGTATATATACATTTTCTAGACAAAGTGTAATTTTCTTCTGAGCCTCACAAGAGATCTGTGTCCCAAAGGAGGTAAGAAGTTCTACATTGTTCCAGAAGCTGACTAAAGGCAGAGGTGGCCACAGGCCTTGGCATTAGGTGTTAAACATTAATGTTTTTAGATGTTGTTGGCTTAGAACAAAATTGAAAGAAATGAGCATGTGAGGGGCTGCCTCTGACTAGCCCCTTAGTTCAGAGATATGCCATGTGTCCTTGGCCTTGCTCCTCTCTCCCGGCGTCGGTCATGTTAGCAGTCACTCCCCCCCGATCCTCTACACCCCACTCCTACTCACTCCATCAGCTCAATAAACCAATGAAGGGGTGGTGGGAGTGTGGATGGATGAGGGAGTGTACAAACTGATAGATGGGTCAGTAAGTGGTCGGATGGGTGGATGGATAGATGGTAGATGATGGACAGAGAGGTGGACAGGTAGATAAAAGGATGGGAGAGTGGATTTTGTGGGAGGGTAGATGGGGAATGGATGGATGGATGGATGGGTGGATGGGTAGATGGGTGGGTGGATGGGTGGGTGGGTGGATGGATGAGTGGATGGGTGAATGGAGTTTGAGAAAGAGCAAGTGAATTTAAAATATATACTAAAAGAATTATCATATTACAGAAGTCATCACCTCCAGGCCTCTCTGACTCTGGTGAAGGGACAGTGATTATTTGGATAGGGGAGAATGAAATTATAACATAATGAATGTAGTATCTTGGGGTGGGAGAGGCAGCCCCAGATGCCATCAGAAGGGTCTTATGAAGAGTCCTAAGCAAAGAGAATTTGTAACTGATCTTTGCCCCAGATATTAGAATTATGGGAAAGTCAGACAGGAGCACAGGCAGAGGTTCGGTGACAGGACTTGTTATGTCAAAACAGATTACCTATGAAGATAACAGAGGACTTCCGGAGGGAGGCCCGTGAATTCTTGGCATACTCCAGGCTCTGGTTGAGGAAAGTGAAGATGCTGTCTCGGTGAGAGCTCACCTAGAGCAAAGAGAAACACCCAATGTGCTGGGCCCACTACCTCAGAGCTTGGGGCAACTCTTCTGCCTGTAAGCTCTGTACAGATTCCGACACTTAAACATCCTCACTGCACAGATCTTTGCCCAGAAGGTCCCATGAGACTTTACCTTTTTATCTAACCACAATCATCACTTCTAATGGCACACCATCCCCAGGTCTCCTATCAACCCATCTCCCTGGTGTAATGGAGGAAAAGTTCCACAGTACAGATCCCCACCAGAGATGGCATGGGTGAATTGCAGGCAAAGGGAAACTGGGCTGGCCAGGATGAAAGACTGGAGCTGCAGAACAATGGGGATAAGCAGGAGGAAAGAAGAGTCTTAACAGCCAAATGAAGCATCCTCTTACCCTGGGAGCTAGGATGCTAACACTCATTCATGAGTGGCATGACAAAGAGTGCTTTGTGCAAGAGAACCTGACAGAACTCCGGGGGCCCTGGTGCAGAGAACTAGGAGCAGTTGTTCAGCTAAGAGGATGCTGGGAGAAAAAGAAAACTAAGCTGCTTGCTTTCCTGCTGACAACCTCTGCGGGTCAAGGCCCAGGTCTGAACTCCCAGGAGTGGCAGGCAAAACCTTCCCATCTTACTGAGTCTGACAGCTCCCTTCACAGCCTCCACTGCTATACCCACAATGCTCTGCAGCAAGGACATGGCCTGCCACAGCCCGCTCTATGCCCTGTATGGGGACGACTACTGTTTAGAGTACCCTCCCCTCTCCACCTGATAAACTGCCTCCCATCCTTCAAGCCTCGGTTCAGATGCCACCTCCTACTGAAGCCTTCCATGACCCTCAGGGACACTCATCCGTCAAGCTTCTGCAGCATCCTGCCCATCCTCAGCCATGGCACCCGGAACCTTAGCTTGTAAGTGTCTACACCCTTTCAAACCATTGTGCATGGAGCTCTTCCAAGCTAAGGAAAACGTTCACTCAGCTCGGACTCCTAAGAGCTTGTACTGGGGCTGGTGGCCAGGAACTGGCGGATCAACTAGTCTCACCCCGTAGATCATTATCCCTTTCGGGATCAAAGGACCCCGGGGTAGCCCAAGACCATTGGGAAACACAGATATTTACATTATGAATTGTAACAGTAGCAAAATTATAGCAATGAAGTAACAATGAAAATAATTTTGTGGTTGGAGGTTACCACACATGAGGGACTGTGTGAAAGGGTCGCAGTATTAGGAAGGTTGAGAATCACTGTGCTAAATAAATAAATGTAGGAACTATAGCTGATTACATAATTAACAGTAAGTCACCGGTCCCTTCTTAAAACTACAACTAGAGGTTAACCTCCTCATAGTTTTTTTTTTTGAGACAGGGTTTCATGTAGGCCGAGCTGGCTTACTGTAGGCAGCACCATACACACCACCAAGCTGGGTTTATAAGGAGCGAAGGGTCGGGCTGAGGGTCTCATGTCTAGTAGGCTGATTACTCTAACTGAGCAGCTGTACTCAGCCCTGGAAGTTAACGTTTTTTGTGAACAGAGCTATTAATGGCCACAAAAGCAAAGAAGAAAGTGAGATTCTGTAGGATTGGCCATGGATGTCACAAACCAACAGTCGCAACCCAAAGTCTACAGAGCAGTGCCTGGCACGATGATGTTTTTATATGGGTTTTCTTTTTTTCTGACAGTCTTACTCTATAGCACAAGGTGGCCTCAGACTCATAGCAGTCCTCCTGCCTCAGCCTCTCAAGTGCAAGGGTTATACCCAGCTTAACCCAGTGCTTTATTTTGTGTTCGTAAGAGTGAATGTATGTACAGGGGTTGGGGGCTGTGCACAGACATATACAGGAGTACTCTGTCATTAGGAGTACTGCCTGGGAAATTCTATTGCAGAAAAGGAAGCAAAAAAATCAGATATGTCGGTGCGTGTACAAGGAGGCCCAAGGATGACCTCTGCTGCTGTCCTTTGGGTCCTCTCCCGTAGGTTTTTTGAGCACTGGCCCAGAGCTTGTCATGTAAGCTAGGCTGCTTTTCCAGTGAGTCCCAGACCTTGCTGTCTCAGCCTCCCCAGTGCTGAGAGTACAAATGTGTATCACCTCACCAGGCAGCTGCTGCTGTTGCTGTTGGTTTGTTGTTACATGGGTTCTGGGAGCTTGAACTGAGTCCGGCCCAGGGGTTTGCAAAACCAGTGTTTTACCAGTTGAGCTATCCACTGCCTCAAAAGCCCTCAAAGCATACTTTTTAAAAAGTTTAATTGAGTGTTAATATCTTGTAAAAAAAATTGTAGGTTTCTAGCTTTTCTTGTGGCAAGAGGGGCCCATGTTGGTGAGCCTTTGCTCTCTGCTCCTGCCTTTGATGAGGTGTGGTTTTCCTTGCTCCCACAACACTCATGTCACCGAGGTGACCAGCCAGTGCAGGTATTTGAATTAATGGTCCTAGCAAACATTTCTCGACACTTCCTGTTCCCTCTGTAAAGTGATGGCAGTAACAGTGGGTGCTGGTTACAGAGACCACAAGTCCGCAGGGGCATCTGGCCTTCTGCTTAGTCTGATGGCCATCTGTTCCTCTGGACATTCATGTTGGATTGGTAGCCATCCAGGTCTCATTTCATTCCCAGGCTAGGATGTAGCTGGGCTGAAAACTGCCTGGGCCAAGGTCACGTCCCTTTTTTTATCATGCCTGGGACCCAGCTACAGATAGATCCTAAAGTATAAAGATCTAACCTCAGCTATGCAGGCATGTGGCCCCAGCTGTCTAGGAAGCTAAGATCACTCAATTCTGAAGAGTTCAAGGACTTCCTGGACAATTGTAGTGAGATCCTGTCTCAACGACAAAACAAAAATGACCTGAGCCCTGGTCTCTGGCTCCAGGTTGGAAAAAAATGGTATAGGATTGTCTGAGAACTTCCTGCAACCCTATCGTAGCTCCACATTATCCTCTGCGGCCCGCGCCCTCCCCTCTCCTCGCCTTCCCTTCTCTTCCCTCCTCCTCACCCTCCCTTCCCCTCCCTTCCCTTCCCCTCCCTTATCTTCCCCTCCTTTCCCTTTCCCTCCCCTCTCTTCCCCTCCCTTCCCCTCCCTTCTCCTTCCCTCCACCCGTTTCTTCCACAGGGTCTGATGCCATCAGGACTCTCTCCTGAACCCCCTCCCCCTAAACAGTAATCTCCCAGGTCCCATGACAACAGGGAGGGAGGGGAGAGTAGGAATAGATGGCACACCTCCCCAAGGTGTTCAATGACCCACAATGACACCTTCACAGTGTATGTGGCTCACTTCCTGCTCAGCTATCACAGAGATCACTGAGCAATATGAGGTCAATGACCACAAATGCCATTCCTCAGCACAGAGCACCTCCCAAGCCATTCTGAGGCCACAGCAAATTACCCTGACCAGGTGAGCACTCAGCTTTCCCAGCACCCCCAAGCCCCTCCCCCAGCACCTCCACCCTGTAGACATCCTGATAAGACTCCCATCTGTCCGACACTGCATGGAAATTTCTACTGTAGAAAAGGGAGCCAGAAGCCAGGCGTGGTGGCACAAACCTATAATCTAAGTGCTCAGATGCTAAGACAAGAGGATTACTGTGAATTCAAGGCCAGCCTGGGCTACTCACTGAGTTCCAGGCCTTACTATGGTTGAGATACATAGTAAGACCATTTCTCAAAAAGTTTAAAAAGGCCAGGAGTTGGTGGTGCAAACCTTTAATCCCAGTACTTGGGAGGCAGAAGCAGGTAGGTGTCTGTGAGTTTGAGGTTAGCCTGGTCTACAGAGGGAGTTCCAGAACAGTCAGGGGCTATGCAGAGAAACTTTACCTCAACAACACAAAATAAAACACACACAAAAAAAATTAAAAATGGAAAAGAAAGGAAAACACTTTAGACAGAAGATACAGTATAGACAGGCTGGAGCTATAATTCAGTGACTGAGTACTTGCCTGACACACATGAGCTCGTGGATTCAGTCCCTACCTAACCCCCCAACCCCCACATACACAGGGATGAGTGGAGTACAGAGAGAGTCCAAATAGATGATTGATATCTAGATAGATAAATGATAGATAGATAGATAGATAGATAGATAGATAGATAGATAGATAGATAGATAGATAGATAGATAGAGATAAATATGTAGGAAGACGAGTAGATTGGTAGATAGATAATAGATAGATGATAGACAGACAGACAGATCTCCAGCAGCATGGTAGCCATTGAAGGTATGGAGTGATTCAGAGGGGAATCCTAGATGAGAAGTGAGAGATAGAGACAGATGTTCAAGACCCAATAGCTTGTAGAAAGTGATATGAACCACCAGGCAGGCAGAGTGTGGATCGAAAGTCAGCGAACACACAGGAAGCACTCACCAGATACTTGCAAATTTTGGTCACTGTCTGCTGCTGGTTGTCCCAGGGCTTCTGGCTGTAAGCCCTTTTTGGCAACTCCCAGTTCATGAAGGAAGAGCATCGGAACAGGGTCTTCACACATTTCTGCAGACCAATAGGAAGAAAATACCAGCAGTGTGGAATTCCAGGGGGAAATGCTTTAAAAAGTGAATTTGGGAGCTGATGAGATGGTTCAGCAGGTAAAGGTGCTTAGCACTCAATCCTGGCAGCCTGAGTTCAGGTCCCAGAGCCCATGTCGCTCTGGAAAGAGAACACCACCACCACCACCACACAATTTCTTTAATTGGATTTTGGAAAACCAATTCCTGTTTGAAAGGTGCAAATAGAAGCACTGTAGCTCAGTGGTAGTGTTGGCCTTACATGCATGAAGCCTAGCTAAGGTTCAATCCTCAGTATTGCACATACATACATGCAACATGCATACATACATACACAGACATACACAGACATAGATACATACATGCATACACACCATACACACGTACGTACGTACGTACATGCATGCACACATACACATATACACATTCATACATTACACATACATGCATGCATTTACACATACACACATAGTAAATGAAGAAAAGGTACAAGCGAAGTTAGCTATTTGAAGGGGGGCTCTGTCCAAGATGCCTCTAGAGAGCACACCCGGCCAGACTAAATGTCAGCTTTCCATGGAGGCCCCAATGCTGGCTTGGCTCTATAAGGGAGGTGTCCTTCAGGACCTGACAGCTCTTCCGCTCTCACCTGGCTCACTTTGGCATTGCCCTCCTGTATGATGAATAGCAGGGGCATCAGCGTGCTGGTCAGCTGCTCCTCCATGGCTTGGGTGCGGGGCATCCGGAGCTTCTTAACCACTTTCCCGTATGTGTTGATGCAGGAAGTCCGCACTGTTTCTCTTGCCTGGGACAAACAGGAAGCTCAGGGTGGGATGGGGGCCCTCTCATCCAGGAGGAGGCACCACAGCCTTCTTTTCCCTCATTCAAAGGACCTTCTTGTCACAAAGAGAGAAGAGCCCAGGCTGCCTGTTGGGGCTGATGTGGGCCAGTTCCCTCCTCACTTAGCTCACCATTCTGTCTACCCAGGCCCCAATATTCTAAAGATGACTGTGTGTCAACTGGGAAAATGTCCCCCTCGGTGGGACTGCCAAAAAGTGCTCCACTAGGCTAACCAGTGGCTGTAAGTCCACCTTCTCTAGGAAAAGATCACTAAGGAGCTCCCTCCTGGAGAAGCAGCTGGGTTGAGGTGCCCCTTCCTCTACTCTGAACCAGCTCTGCCCAGGCCCCATTTGTGAAGGAGGAGATGGGCAATACCCAGGCAATGGCTGGCCCTCCCTTACTCACTCCCGATGCCTTACGTCAATAAAGTGAGGCAGCAGGGTCTGCAGCATCTCTATGTAGACTGAGTTGTCTGTTAGCTTCTTGGTCTGCCCCTTGAAGATGGTTTTGAGGTCATGGACAGCCTCCATCACCAGCACCCCGTCCATGTTCTTCAGGCTCTTCACCATGGAAGGCAGCAGGCCCTGCACCTTGGTCATCTGTGGGAGAGAAGCACGGAGAAGCATGTTCTGCCTGGACCAGTAGACAGGAGAGCCAGTCCCCCATTCACCAAGAAGACCTGGGCGGCCCAACTCTATCTTCACCTCCACGCCCTGCCCGTACCTTGCTATCTGTTCTGAACTCTCTCCCTCCACCTCCTGCCGTTCCCTAAGCCTTCTTTTGTCTCCCTGATTCCCTCTGGCTGGGTTGCTGGAGGCTTATCCCCTCTACTGGCCCCAGGTGGATGATACTCTACGTCACAAGTTAGCCATCTGAGTCCATGTTACCCCTTCATCCCAGCTGTGTCACAAGCTGCAAGGGTACCTAGTAGAGAAAAAGGGGCAGTTTCTACAATGCTAAGCCTAAACCACCCTTCTGGACTTCAGTCTCCTGACGGGTAAGGGAAGAATCATTACTGCCATTCTACACATGGCCTATAGGGGCACTGTGCGAAACCTAGATAAGGAGGTGTTGAGAAACACTACCATGCGTAGGACTGTGATGGCAAAGGTATTTTATAGATGGGACCACTGAGGCAAGCAGAGATAGGCTCAGACTCCAGCCACAACCAGCCTCTGAGAGACTCTAACAGCAGAACAGCCCAGGAGCTGGCAGGGCTTGGCTTTCCTCACCCCTCCACTCACCTTCTCAGACCTGCGTGCCAGGATGACCAGGCCCCGGATAGACAGCACTTTCATGATGGGGTCACGGTGACTCAGGCCTTCTACCATCCGCCCCAAGGAGTATTCCTCAGGGATGCGACGCACCTGCTCCATGCGGAACAGCTGAGAGAGCAGATGGCATTGACTCCTGAGCTGAGGGGTATATGGCCCACTATCTCCCTGGGACTCCGAGACTCCACCTCCCCAGGCTGTGGGCTTGGAAAACTTTTTGCTAGTGGTTTCCACTTAATATTCATCAGAAAATAACGGGAATGCCAAAGCGCTCTCCCCCACTCTCCCCACTCCTTCCTCTCTCTCTCTGTCTCTGTCTCTCTGTCTCTCTGTCTCTCTGTCTCTGTCTCTGTCTCTCTCTCTCTCTCTCTCTCTCCCCCATAACCCAGCTCCTGGCCCCATCTACTCCTCTGGCCTCCCTCATTCTTTGTATACCCTGCTGACCACACACCTACACTAGCCCACCATTTTCGATCATTCCCCCATGACCAGGCCAGTTCATTCCTTCTGTGCTATCAGGACCCCCTTATGCTAGGGCAGCACTAGCAGGACCCCCTTACACTAGGGCAGCCACATATACTCTCACTCCTATACCTTGCATGGCTCCTTTCAAAATTCTGCCCCAGGTTCAACTCTCCTCCCTGACTCTCAGAAACTCTGGGCATATTCCTGTCATAGCAACTAGGAACCTCAGCACTCAATCTGCCCTCCTGTCCCTGTAGACATCCAGGGACTTCCTACAGGACGGAAACTCGGCCAATTCTCTTTGAGCCATCGCTCAACCTAAGCCTTGGGGTGGAACATGTGTCTGTTAGATGAATCAAGTCCAAGACAGAATTTGGCTCCTCCTCTTATGAAGACTGCTTCTGTTCCGTGTCCCCATTGTGGGGTTAGCGCCATCATCAGCACCCATTTTCTGCCTTATACCCTCCCTTCCTTCCGCAACCAATAGGATTTGGTTCTCACTGCCTCTCTATTTCCATGGCTGACAGCCACTGCTACCATGGAGAACCATGTCTAGGACATGAGAGTACTGGGGACAAGAGAAGCTGGTGAAGAGGGCAGGGTCACCAGCTAATCAGAGGAGAGGGGAGGGAGGAAGGACCTGCTGGCTTCTGCATGTCCACCACAGCTACTCAGGCCTGCTATACACCAAGCTGTGGACCAGGTCTGAGGCACAGAAAAGTAACTTCTATCTTTTTTACTTACAATGTTGGAAATCAGACCCAGAGCCTTACATGTGCCAAGCAAGCCCTCTACCAGGGAGCCACATCTCCTATATAGTGTCGATAATGAAGTTAGCTTTTGAGATAAGGTCTCAGTCTGAATGTAGCCCATGCTGGACTGGATTTTACCACAATAAACGAAGTGGGGGAGAGAGGCATGGAAGAGTTAGAGCTAAAGGTGTGGATTTGAACCCTGGATCTGCCATTGGGGCCTTAGTTGCCTCCTCTGAATCGAGCCATGGACTAGTATCTAAGTTATGAAATTTGAGGGAGGGTTAGATGAAGGGAGGATGTAATCAACTACTGGAAAGCTCCAAGAGCAAGTGGAGAGGATAGTAAGTGTTCAATAAACGTCAGCCACTGCTGTGCGTGTGCACTGCCCTTCTGCGCTGGCCTTCCCAACTCCTGACTGGTCTCCTGAACCTGCCCAGCACTTCCTGCCACACTAACTCTGATTATGTCACTTCCTTCACGACACTCTCCCTGAGACCCCTCCCTCCAGTCTCCTATTCTCCCATGACTTACCCCCAGCTCTAACACCCCACATTATAACTGGATATTCTTCTCAAGGCCAGGGTGAAGTCGAGTTCACAGTTGCATCTCTGGGGCCTGACACTTGGTGGTTCCCAGGAGAGGTTAATGGGTGCCTGGGGTTTTGGGGGGGAGTCTTGGAGTGTGGAAAGGAGGAGACGCCACGGAACCTTCATATTGAAGAGAAATGAAGGTCCTGGGAAGACTTTGGAAAGTGTAAAGTGCTGTTTCCCAGGAGAAATGACCAGGCTGTGACTCAAGGCCCTGACTAACCCTCACCAGGTTCACAGGGCCCCAGGATCTACCTCCACAAAGAAGGCGGTGGCTGTGATCTTGTGTCTCTCATCGCCTCTCTCCAAGAGCGGGATGAGCAGGTAGAGGATGCGACACAGCTCCTGGCAGGAGTAGTGAACCATGGCCCTAGGGAGGAGTAGACCCTCAGGTCCCAGCAGCTGGAGGTCTGATGGTGACACAGCAAACCTTGGCCAGCCAGAGTCACCTGGGTTTCTGTGACCCCAGCCTTTCCTCCAGGGGGTTAGCTCAGAGTCACTTGTGAGAACGGGAGTGTGTGTGTGTGTGTGTGTGTGTGAATTCGAATGTGTATGTGAGTGGGCATACATGTGTATGTGAGTGGGTGTGCATGTGTGAGTGGGTATGCATGTGTGAGTGGGTGTGCATGTGTGAGTGGGTGTACATGTGTGAGTGGGTGTGCATGTGTATGTGAGTGGGCATGCATGTGTATTTGAGTTTGTGTGCATGAGTACATGATTGGATGTGCACACCACAGTGCTCATGTGGAGATCAGAGAACACTAGTAAGAGTTGGGTTTTGCCTTCCATCACGTGGGTCCAGCAAACTGAACTTAGGTCTGCAGCCTTGGCATCAAATGTCTACCCACTAAGCCATCCCACCAGGCTAAAAAGAGGAGTTAATGCTGTCATTTCAGGGATCTATGAACTCAAGGAAACATTATAACCAAGTCTGCCTCCCAAAAGTGGATGTCATTTTTCACACTAGTGATGCCCTCTACTCTCTACTAAGAGGACAGTGTTCCCCAAGCTGCAGAGAAGAAGTGAGAGAGGGGAAAAAGCCATCATTCAGAGATGCAAGCCTAGGTCTGTTTGGAGATCTGGAGGGTCCACCCTGTCCCAGGCTGCCCCACCCTACCCCACTGAGGTACCGCACCTCACTCACCTTGCCAGCAGGGACACTGCCCGGTAGTGGCTCTCTGCCTGCCCCATGAGCTCCCAGCCACCCTGCTCCTCCAGAAACGCAGACTCGTAAGAACAGCCCATTTTCAGTAGCAGGGTTTTCACAACCTTCACCATCCAGCTGCCAAGACAAGGGGGTAAAGTCTCCTGTCCATGGTGTACCTTCTACTCAAACCCTCTTGCCAATGCTACCATCGATTCCCGCAAGCTCCCCTCCACCTCACTATTGTTAGCAGTGGGCACTGGGTCCACAGAGGGTGACTCCTTACAAGGAACATGCTGCTCTCAGAACAGTAAAAGAAACAGAGGCAAAATCCCCTTCCACCCTCCCTTTCAGGGGACTTGCTTAATGGAGGAGCTAGCTGGCCCATCAGGCTTCCTTGGTGCTCTATGTCTTGCCTCTCCCCTTCTCCAGTCCCATTAAGCCATGACCATCTTAACAGACTCTGGGACAGTCCCCTCTGCTCTCCTGTTGGTGCCTGAGTCCCTTTTTGCCTGAGGACCCTTCACGTAGCCTCCCATCTGGATGCCTAGTAGAAGATGTGGGAAGTTATCACACTCAGGTAACTGAGCAGAGCTCAGAGATTTAAAGTGAGTTCGGGGAGCCTCGGGGTTGCTGCTGCCTTAAAAACCAATTGGATGTCTAACCCAGACTATTGTCACTTTAGGTGGGAAGTCACTAGCCATATACTGATGGGCTACATTCTGAGAAAGGTTTCTAGCAGTGGTGGCCTTGTGTGAGCAGCATGGTGTGTATTCATGGTGTGTAGCATACATCGGGCTGCCTGCAACACGTGAGGCTCTTCTTCAGTATTAGGGGAACCACTGGTGTTGGAACATGGTCCAAGAATACAGTCATGTGAGGAGAATGCCAAGTGCTCAGGAGAAAACGAGAGTCTTGTGACCTCCATTTCTTCAAGATACAGAATTATTCTTGGACTGTGTTTTCATGCTCCTCTGAGGTGTTGTGGATGGGAGTGAGTTTACTTCAGGTTAATCAACATTGCTTACTGTTGGTATTCAAGTAAATGCTTAAATTATCCTGGATATGCTTCTGTGGGAAGCAGGTTTTTGATACATGCAGCTTGTCCTTGTGATTGCATATTGCTTGAACTCAAGAGAACTTTGCTCATGTGATCTTTCTTTTTTTTTTTTTTTTTTTTTTTTTTTCGGAGCTGGGGACCGAACTCAGGGCCTTGCGCATGCTAGGCAAGTGCTCTACCACTGAGCTAAATCCCCAACCCCTCATGTGATCTTTCTTAACCCATGGAGTAGAAACTGTCTGATGCTCTGAATAAAGTTGGCTCTTGCACAAGACGTTAGTCCGTCCTGTTTATCTGCTCCATTCTTCCGCTCCCATGGCCTCTACAGCACTAAACCCACCACCGATAGACTCAGTCTTTCACTGACAAACATCACCAGAGGCTCTTAACTGAGATTATAAACTGTTACTAGATGATGGGTGGAATCATTCCCCAGAAACATAAACATTTACTTGGAGAACTCAAGACGCCTTTGTAGACATAACTCCCATGGTCCTGAGAGCTGCTAGCTCGGGGGATTCAAGACAAATTTTAAGACTGACTTGGTGGCAGGCACCTGCAATCCCACCACTCAGGAAGGAGAAGCAGAAGGACCGAAGTCAAGGACAGCCAGAGTGACCTGTCTCAAAATACCAGAGGCAGGGCATGTGACGGAGTACTTTCAAATACAAGAGCCTGTGCTGCCCTGAAGAAACTAGGAGAAGACCCTTTGCTTCGTGCACCAGTTTCTTTGCTTGGAGAAGCACTGCGTCTTCTCTTTCCTCCAAAGCTACCTCCAGTCTATACCTGAGCAGCTCTTCTCACAAGGACCTTGGCATGGAATTCAGGACCCACCTACTTAGTGCAAGTTTATCTCCTTAGAGTAACTCCATCCTTAAAGACTGCTCTTCCAAACCAGGTTCCAGGTGGATGCATTCTTAGGGACACTGTTCTACACCAAGGGTCATCTTGGGGCCCTTTGGTCCCATCAGCCTGGCACTTGACACCTCTGCCTTTACTACCACCCAGGCTGTGTTGAAGGTAGGGTGGGTTTTTGCCATGCTATGGTAAGATGGGCTGGAACTGGGTCGTGGGTGAGTTGATACCGTGCTGTATGATGGGTGGGCTATGCTGTGCTGTGGAAAGGGTGAACTCTCACTGGACTATGGATAGGTGAGCTATCCCTGGTCTGTGGAGAGGATGTGCTGTCCTGTGCTGGGCGTAGGGTGGACTGTCACCTTGGCTATGGGTAGGTAGGCACTCTGTCTTCCTTCCAGTGGTCCAATGGCCCTGTGTCTTAGCTGAGCTAAAACCTCTCTTGGAGGTCATGACCTTCCTCACTTCCCTCTGTGCTCTTCCTCCTCCTGTGGCTGTGGCACCCCTTCCTTTCTTGCTCAGTTTCCCAGGAACCTAACAGCCTCAGTGAGCACAGGGGGAGCTGAAAGCAGGCACACAGATGGCGGGTGGGTGTCTGTCTCTCTAGTGGAGTGTCAGGCTATTAGTACTCACAGCAGTTAGGCATAAATCAGCCACCCAGCTCTTAGGGGGCAAGAAAAGACCAGCCAAGAAGTTATTACCAAAACCAGAGCATAAATAATAGATAGATAGATAGATAGATAGATAGATAGATAGATAGACAGACAGATGACAGACAGATCACTCTCCATCTAAGGCCTCCAGATGCACACAGCTTGTCCTTTGTCCTTCTAAATATGCTTCTGTAAGTTCAACACAGAGGGACAAGAAAGGGAAAGTGACGAGCCCACCATGCAAAACATTTAGCTTTTTTGTTGTTGTTGTTAAAAAATTTTTTTAATTCTTTTTTTTTTTTTTTTTTTTCTTTTTTTTTTTTTTTTTCGGGCTGGGGACCGAACCCAGGACCTTGCGCTTCCTAGGCAAGCGCTCTACCACTGAGCCAAATCCCCAACCCCACATTTAGCTTTTGAATGACAAAAAAAAAAAAGAAAGAAAAGAAAATCACAGGTTAAGTGACCAAATTTAATATAACCAATAGTTTATTTTATTAATACAATGAGTTCTCCACCATATTAATAGGAAAAATGAAAAAATTAATTAAAAAAACAAATTACTAAAAAAAAATATCCCCAGCAGTCCTATATGAATGGGCAAGGGCAGCTTGCTCACATAAATGGGAATACAAATGCCTTCATTCAAATGAGAGAAATGAAAACTAAAACTCCAGCACACACACACACACACACACACACACACACACACACACACACACGGGCACACACTTGTGTACATGCACATGTAGAGGTGCACACACACAAACACATACATGCACACACATGTATACACGTACACACTCATGTGCAAACATATCCATATACGGGTGCACACATACATGCAAGGGTGCACACACACATACATATGTGTGCACACACATGCACGCACTCACAAACACCTGCATTCAACACATCAGGTGTGGTGGTAGAACCCTGCCATCCTATCACTCAAGATATGAGGCAGGAGAATCATGACTCCTTTTAGACTTTGTCTCAAAAAAAAAAAAAAAAGACAAATCCATCTTTTGCAACACAGATTAGCAAAGATAGAGATGTTCTGCTGTGCACTGCCCTAGAACAGATGTGGGGATGTAAGCACTTGCACAAGCCATGAGCACTGGTGACAGTTTCCTCTGTGCACACTGGTAAATGGGACAGGAATTACTACATTTTACCTAATTTCTCTCTCTCTTTGTCTCTCTCTCTCTTTGTCTCTCTCTCTCTCTCTCTCTCTCTCTCTCTCTCTCTCTCTCTCTCTCTCTCTCTCTCTCTCTCTCTTTCTCTCCCACCATGGGGGTCATGAGGATGGAACTCTGGCTCGACAGCAGCAATTTTATCTGCAGAGCAGCTCACTAGTGCTTCGTTTACACTTTCATCACTCATTGGTCAGGAATGTTCTCCATCATGCATTTCTGCACCGTTTCAGTATCGCCATGCAGAAGCTCACTGACGCTCCACCCTCCCCCAGGAGTCCATCCTACACATACAATTACACGCATCTACACAAGCGAGCTCATGTCAGTGCCATCTGCAATTGCAAAGAGCAAGAAGAGTGCCCGAATCAGGAGGAGGGCTGCATACATTACAGTAGGTGGGTTTCTGTACGTAAGGATGCTCTGCAGCTGTCAAAAAAAAGGAGGCAGCTGTATGTATGAAGGTCTCCAGGACTTGATACATGATAGGAGAGAATGTGCACCTGTGTCACAGGCTAGCACTGTGTAAAAGGCAGACTATAAACCCGTGTGGCTCAGCTACACTAACTACCCCGAAAGGGCATTGAAAAAAATCTGCTTATCTTCTGGGAAGGTATCTGGGGTAAAGATAGGGAAAAGAGAGTTAGTTGATTTTAATGTCTCTTTTCCCCTGGTGTGCATACATTATATTCCAATGAGTAATTAAGAACATTGGTGGGCCTGGTCTAGACATCTAACACAACAAGCGTGTCTTCTGGGGATAGTAAGGGGTAAAGGTTCTCAGACAACTGATTCCTTCACACCATTTGAGCAGAGTGGTGGAATGCAGAAAAGGGTTTGAGAACCAGTCATGGAAGCATCGTGTGGCTCAAATAACATGTGTTTCTGGTGGCAGGGGTTGGGGGCAGGTAGCTCAGTTGGTAGAGAATGCTTATCCAAAATGAACAAAGCCCTAGGTTTGATCCATAGAATCAACTGGGTACAGTGTGCACGCCTATAAGCTCAGTGACTAGGAAATGGGGACAAGAGGATCCCAAGTTCAAGATCATCCTCAGCTTCACAGCAAGCTTGGGACCAGCCTGGACTACATGAGCTCCTATCTAAAAAGGGAAGAGGGGTATGTTCTACATCCTCTTCTGGTGCTAGAATTAATGTCTATACATAAGATGTTTGAGGGCCCTTTGCTGCCCTCTCTGCTGCAAGAACAGCAGGGTTTGGAGACGAGGGGCCTACCGTACAGGTACGAAGAGAGGAGGCTGTATGTCGTCCTTGGAATCCTTTCGAGGAGCCACACGGCTGGGTAGGTTGAGGCCAATGTGGTAATGCACCTGAATGAGCAGAGCCAGGAGCAGCTGAGGGTAGATGCGCCTCACACGGCCCACACAGCTGTTGACGGACAGGAGCTCACACAGGCCACTGGCTGCCTAGGAGGGGAGGGGAGGCCAGTGGCTTGACCCAGTCCATCCTCCCAGCGCTGCTGGCCAAAGCCTAGCTTATTGCTCTGAGAGACTGAGACTGAAGGTTCTCTAATCCAGCCTAGAAAATGGCTCCTACCCGCTCTGGCAGATGGGGCCCTACCAGCAAGCGCTTGTGCTGAGTGGGGTGGAAGGGAAGGAAGGCAGGGTGTCTGGTCCTCACCGCCAGGGGCACAATGGAGGCCCGACCCTTCTTGGTTACGGGCTTCTCCTTTAGGCTAGTCAGGAGCAGATCCAGCAGGTCTCGGACGTCACAGCTGGGCTTTCGAAGTATCAGCTGCCTCCACATCTCCGCCCCATTGCTAAGGAGGAAGAAGGATAGTATTGCCTGGGGCAGGGGTCCCCAGACAACAAACGGTTTCGGGGGCTGGCGTTCAGTGCCAGTGATATGATCCTCGTGAGTTTGCCCACAAGGAATGATCCCGAAAACACTCTCTGTGAGGCAGGAAGTTGGCAGTGATTGAAAACCTTACTTCCAGGTTCCAGGTCTCAGAACAAGTGCTTTGCTCTCATGCATTACCGCAGCAAACACTCATTAGAGCCGACGGCATGCACCAGGCAGACACTAAGCAAATCACTGCGGATACGGATGCAGACACTTAGAAATGCTCAAAGTCACCGCCTTCTCTAGAGAGTGTTATTCCCATTTTACAGAGGCAGAGTGGAGGCTCAGGGAGACTAAAAACCATCAGCCCAAGATGCTGCTCCTACTAATTAGCTAAGACTGCATCGGGTGTCTTTAAAGCCGCCTCCTAGGAGCCAGAGTGGAAGCCACAGAGCCCTTTGGGGCCTGGGTCTTGCCCTTTCCACAGACTCTCAGGAAGCACAACCCCTGGCCCTTTGCAGGAAGCTACCCACCCCGGAGGAGCAAGCAGCCCCAGGAGAGACTCCTGCTGTGCAGCTGACAATGAGCTAAAGGGTTAATGAAACCTTTTGCCTGAATACAGGAGCATCTGAACCTTCTACTCTCTTCCCAGCTCTGTTCCCCTGGAAACCCAATAAAGATAGTATTTCAACTATGTTGCTAGGCAACGCTGCTTATGGTAAAGATGGTCATGTTTATGGCTGCTTGGTTCATCACATCTGGATGAGGGGGCACTATCAATTAACTGTAAGAGCCAATGAGACAGCCACAGCATGGGTCCCCAGGGATTGTGACCCTTGTAGTAGCTTGGCTAGTCTCTAAAATGATGCAGAAAACAAGGCCCATGTGGGAGACTCTGGTCCCTGTGACTCCCCTGGGTCTCCTCCTCTCCTAGGAAGCTAACTTCCCGACCCAGGCCTGAGACCTGAAGAGGAAAATGAGGCATGTAGGGAACAAAAGGGAAGGGGGCCCTGGATTTCAGACCCACAAAAGGAGCATCAAGTCAGTCAGGACAATCTAGTGACTGTTAGTCTAGTGACTAGTGGTAATCTAGTGACTGTTAGTGAAGCACAAAACAAGCCCCCCTGGGGCTATGGCTCAGTGGTAGAGCACTTGGAGAGCATGTCCCTGGGTTCAATGCCCAGCACTGGGAAAGAAAAAGAGGAGGAAGAAGAAAAGGAGGGGAAAGAGAAGAAAGGGGAAGAGGGAAAGGAGAGGGAGGAGGAGAGGAAAGGGGAAAAAATGGCCTAATATAATTCCAGTACCTGAAATAGGAGGCAGAGGGATTGCTATGAGTTTGTGGCTAGACTGAGCTACAAAATAAGTACACCCTACCCTCTCTCCCTCTTCCTCTCCCTCTATACACACACACACACACACACACACACACACACACACACACACACACACACACAGAGAGAGAGAGAGAGGAGAGAGGAGAGAAAGAGGAGAGAAAGAGAGAGAGAGAGACAGAGACAGAGACAGAGACACAGAGAGACAGAGACACAGAGAGAGACAGAGACAGAGAGAGAGAGACAGAGAGAGAGAGAGAGAATCCCCCTAGTGGGCAGAGCAGCTATAATGGCTAACTTCTTAGGCTCTATAGCTGGCCCTCAGGGTCCCCACAGATCTTGGCTCTGACTGACCTGTCTGTCCCTATTAACACACACCCCTCTTGCACGGTTTTGCATACGATGCCACATTTACTCAGAGACAAACCATCCTAAGAGGCTGATTCCCTGGTTCATTTATTCAGAGAAAGGATGGGCTGAAAGGCTGTGTCCAACAGGCTAAAGGAAGAAAGACATGTCACTTAACATCTGACCAGCCTCCTCTCCATCCCAGACAGACCTCCAAGGAGGCAGTGAGCCAGGGGCCACCTGCTCACACTATGGGGCAGTTTTCCTACAGGAAAACTGAAGCCCAGAAGGTATGAGCTACCCAACAGCTGCAGCTACCAGAACTCCAGGCTTTGGAGTCAGCTGGACCTGAGCCTAGATCCTCAGTCTAGCAATACCTCAGTGGGTATGGAAGCCAAGAAACATCTCCCCAGCCTCATTTTCACATCTGTAGAACAGGGCTGAGTCAGGAATGAGAGACTCTGGATACTCAGTACAGACCCAGCGGTGCTGAGAGAGTGCCTATTGACTGTCATAAGTACCACAGGCTGCAGAAGGGGCAGGGGAGGACAGGGATTCTCTGTGTAGGAAGAGTGTCTCAGCCCAGGACAAGGCTGCCTCAACCCTTTGAGGTATATAGAACGGGAGTGTCCTGGCTTGGTACCTGTCCAGTGGGAGGGGGCACATGAGCAGAGCCACCACAACCTCAGTCATGAAGGAGCTGGCCAGGAAGGAGATGGGCAGCAGAGCCACTTCACGTGCCCGAGGCTCCTGAATGTGACTCAGTTGCATGTAGATGCCCTGCATGATTTCTGGGATCTGCAGATAGCCGTGAGCAGGTGGCAGGCCCATTGGGAAAGCAGAGAGGGGCATGAGGCAGATGGGTAGATGGAAAGGACTTAGGGTAGAGGACCAACAGGGGGTCAAAAAGACAGGGGAGAGGAGGCTCAATGCTGGAGGGAAATGGGAAGAGAGACGGGCCAGGGGCCTGCTGCTCCCCTGGGAGTGATCTACCCACTCCTACCAACCATCTGGGTTCTCTCAGGGGTGGTGCAGACTCCTTCCTAGACCACTGCTCAGCTCCAGCCCTGTCCACGGGCAGGAAGGCTATCCCAGGATAAGCAGGCTTCTGGGAATGAAGCTCTCTCCCACACCTGGGGGTATCCCAGACTCTGCCTCCAAGAGGCCTTACCACCTCCAGCGCCCTGTGGCGGTACCACTCCAGCACTGAGCTGAGCATGACCTCAGAAGCCAGCTGCATCATCTCGATGGAGTCCTTGCCCTGGGTCTCAGAGATGTCCTTCAGGCCTTCCAAGGCTGCTAGCAGCAGGTCCCGTACCTGCTGAGGCCCCAGGAAGTCTCCAAATTCCTGAAACATAGATGCAGATGTACTGATGCTGCCAAGTAGGGCAGGTCCCCCAAGACACATAGAGAGAGGCACAGACTCCACCTAGCTCGCAGAGGTCAGTGCCAAGCACCACACACATTCTCTAAGGCGTGAATGTTAGAGCCACTGGAGAGGAGCTTAGAGGGATAGCCAGGTGCCAAGGAGCTCCTGAAGCCACAGCTGCTTGGGAGGCTGGAGGTTATGCAAGCCCGGGGATCTGAGACCAACTTTAGGAAGAGGAGGAAGAGGAGGAGGAGGAAGAGGAAGAGGAAGAAGAGGAGGAGGAAAGTAAGCAAGGGATTTGTGGCCCCTGCACCCAGAACTGGTTGGCAAGTGCCTGGGATAGCAAAGTCATGGGCTAGACCAGTGGAGTGGGTCTCAACCTTCCTAGTGCTGTGACCCTTTAATACCTCCTGTTGTGGTGACCCCCAGCCATAAAATTATTTCTTTGCCACTTCATAACTGAAATTTTGCTACTGTTACGGGTTGTAATATAAATATCTGATATACAGGACAGATAATATGCGACCCCCCAAAGAGGTCACGACCCACAGGTTGAGAAGCACTGGGCTAGAACATAGAGCAGGGAGGAGGGAGGAGGGCACCCAGGATGGCCGTGCAGCTGGAGAAGGTGTCCTTCCTAGGATGCTTCCTAGTGGCCTTCCTAGTGGCAACCGGGTTCCCTCCCCTCCTGGCCTGGGAGCTGGGACTGCTGGTAGTCACCGCGATGACACGCAGAATGTTCTGGCACGGGCTGACAGGGTTGTAGGGCCCCAGGAAGCGCTTGTTGGTCTCATACAGCTCCTTCTTGTTGATCTCTTCCTTGTTCTTGGTCCCTGCAGCAGGAGGAGCCTTCTGAGGAACCCTGACTGACCGTTGTTTCGCGGTGTACACTAAGCCCACCTCACCAGCACACAGTGAACATATGCAGATAGCTAGTAACAAGTCAAGACGCAACACAGACAGCGCTCCGGAAGCCCCTCCTCTGACTCTTCTCGGCACCCAGGGCAACCACTGACCCTGGTTTCTGAACCCCTCGGTAGAGTTCTTTGCTTTTGAACTTTGCATTCATGGACTCACATAACATCGCCCCCATGTCTGGTTCCACCCTGCAGCTCCAACACTGGCTCTCTTTCATTCCCAGTGTGGAGCAGCTTTCCGTGCTGGGAGAGCCTGCAGCGTGTATGCCTGTCTCACTTGGCACGCGCCTCTGGCTGCTGCCAGCCCCCTGAACAGTGCTGCTGCGAACACATGGCATGCCTCCCGATGAATCTATGCATGCTTCTGCCAGGGATGCGCCAGGAGAGAACGCACAGTGGGCGCAGGCTCACCCTCCCAAGATCTACGAGGCAGTTTCCCAGTCCTGTTTCCAGCAGCAGTGTGAGAGTTCCTGCTGCTTCAGCCCAAGGCATTATCTGTTTCATTTTGTTACTGCTATTCTGGTCTGCAGGAGCCTTTTTTGTAAAAGACAGATTCTCACTATGTAGCCCTGACTGGTCTGAAATTCATTCTGTAGAGGAGGCTGGCATTGAACTCACAGAGAACCACCTGCCCCTGCCTCCAGAGTGCTGGGATTAAAGGTGTGTCACAGTCCCGCCTCCTCCTCCTCCACTTTGTCCTGAGATGGAGCCCAGGTCCTGAGAGACGATGGGTAAGCACTGTAAACCACTGAATGTCCACAGCTTTATAATACGATGCTATTGTGTCGGTGGCCGTGTTTTTATTGTTGCTTTTGTTTGCTTTTGTTTATTCACAGAGGTTCACATAATCCAGTCTGGCCTCAAACTCCCCACGCGGTTGAGGATGGCTTAAACTCCTGAGCCTTCTGCCTCCACCCTCTGTGTGCTGAGGGTGTGCACTACCGTATCTAATCCATATTATTTGTTCATAGAGGCAGGGTCTCCAGTCCAGCATGGCCTTACACTTCCCATCCAGTGCTGGAATTGCCAGCATGTGCCTGGTACTGGCAAGAGCATTTGAAAACTGTCTGTCTGTCCCCAGAGTTTATCGCCTGACTTCCTCAGTGCTTTCCTGTTTGTTTTGCCTATTGTCTGTTTCTTAGCGATGAGAAGGTAAGCCAAAGGGAGGGGCGCTTAATGAATCTCTTTTCAAAGCTGTATAACCAGATCTAGAGCAAGGCCTGGTACAGAGGAGGGCCTCTGGGTCATCTGTGGAAGGAAACACACTTAAGGACTATGCCTGTGTCAAAGTCAGGCCTGAATGTGCTCAATCTACACAAAGCCTGGGCCCGAGAAAGGCTGTGTGAGCACACAGAGCATGCTCTGGCGGCAGGAAAGGAGCTAGCACTCTGTGAGCAGGCAGAACCAGTTCCAGTCAAGGCCCTTCACTTTCCACAGATGGCCAACCCAAGCTAATGCTCTCCTTCTCCAGCGTCACTGTGGCCTGAGGCTCTCCCAAAGAATACAAGGCATTCAGTTCAACCTGGATATCAGCAGGACAGAGCATACTCAATAACACTAGAAATTAATCGGTGTCCACTGAATGTGGATTAAGTTAATCTGGGTATCCCACATTTCCAGCCGTCTTTGGCAGCCTCACTTTGAGTTATACAATCCCCGTCCTAGGGCTGATCACATCATAGCCTACCTTTCGCCATGAATGCCTCCAGGCCAGGAGAGGAATCTCTTAAGAAACATTGCCCCAAATGCTAGAAATGAGAAAGAGCAGGGACCCAGACATATCCCAGAAAGCGGGGGACATGAAGAGAAGAGAGTTCTATTTGATGAATGCCTATGACATAGGACCCTGAGCTAGTCTCTTCCCAGGAACGTGTATGAAGAATACCATTTAATATTTCAATAAGCTATGAATTTCACTCTACCATAATCCTGTACAGATGAGGAAATCTACAGAGAAATGTACAGAAGAGGTCAGCCAGCTGGGAAAGTCCAAGATCTGATATGCAGGCCATTCTGCCCCCAGAGTCAGGAGAAACTAAGAAACCAGCCGAGGTTTCCTGGTTGAGACAGAATCGGGATTAAGGAGAAAGAAAGGTGTGAGGTCGGAGGCAGCTGACCTGTGTAGCCCTGGGAACCGTAGGCTCAGACCATCTCAGGAGCTCCCTGAAACCTAATCTCGGGACGTTCGTTCACTTACAGGCTCCAGATTCTAACGTAGGACCTGGTCTTCATTAGCTCCCATGCATAGCCACTGAATAATAGCAGATGCCAGCCCACGGCTAGACTCAGAAAGACCAGAGAATCCTTGCTTACACTCATGGCATTACAGTCTAGTAGAAAAGACCAGAGAAGAAGGCATCGGGCCATCATGCCTGCGTACACATGGCGCCCTGGGAAGGAGAATAAGGTTGGAACAATATGGGAAAGCTCAGCTAACTGAAGGCCAGTTCTGTCAGGATAGAACTGCCGTCTACACAGGGCGGTACGTGCCTGTAGTCCCAGTACCTGAGAAGGTAAGTCAGGAGGATTAAAAGTTGGGGGTCAGCCAGAGCTATAGAGTAAGATCGTATCTTAAAAACAAACATTAGGGGCTGGAGAGATGGCTCAGCGGTTAAGAGCACTGACTGCTCTTCCAGAGGTCCTGAGTTTCAAATCCCAGCAACCACATGGTGGTTCACAACCATCTGTAATGGGATCCGATGCCCTCTTCTGGTGTGCCTGAAGACAGCTACATTATACATTAAATAAATAAATCTTTTTTTAAAAA
Organism: Rattus rattus; assembly: GCF_011064425.1. Lineage (NCBI taxonomy): Eukaryota > Metazoa > Chordata > Mammalia > Rodentia > Muridae > Rattus > Rattus rattus. The sequence continues at coordinate 48,101,256 of NC_046154.1, read as the reverse complement.
AACATTAAAAACAGTGGCTAGTTTGTATCTCTGCCCCTGGTTCCATGGAGATAGGAGCTTCCCATCAGCTCCCAATCTCCATCTGACCCATGATGCCTGCCTCCATCAGCCCAACTGAACCACCATGGCCCCTCTCCCCAGCTGTGCAGTGGCCAGGGACCTGACTTGGGCATACGTTTCTGGAGATCCAAGATGGTGTAGAGGATGGTGATGCCATCCAGAGCTTCCCGGCCGATCTCTTCATCAGGATCCCCGATTCGAAGAAGGAGCCTCCCCAGCAGAAGACCCAGCGTTGGGAACCCTGAGGATACCTGTTAGTGTCACAATCACAGGGAGGGAGTCTGTAGCTACACAGTGCAGAGCAAGAAGACTTACCTGCCCAGCCACAGAGGGTCGACTGAGAAGTCACCGGAGTGTCCACCCCTCCAGGAATACTCACAAAGAAGGGCAGGGTCACGAGCGTATGGTTCAACACAGAAACATTGCTGTTCACAGCCCGAGCTCGCTCGTGCACTTTCCCAGAATTCATCCAGGGCCCTAGGGGCTGTGGGGACAAGGGAGAGATTCTGCTACCATTGTCTGACAGCTCGTGCTGTCTATGGTTAAGCCTGCAAGAAACTTCCAGAGGAAGTAAGAAGGCAATTTGCCACAGTCCTCCTCCTCCTCTGAGAAGAGGACTCAGAGCCAAGGAAGAGGTGGGGTCAATGAAGAGAGATGAAAGAGACAGGGAAAAGCTTGGAGAAAGGGGTGGGGCAAGAGCAGTAGCTGCAGGGTGTTGGGGGGAAGCTATAGGGGAATAGCAGACCGCAAAAGGACTGAACTCTCAGGCCTATGATCCCAGCGACTCAGGCAAGCTGAGACAAGAGGATCAAAAGCTCGAGCCAGTACTGGGCAGTTCAGTGTGACATTGTGCACAGATAAACTGGAAAAGAAGAAGCGAGCCTTTACCGCAGCTCAGAGGTAGAGTCCTTTCCTAGCAGGTACAAGGGTTTTTGGGTCCAATCCTCAATGCTACCCAAAAACTAAGTAAAACAACATAAAATACAGCACAGAAGCAGGGCACCGGCTTAAGATGACATCACTCTCAGGGCTCACTTCCCAGTTGTATGAAGCCATTTTCCTATTTCCCTCTCCCTTCCTCCCCCTCCCCAGCCTCCGTGCCCTGCACCTCCAGGATGCTCTTCAGCCCAGCAGGAGTGGGGTCTTCAATAAAGAGGGCATTCAGAAGTTTCTGCAAGGAATCCAAGGTCTGGTGGTAAAGTGTCTGTGGACAGGAGGAGGACAGAGCTGCTGGGAGCCCCCAGCACAACCTCCAGCCCGACACCCCGGGGTTGGGGGGTTCAAGAGGAGGATGCACTTGGACACATAAAAGCTGTTTTCTGGGCCCTCCTCTGTGCCTCACCTAATTTCTTTAGCAACAAATTGGGGATTAGTGTCCCTGGACTTCCTACCAGAGGGAGGAGAAAGAGACGCCAGGCACTCATTGCCTAACACAAGGCAGACGGGTGCCTGTAATTTGAGCATCCTCCCATCATTTTGTCTTTGAATTGTTTTTCTCATTTACCAATCCAGGAATCCTTGTCCAAGGTCACAGGGCAAGGAACAAAGAGTCCTAAAAGGCCAAGTCTCCAAAGACTGTTAAAGCTGGAGAGCTGCCAGGCCAATCAGGCTCTTCTCTCAAAGGTGTTCCGCTTCTTGGCTGAACAGTTTCTTCTAGGCCCACGTAGATCCCCGAGCTACCCTTAGGGAAGCTGTGTCCCCTCTGCCCAGATTCCTCCCCATTTGGCCATACCAGTCCTGAATTTGCCTTATAAGCACAGACAAGGCTGAGTGGTGGTTTCTATCAGCTCTGGCAAGACCCTCGTCTTTCTTATGTCCTCTCCTTAGGTGGACTTCCCAAGTCTATCCCCTTTATGATTCTACACTGGAATCTTCCCTGATTTCAGTGGCCCTTAGGGTTACACCACAACCATCAAGCAAGCCCTACGACCGCTACCTCCCACTTCCTTTCTACTGCCCAGCTTGTTAGACACCACTGCCCTCTGCTGGCAATACTTGTAACTACAAGAGGGCTGCCTGTTGCTTCCACAGCAAGGTTTCTGACCATTACCTTGGGTCCTCTCAGGGCACCAGCGTGAGAATCCAGACCCTAGAGGCTATCTGTCTGTGTGGCCCCACCCCTTCTCATTCTACAGCTCGCTTCTCAGAGGTCCTGTCTCACCCTGCAGGCTCTAGTCACATCGCTTCTTGTCATCCTGGCAGTTGGTATGGGTTCTGTACAGGTTCTCTATGCCACCCTCTTCCAGGAAACCATCTTCCCTCCACAGTGCCCCTCATCCCATACTCTCTTTGATACCCCATAATTTATGCATGCAGCACTGACTACTCCTGAGATTCTGGATTTGACTGGTTCTTTGATGGCATCCATCTCTTCCACCCTCACACTACTGCAAGACTCTCACAGGGATTTGGAGAGGAACGTGTCTAATACCTGCTGAGAGAAAGGGCAGCTGAACAGCTGGACCCCCTCTCATTCAGCCTCCCGCTTGACTTTAGCTCTCCTTGTATCTTATGCCTAAGGATCCCCTGCTCTCGTACCTCCAGGACTAACTCTGCAGAGGCTTAAAGACATTTGCCAACCCCCCTTTGAGGTTCTGTTCTCCAGGATCTGCCCAGTTTCCCCAGTCTTCTTCGATACAGCACAGTCCTCAGTACTACCCTACAATCCTGCCCACTTCCTACGGTCTTACAGCATCTGTCTATATCTCTGACACAGGACAGGGCTTACAAGTGGACAGGGCCCTCCTAAGGGGGCCATTACTGCATCATTCACTCTTCTGCTGAATAGCTATCAAGCGTCTGTTCAGACTGACCCTGGCGAGGTGAGCTGCTCCAGGCCACTCAGCCAAGGTGTAAGGGAGCTATCTATAGAAAGCCCCCACTCATCCCTGTGACTTGTCCTTTCTGAGGATGGCCCCACAGCTAAAGACCCTCCAGGAGGGTCCAACTCACCTGGATGACTTCTGCCTTGGACTCGTCTTTCTCCTGCATGGCCTGCACCGAGGGCAGTGAGAAGACGCTCCGCACACAGGTGTTCACCAGCTCTACCCTCTCCCGCACGCTCAGGATAGGCTTGGTGTGACTGGGAGAGACGGGATGCCAGGTGTGGAGTGAGGAAGGGCCCGAGGATGCAGTGTGCAGAAGAGGACACATGACTTAGGTAGGCCACCGGAGATTACACAGGGCACGCTGAGGTGTGAGCATGGGTGTGGAAGCAACAGCTCCATGGAGACTGGGCAGGGGGAGGGGGAAGGCTCGGAGTGAGCAGGCCTGTGAGAAGGGGCAAAGCTTGGAAGAGAGCAGACAGAGATACCTCAGCTGTGCCAGGATCTCCATGGCCTGCCGTCGAGCAGGACTCAAAAGGGAATCCAGCGGCTCCTCCTGAATCTTTCTCTGGATGGGGACCACAGAGACAGTGAGAGCCAGTCGTAGCTGACTTCCAGGCTCTGACAGTAGGCCATGGGGTCCTTGGCCTGGGCACACTCTCCCACGGGACAGGTAGGAGAGCCAGCTTTCTGCCCAGATCAATGTCAAGCCCAGTTCAAGACCACTGGAAACACTCTTTGCTCTGACCTGTGTCTTTCGGATAGAGAGAACAATGAGGATAATTCCCATGGTGCCCTTCTGGTGACTGACAGCTGAACCATGGAACTGACCCGAGTAAGAAGCTCCAGGCACGGCCTTGAGAGTTGTCTAATCAAATTCCTCAAATGTCCTATTTTTTTGCTTCGTATCTAATACCTACACACAGTAGAGGTTCAATGAGTGTCAGTTTTGTAAGGTAGCATGTATGGGCAGATATGTATGCAAGGTGTGTGTGTGTTCATATGCACATGTGTGCAGAGGCCAGAGGGTATCATTATTCACGAGCCTTGGTTTCTGAGGCAAGGGATCTTGCTAGGATCCAAAACTAGTCTGTTAGACTAGTCCGATTGGCCAGAGAGCCTGTCTCTGTCTTCTCAGCACTGGGATTATAAATGTGTGTCACCATGACTGTTTTTCATGTGTGTTTTGGGGTTCAAACTCAGGAACCCTCTCGTGAGGCAAACACTGCTGTTTGAGCTAGCCCCCTAACTTCTCTCTCTCTCTCTCTCTCTCTCTCTCTCTCTCTCTCTCTCTCTCTCTCTCTCTCTCTCTCAGGTTCACAAAACCGAATATAACTATGTAAGCCTCCGTGGTTGTCGGTGGGAGTCACTAAGAGGAGACTGACTGCTTTAGGAACCTTCTGAAGCTGCCATCAGGCAGGGTTTGGGGGGGGTGTCGGGTGAGGGAATAGGGAATGATAACTGTTCGCAGCTGCACAGACCACACAGTAGACTAAGCCACTGGGTTGCGTCTTCCCACAGGCAAAGACACAGGCATAAGCACACGCATTTGTAAGATGGGGAAAGTGGGGCTCAGAGGAGGGAAATAACTTGTCCATACTCCCTCTTGTCGGGTGTGGGCAGTGAGAAGTGGGTAGAACTGAGCCTCGAGTCCAAAGTGCCTGCCCTCCTGTCCCTGTCCTCTTCCCAACTCACCCCAGCTGTCACCCTCAGAACTCCACCCCAGGACCGCAGTCCCACCTACGGCTCCCGTACCATCATCATCTTCACAGTTGTCTCCTTTTCTCCCGTCACTTCCACCTCGTCCTGATTCTTCTGGTACGAGATGATGTTCTCTACCTTCAGGCCAGAGGGAAGCAGAACCACTCAGTGAGACTGCCACTGGGTCCTGCCCGTCCCCTTAGGCAGCGTATGCAGCACCCTCTAACCAACCAACACCTACAGCTCACTGAGGTAGCTCTTCCCCAGCCACCCAACCCCGGCACTGGCTCATGTCTCGGTTTGGTTCCTGTTGCTGTGATCAAACACCCCAACACAACCTGGCAGAGTGAGGCACGCCTTTAACCCCAGCACTTTGGAGGCAGAGGCAGGCGAGTTTCTGTGAATTGAATTCAGCTTGGCCTCCAGGGTGAGTTTCAGGACAGCCAGAGCTACGTAAGGAGACCCTACATAGAGGTGGAGAAGTCACAGGATGAAAGCTTTAGATTAGTGGTCACGTGACACCCGCAGTCAAGGAGCAGAGAACTAAGGATGCATGTAGTCAGGCGCTGGGTCACTTTTTCCATCCTTGGGACAGTTCAGGATCTCTTGCCTAGGGAATGGTACTACCCCACAGTGGGTGGGGATTCATGACTCAACTGATAATATCAAGACAATCCCTCACAGACTTATGCACATGACCTAGGCAATCTCTCCTTGAAACTCTCTTCCCGGGCGATTCTTGATTTTATCAAACTGACAATTAAAACGATCACAGCCCAAGGAAAGGGACATCTTTCTGCAGGGGGCGTTTGGGTGGATGAAGATTGGTGGGAAACCTTGACGGTGAGGTAGGAGGATGATGGCTCCTGGGCTCTGCATTTGGAGGAGCAGATGTGAAGGGCTACAAAGCACCTCTCCCTCACTAACCAACCAAGGGACAGAAAGGGTCCATACACCTCAACCTGAAATTCTACCATCAGTAACACTGCTTCTAAGCCTTTTAGTAAAGTCTAATCACACGAAGGGATTCTGCTACTTGAGAGAAAGAAGAGCACATTAGCCTGTGTCAATCCATTATCCCCATCATCTAAAGGAGGAAGACAAGAGCCCATAAAAAGGAATCACTTAACATTACACAGTGAAGGAAAAAACTACCTTGCTCTGATACAGAATATGGAAGGATAATGATGGCCTCAAGTTCTTTTGAATGAATCCTATCAGTGGACAAATCTCCTCCAGTTCCAGCCACCCGATTGTTGTAGAAGGAATGAATGTCTGGGTTTGTCCCAGAACACGCTTTCCCTTTTTGGAACCCAGACCTATTGCCAGAAGGAAACCCAGGCTAATCTAAGGAGGAAGGAGCCCATGCAGAGAGGGGGCCTGGCAAGAAAGGGACAATCGAGTTTCAGCCTCCAAAGTGATCTGCCTGTGCAACGTAGAACGGATGAACCACCCAGCTGAGCTCAGTCGAACTGCGGCCAGGAGAAGGTAACCCCCTGAAACCTTCCCCCTCTCCCAGCATCGACTGAGCTGAGCTGCAAGGGTTATTAATCCCAGTTCAGAAAGGCGGAAGGGGACCAACCGAGAATGATTCGCCAGAGACAGCTGCTCACGTGAGTGGACATTCAGGCTGAGTTCTGAGTAACAAGAATAAGACAGGGCTGGAGGGAGGGCTCAGTGGTTAGAGCACTGACTGCTCTTCAAGAGGTCCTGAGTTCAGTTCCCAGTAACCACGTGGTGGCTCACAACCATCTCTAATGGGATCTGATGCCCTCTTTTGGTGTGTCTGAAGACAGCTACAATATATATATATATATATATATATATATATATATATATATATATATACTGTATATATATATATACTGTATATGTATATATATATACACACACACACATATATACACACACACACACACATATATATATATATAATCTTTAAAAAAAAAGAAGAATAAGAGAAAAGGTCTATTTCTGCAGACTGGAATGTCGGCTTGCTAGTCTGTGCCTGCAGTTGGGATTAGCTCTCTGAATGGAGGCAGTCATTGCCTTCCCTATACTGGCACTGAGCTTGCATCTGACAGGTCCTCACTTCGACTCCACCAAGCCCGTTCTATAGATGAGAAGGCTGCTCCTGACTGCCGGGCTCACTCACATCCTCATTCATGACCACATCCACATTTGAGTCAAGCTCATGTCTGCCCCTACTGACCTGGCCATCTCAGCTGCGCGGCCCAGACCTGGGTTGGGCATGATTATTTATTCAGTAAAGCTATTTCTAGCCTTTCTGTACCTTCCAGAGCCCCTCCCACAAGTCCCTCCATGGTTAAATACGTTTATTCAGAACCTACTCTGTGCCAAGCACTGCTCTGCTACTAGACGGGCAAAGCTTCCCGGCTCCTGGAAGACTCTATGGGAGAGACTGCTATGAGTGGAATCTGAGATGTCCCCCACGTGCTCCTGTTTGGAATGTTCCCACCCCAGACGTGATGCTATTAGGAGAGGCTGAGGGTCCTTTAGGAGGTAGGGTCTGAATGGCAGAAATCAGTCCCTGGGGGGAGGCCTCCGGGACACGGCTCACTTCCTGCCTCACTGTCACTGCTCCCTGTTCTTCTGGATGGGCAGTTTCTTACACACACTCCCATTGCCATAAACCGGGCTGCGCCGTCCTGCCTTCTCCACTGTGATGATGTCGAAAACCCTGGGAAACCGTGAGCCCAGTTAAACCTTTCCTCCCTTAAACTGTCCCGTCGGGCATCACAGGGATGCAAACTGAATTACGGCGGAGGTGAATGGACAAGAGAAGCTGGTGAGCACTCGGGACGTCGGACAGCTCTGAGATCCCAGGAAGAAGAGCTGCAGCAGACGGGTGGACCAGGCCAGCCCAAGAAAGCAGGCTGTGGCCTGGGTAGGGTGACACAAACCTGTCGTCTCACCAGTCAGGAGGTGGAGCCAGGGGGATTGCTACAAGCTTGATGCCAGCCGGTTAGGGGGAGACCAGAGGGAGGGGAGCTTACCAGAGCCGTGTCGTTGTCATGGTCTCTCTTCTCTGACTCATTCGTCTTCACATCTTCTGAGGTTCCTGTGCACACGTCACGGATTCAGTGAGAGCGGGCAGAGAGTGTGGTGTCCTCAGAGTGCCATATTCCCAGTGCTCCTCCCCACTGGGTCCCTCCCATCCTTACTTCTCAACAGACCAGCAAAGCTTGGGAAAATGTAAATCAGCTTGTGTCACTCCGCCCCCACCCCTCCTCCACAACCCCCAAAGCCTTCGATGAAACTCCATGCCATTAGTCTTTCCTGCTGTGGTGGCCCTGCCTGGTCAGGCTCCCTGTCCATCGCCCCAGCTTTATCTCCCTTGCTCTCTCTTCTCTCCTTGGTTATGTCTACACTGGTCTCTGTCCAGTTCCAGGCGGGCTTCTGGTTGAGTGCTTTTCTCACTCCGGCTGTTGTTTCTTGCCCATTCCCTAGGGATCCCATTGTCAGGCCTCACCTTGCCTGCCATTCCTCACAGAGGCCTCTCCTGACCTCCAGGGTCAGTGAGAGAGAGCAAACATATCTTCCCGGAACACTTGTTCCTGCCCTTCAGGACTTATCCCGTCCATAGACACTACAGTGGCTGACAACTGTTTTGTCAGCTGCTTTGAGTGAAGGACCACCTACCTGTCTTTCCTGTGGGTCCCAATTGTGAGCGTTTACCCTGCCCGCTCTGCTTTTCAAAAAGGGATGGGTCTGCAACCAAAGCTTGGCCCATGGGAGTGCTGGTCCTCTAAAGTACCAAGTGACAGGACCAGTGATGGGGACTTAGCTGAGGACCACCAATAAAAGCCTTCTGTTTAAAGGGACCCTGGAGGAAAACAGATCTCTATCCACCTGGGGTCAAAGCCACCAGGATGTGGGAAGCTGGGACTCAAGGAGGATCTGGCCTGAACTTCCAGAGGCTGCTGGAGGACTGAGCCGAAGGGGAAGAGAACACAAGTGGTACAGGACATTGGCTTCTAACTGCCATCCTCTGCTGAAACCAACAGGGCTCCTGGGGAAAATGCCAGGTTCCAGGGAGGTCTGGGGTGAGCCTGGGCTATCTGGCCCCAGAAAACAAGGAAGAGAGCTCAGATGGATGGAGTATGTTGGAGGAAGATGCATGCTTACCTATAGAAAGTTCTGCTTGTAAACTAAGGAAACCGTGGGGGCTGGAGAGATGGCTCAGTGGTTAAGGATGACTGCCTTCCAGAGGTCCTGAGTTCAAATCCCAGCAACCACATGGTGGCTCACAACCATCTGTAATGGGATCTGATGCCCTCTTCTGTGTGTCTGAAGACAGCTACAGTGTACTTATATATAATAAATAAATAAATCTTTAAAAAAAAAAAAAAAAAAAAAAAAAAAAACTAAGGGAAACCGAGATCCACATAACTAATGATAGCAACTGGTTGGCAGCCTTTAAACTAGCAGACAACACAAACTCATGCATGCATTGAAAGTTCGGAGAAGCGGGATAATTATGTTTTAAAAGCTCACAAGATATTTAAAGGAAAAAGCAATGGCTATTCAGTGGAGAGCAGGAGGCAGCCTCCTTATCAGATGAAGGTGAGCATCCGGAAAGAATCAAAACCACGGAGGAGTTAGAGAAAGGGCTGAAGGAGCTGAAGGGGCTTGCAACCCCATAAGAACAATGCCAACCAACCAGAACTCCCAGGGACTCAACCACCATCCAAAGAGTACACATGGACAGGCCCATGGCTCCAGCTGCATATGTAGTAGAGGATGGCCTTGTTGGGCACCTATGGAAGGAGAAGCCCTTGGTTCTGCCGAGGCTCTATGCCCCAGTGTAGGGGAATGTCGGGGTGGGGAGGCAGGAAAGGGTGGGTGGATGGGTGGGAGAAGAAGGGGGAGGAGAAATGGGATAGGGGGGTTACGGACAGGAATAGGAAAGGGGATAACATTTGAAATGTAAATTAAAAATCCAATATATGGGGGGGGGGAATAGAGCTGACTCAAGAGAAGACTGCACTGAATGCTGGAGAAAGCCACCACTGAGTCCTTTGGAGCCCAGACTATTCCATCAAGAGCTCCGGAGGCTGACATAGAACTGTATGATTTGGTATTTGGCCCATTGGTCTTTGGTCCTGCTCTGGTCTGATCTTTTCCTGCCATTCACCTTCTCTGTAGAGTGGGAGCAGTTACTTTGTGCCACTGTGTATTCGAACTCGTCTGTACCTTTATAGAAGGTCACCGTTAAGGCACTGGCTCTAGTATCAGAAGACTTTGGACTTTTAAATGATATTGAAACTGTTAAAGCCCGTGTAGACTTTTGAAGTTGGAATGGACTCGCTCTGTCTGACGAGATGGCCATGAGTCTACAGGGACAAAGCACAGACAGACATTGCCTAACAGATATAATTAGGTGTAAAACTGATAAGGTGTAAACTTGGGATAGTTTATACTGTCAACTTGACAGAACCCTCGGTCACTAAAGACACAGCTTCTGGGCACGTTTGTGAGGGATTATTGGATTGCGTTAGCTGAGGTGGGAGGACCCCCACTAGATGTTTGCAGAACTATGACGGAACTCGGTTAGGGCTCCAGACTGACTAAAAGGAAAGCAAGCCGAGGGTAATAATTTATCACCCTTTGTGCCCCCTTTTCTCCAGCATTGAGGACTGAATCTATTCCTGCCCTGGAGGATGTTCTACTAGTCTCAACTCTGCTTCTTGCCTGTGGATGCAGTATGACCTCAAGCCTCTGACCACTGGGACTTCCTCCCTTTCTCTGATAAACTGTACCCTTGAACAAACTTGTGTTCTGTTAGTCACATTTGCCAGGGATTTTGTTGAAACAACAAGACCCTCTTAAAACTTGTGCATCCTCTTAATGAGTCCTCTGAAGCGGTGATAGGAAAGGCAACCTTGGTTATATGAACAAGCAGACTGGGGTAGAGGACTAGCCTGGTGTGTGTGTGTGTGTATGTGTGTGTATGTGTGTATGCATGTGTGTGTGTGTGTGTGTGTGTGTGTGTGCGCGTGCGTGTGCATGTGTGTGTCTATGTACCTCATGTGTCTGTCAGGTTTTGAGGTCTGTGACACTAGCATTTTCCTTTTTCTAGGCTTGGCAGTTTGTTGACTCCTTTGAAAACATTTAATCGGTTCTTTTGATTAACACAGAAGCATTTAGGAAATTAAGTTTACTATTATTAAACTTGAGGAAATTATTAAAATTTACAAAGTGTTAGCAAAACTTTTTAAAATAAATTCACTTTTCAGAGTTAAAAAAAAATCAAGACCATGAGCCGCCAGAGGTGTCCCAGTGAGAAAAGCCAATGTGTCACACGGCCATTTCTACCAAATGACCTGGCCCAGGACCAGCATCTTAGGAGGAGCTAGCCACGACCCTACATGCATCGAGGAAATGAACGGCAGGGTAGACCAGGGAGATGGGGCAGGCCAGACAGGATCTCGAGACTCTGAACTGGAACATGGGCTAAGTACGGGAGAGTGGCCACTTCAGTAAGGTGTGAGAATTCAGCGGAGCGACATAACATCAATGCCTTGTTTACGGTCTTCACGTCGTGTGCTTTTTGGTAAGAAACGTGCTGAACATTTAGGGGTGATGGGCGTCATTTGGCAGCTTACAAACAAGTGATTCAAAAAGAAAGATTTTAATGTGTCTTCAACTGTTCTGTAAGCTTTCAAAAAATCGTTTTAAACACATTAAGGGGCTGGAGATGGCTTCATGGATAGAGCACTTGCTGGGTTCAGATCCCTAGCACATGCATACAAGGAGACTAAGGTGGCCTGCCAGTAACCTCAGCCTCAGCTGGTAGAAGGGGATTCCTGGCCACATAGGCAATGTGTTCAACTTAGAAACCCTGAACTTGCTATATAACGCAGGCAGGCCACACACTCCTGCTCTCTCCACCTTTACCTCTTAAGTGCCAAGATCACGGCCTTGGACCATGAGGCCTAGAAGTCAATTTCTTCGAATCACAATATGGGGTTTGGGGAGATAGCTTAGTCAGTAAAGCGCTCATCGTACAACCATGAGGACCTGGGTTCAATCGTCAGGACCATGTAAAAAGTCGATATGGTAGTCTGTGTGTGTAATCTCAGTGCTGGGGAGTCAGAAACAGGTCAATCCCTGGAGCTGCCTAGCCAGCCAGCCCCTAGCCTACTCAGTGAGCTCCGGGCCAAGGGACCCTGGTGGTCTCAAAACACAAGGTGAATGGCTCATAAGGAGAGACCCCTGAGGTTGACCTCTGTACACACACACGCACACACACATCACATCACAATATGGCATTGGTGCAGAAACATAAAAAATTATTGATTACTCCAGATGTGGTGGCCACACCTGTAATCGCTCCACTTGAAATGTGGAGACAGGAGAATCGGGAGCTCAGGTTCATCCTCCAGAATGTAGCAAGTTTCAGGCCAGCCTGGGCTACATGTGACCCTGTCTCCATAAAATATGAGAGAACTGAGAGAACTACCAACTGCGAGATTGTACAGCACAGACCTCCTGCATATCAGCAGGGAGCTGTAGGCTCTGAGGCCAGGGCCTGAGCAGACTCCTCAAATCTCTACACAGGCGACAGAGCAGAGCCCAGAGTCTCCCTGCTCCTCTGGTCAAACTTTAGCCTAGGAGTAAGGGTTGACATTTATAAAGAAAATGGAAGACATTTTAAATGGGGCATATGACCAGTGAGTGGGCTCAGGATTTGGATAGACTGGAAGGACCATTGCCCAGTGGCACACATGTTTGATCCCAGCACTGAGGTGACAGAAGCCGAGCATCTCTATGAGTTCCAGGTCACTCAGAGCTACACAGTGAGACCTTGTCCAAAAAAAAAAAAAAAAGGATTATCATATTACAGTTAAAGAAATTGACACCCAAGAAGTCTGAGTAACTCCCAAGTCATGCAGTTGGCCAAGATGCTGGCTAGAGGGCATGGTGATTACCACTGTGCTATAACAGCCAGAGGCTCCCTTCTTATTCCTCTCCACTGCCCTCCCCACACTCACATGGTTCTGAATTATAGTCCTTCAAGGCTACCTCCTTTTCCTTACTCACCCTCAGGGGGGCTTCGGAAAGCTGTGACACCCTGCAGGCTGTCCCACTTTCCCAGATTTTCCTCCAGGGGCATGGTGCGGATGCTGTTGTCCTCAGAATAATCCCGATGGCTGCTTAGGGTCAGGGTGGAGGTGTCAGTCACCACGAAGCTGGAGTCCATGCTCAGAGACTCAGAGCCCATGATCAGTGTCATGCAGGAAGATGGAGAGAGGGTGGAGTTGGGTACTTGGGCACTGGAGTGCAGGCTGAGACCTTCGCTGGATCCAGGAATCAGGCTGACATGTGAAGCATGGGTGACTGTCACATTTAAGCCAGACCTGGGTTGGCTGTTGGAAGTCACATTGACGGACCCCTTGGAACCTGTGTTCCAGGACGCACTCAAGGCTTCTTTAGAAACAGATGCAAAAATAGTGTGTGAAGTCAACGTGATGGCCTCATTTGAGTTTTGAGCTCTGCCCAAGTTCACCTTGGAGATGTTCCCAGAGTGCACACGATCCAAAGACGTGTTAGAGGGGAGAAGAAGAGGCGTCTGTGAGTTCTGCCTGGAGATAGTGTGACTCCGGACCAAGGCTTCTCTGGAAAGAGCCCTGATATATAGGTTTGGCTCAGGCCTGGAAGGATTAGAGTTACTCTGACCCAAACCAAAAACCTTGCTTGAGAAGGACTTGGGGACATCCTCAGACAATGGCTTAATAGAATTCTCTGGACTCAAAACAGTGGCCTGGGTAGAGCTGAGGCTTGGAACTGGTTGTGAGTCTGGGCAGAGAGTGCCTGCCAAGTTGGGCTTGGGGGTGTGGTCCAAACTCTGGTCATCAGTGTCTGCAGTGTTGATCTGGATGGAGGATGGGGTCACAGCTCCACTGGCATTGGGGCTGGAGATGTCATTAGGCACTGGGCCAGAGACTCCCTCTGGGTCAGGACTTAGGGCTGGATGAAGGGCTGCAGTGAGAGCCACGCCATGTGCTGGGAGAGGAGCAAGGGTCAGGTCTGGGGCGGGCCTAGGTGTGGTGTTGGACATTATTCCTGGAACCTCACAGGAGTTAGGACTTGGTGTCTTCTCGGGGTCTTCATGGAGAATGAGACTAGTACCCCGACTCAGGGCCATGTCCAGTCTGGAGGCCTCTCAAGGCCACTGTCCCTTTTCTCCAGCTGCTGACTGTGGGGCTCCCTGTAGCACTCCTGAGAGAGAAAATGAACACAGCCTGCTAGCACCTGTCCTGTGCCTGTCATAGATGAGGGCCTCTCCAGTCCCCTCCCTCTCTCTTCGTTCCCTGGCGTGGACCACCTACCACATCCTGCCCCCCACCACCTCATGTCCTGAACACATGCATGGCCTGTGGCTTGGTACCTCCCGCTATCCCTTGCCAAGCTCAGCTCTCCTACCATAATTCTTACCCCTTCATACTAATGACTGACTGAGCCCTGTCAGAGACAAGCTCTCGGTGTCAAAAGCTGCAGTTATTCTAGCCAGACATGGTGGTTCCTACCTATAACCCCAGCATTTGGGAGGCTGAAGCAGGAGGATAGTCTAAGGCCAGCCTGGGCTATCAGTGTGATCCCATCTCCAAAAGTGTAAGTGAGAACAGAACATAAGGAAGGGGAAGAGAGGGGCAAACGGAGAGAATGGGAAGAGAAAGAACGAGGTGAGAGGAGGAGGGAACTATGGGTATCCTGGATTCTGGAGCATCTCTAACTCCCAGATAGTGCCAAGCACACAAGCTGGTCACAATAAACGGGCCAATGAGCAATCTCCCCCGCTTACAGGTTGAATGAGAATAAGAAACTTTGTTATGGGGGAGTTGGAGAGATAGTTCCAGGACTACTCTTCCAGAGGTCCTGAGTTCAATTCCCAGCAACCACATGGTGGCTCACACCCATCTGTAATGAGATCTGGTGCCCTCTTCTGGTGTGTCTGAAGACGGTTACAGTGTACTCATATAAGTAAAAATTAGGGGGTTGGGGATTTAGCTCAGTGGTAGAGCTCTTGCCTAGGAAGTGCAAGGCCCTGGGTTTGGTCCTCAGCTCTGAGGGGAAAAAAAGTAAAAATTAAATCAGAAAAAAAAAAAAAAACCCTTCAGTATGGGTTATCTGATTCTCAGCCAACCTCATGTGACCTCAGTACCGACAAGGATCCCTGAGTCTTGGGACAAATCCATAAGTAAACCATTCTGCATGTGATCACAGCCTAGAGTCTCAAAAGCAGAACATCCATCCTACAACCTGGCAAGAGAACGTGCAACAGTCAGGAAAACGGAACCTACTTGCCCACCAATCTAACTGTGGGTGAATTCCCCAATCTCCTGGCATCTGATCCCACCTCCCGGCCACCCTCCCCCATAGGATCTGTAAGAGCAGCTCACCAGACAGCATGGTGTTCTTAAGCAGGAGTGGGCCCCTAGAAAGGCATAAAAAAAAAGAAATCCTGTCAGGGCAAGAGAGACTAAGACCATCTCTATGCCACCCACCCACTGGCTAAACTATGGCTTCCTATTGTCCTTAGAACAGAGTCCCCAGTTGTTAGCACCTAAAGGGGTCCTCTGTATCACCCTGCAGGGCCCTCCTTAAAAACCCTCCTCATCTCCCACTCCACCACTGCAGGTCTGGGTCTCTCACAGGCTGGGCTCCTCTCTTCCATTTCCCCACCCCATCTACCACTTAAATCTTGAAGGTTCCCTAAACAGGTGGGGGCTGCCTGTCAGCGCTCAGACCATCCCGCTGGCTTCTCCTCTCCTAGCACACACATCTTGGCTTCCCTACCAGGCAAGACACTCGATGCCCACAAGCACCATCTCTGCCTTGCTCACTGCTGGCTTCTGTGGTGTCTGGCATAGCGCCTGCACACAGAGAGCACGCGATCCAGCTTGAGTTCTCAGTTTGCCTTCTTCAACGTTGCTGCACTCGTCCACTCCTTCACTAGCTCCCTTTCTTCCCCATTCACTTCTTATTCACTCACATACTGGCTCCTGGATCATTTGTTCATTCCACCAACCTGTGTCTAAATGGCTTGGCTTTGGAAGGGCCATATACACCTGATGTCATGCGGTCCCAAGTTAACAGATCAGCTCCTCTTACTAGTGTGAGCGAATGGTTTGGGCAGGAGGCTTTTCCCCAGCAGCCCCGTGCCCTTCAATAGTTCCCTGTCTTGTAGAGACCTTATGGTTTCTGGCAGGGCGTGTGAGCCTGCAGAAGGCTTTCTTTTATTAAAAGGAATATTTCTATTCCCCTTTGCTAAAAGCTGTGACAGTCAGGACCTTGGTGCCAGGGGGAGCCATGTTAACTCCTTTCAATGTCAGTCTGATGCCTGCAAAGCAGGAAGAATAGCCTTACCGTTGCCTCCAAAATCTGTTTCACCTGTAACCAAGGAGTTGAAAACGTTTGGGCTCCTGGATGTTAAGTCCCTTGCCAAAGCCCTGGTCTTGATTTTGTACTTATAACTTTTCCTCCTTTTACTTGATGAGAGACCTACACTTCGCTCGGCACCTTTTTTTTCTATCTCATAATCACATTGCACGTGAGTGCGTGCGTGCATGTGTGTGTGTGTGTGTGTGTGTGTGTGTGTGTGTGTGTGCACGCGAATGCATGTGCACACCATAGTTATCAAAGGGAGGCATTTTTGACCTGGAGTAATACAGACTAGTATGACCTGTAAGGCAGTAAGTAGGACCTGGGCCCAGCAGACAGACAGTCTCAAGCCTGGCTTTCCCTCCCTTTTCCAAAGACCAGGTTGACAGGACAGATCAACGCTCACTGACATATTTCTACTCCCTCAGCCCTCCTCTTCCATCCTGCCACAGGAAAACACGTCTTCAGAGAGTCCTGAGAGTGTAAGGCTTGCCCTCCACTACACTGAATTGCTCATCGAGAGGAGCGGAGGGAAACAGGGTGTGATGCCCATGCCTTTAATCCTGGCATCTGGGAAGCAAAGGCAGGCGGTCTCAGTGAGTTCCAGGCCAGCCTGGTCTACATAAGCAAGTTCCAGGCCAGTCACAAGCATCTTAGAGAAACCCCTCCTCAAAAACATCTGGGCAGCAGCGGGGAGAGGGGGTGTGCGGGGAGGGGGAGGACAGCAGTGCTAGAGACACAGCTCAGCAGTCAAGAGACTGACTGGATATCTTCCAAAGGGTTGATTCTCAGTGCCCTCATGGCGGCTCAGAACCATCTCTAACTCCAGTTCCAGATGATCGGACACCCTCCTCTGGCCTCGATACAAACTTCACACACTTCACACACACACGGTACAAACAAAATTCAGGCAACACATCCATTTGCGTAAAATATTTTTTAAATTAGTCTTTAACAGAAAGAGGAGCAGAGACAGTCACACATCTGTAATCCCAGCACTTGAGAGGTGCAGAGGCAGAAGATTGGACTTCAAAGCCAGTATGGGCTACACAAGACCTTGCTTTACAAAAAGAAATGTGGTGTTTGTTTCACGTGCATATTTTGATGAGTTTGGATATATTCATGTGTATGCAACACCAGCACCACAACCAAAGTCCTAACGTAGCCTTCCAGAATGTTCCTGTTTCAGCGATCTCTATATGAGTGTGCTACTGTGTGTGCGTGAGAGAGAGAACGTTTAATAAAAAGCTGGGCACGTTAGGGCACACCCGTAATCCCAGAACTAGTTGACCGAGGTAGAATGATCAACTTGAGTTCAAAGCCAACCTGTAATACCCAGTGAGTCCCTAGATAGGCTGGGCTACATCGAGAGACCTTGTCTAAAAACAAACAAAACTTCGTCTAAGATCTAGCTTCTTAGAGCTTGGAGTACTGGCACAGCACTGTGATTCCCATGCTCAGGAGGAAGAGAACAGAAGATCACAAGTTCAAGGCCACATTGGGCTACTAAGACCTGGTTGCAAACAACAACAAAGTCGGGCGTGGTGGCCCACACCTATACTTGGAAGGCAAAAGTAGAAGTACTGTGAGTTCGAGTCCAGCCTGAGCTACATAATGTGTTCCAGGCTACCCTATGATAGAGAGTATGACCCTATCTCAAAAAAATAAATAAAATAAAATACACTGTGCATCTCCTTCGCCTGTGCTCTTCCAGTATCACTGAAACACATCTTCTAGTGTCTCCCACTTCTTCCTTCCCAGTAACCAAATTTGAAAAGTTTGTCTGATGAAGTCAGTAGTCCATAGAGACAGAAGACAGAATCCTGAACCCAAGGACAAATCCCTAAGACCTGCTTAATCCATGAAGGCGTGGTGGTGCAGGCCTGTATGCCAGCGCTGAACCAGAGGGGCCAGATTGTCACCCTCTGATACACAGCAAGTTCCTGGATTACATAACTCAAACAAACAAACAAACAAACAAGCAAACAAATGTCTGCGAACTGGAGCAGTGGCTGGACAATTAAGAGCACTGACTGTTGTTCAGAGGATCCATATTTGCTTCCCAGCACCACGTGACCACAACCATCTGTAACTCCAACCCTAGAAGCTCCGACTCCCTCATCCTCCATGGGCATGCAGGTCAAACATACACACATACAAAGTAAAAACAATGTGCCGGTCACGGTGGTGCACACCCAGCACTCAGGAGACAGAGGCAGTCAGATCTCAGTGCGTTTGGGGCCAGCCTTCTCTACCTAGAGAGCTCCAGACCAGCTAGAACTAAATAGTGAGACCATTTCCCAATAAACAATAATCTATAAGAAATATAAAAAATCCACTTAAATAAGCCACAGAGGAAACAGCAGACTCTTGAGGTTAATAACAAGTGTCTAGCACTCTACACTCAGGAGTCCCAGGAGGAGAAAGGACATTGAAAAGTATTTCAAGTAATAATGGCTGAAAATATTCCAAGTAGACAACACAGGCATCTAGACTCATAAAGAGGGAGCAAACCTGGGACAGGCCTAAAGAAGTCCATGCCCAAAATACTAAAGACAACAGCCAAAGGAAAGTTACTGCTTTCTTATTTTTTATGTTTGTTTAGTTGGTTTGATTTTTTTTTTTTATTTTGAGACAGGGTTTCACAATGCAAGCCAGGCTGCCTTTAAAACTATGTAGCTTAGATTGTCCTTGAACAGGCTATCCCCCTGCCTGAGCACCTGAGAGTTGAGATTGAAAGTATGCATCACCAAGCCCGGCCACCATTAAAAAGGAAATACCTTGACAGTATTATTACCTATGGGTGCACAGCAATTTGACGGCAGGGAGGAGTCTGCACATGGGTCTCTGGGTTTCTTTTAGCAGGGCCTTGAGAACACAGGAGATTCCACCTCTCCAGCACCCATCCAGCCCCTGTCCTGGCCTTAAACCCACTTGTCAGCCATTCTCAACTTCTCTGGTGTCTCAGTGTGTTGGCTTCTCTCTTGCCACAGAACCTTTCAATGTCTTTCTCCTTCCCACGAGGTCCCCCCAGCTCCCCACTTCACCTTCAAGCCCTTCATCTGCCTCCAGCCTAACACAGCCACATTTTAGACCAGCTCGATGCCTCCCTCCCCCAGAAAATCCTCCTGAGATCCCAAGTGCTACTGAGGAACCTTCTTCTGTGACCAATCCCTCTATGGAGGTGGATCTCTGTTTTCTAAGTCTCCATCCTAGAAAATGAACCGGTTGTCCATCTTGTTACTCCTGGTTTTTCCGTAACACAACACGGTGCCTGGCACAGAGAGGTCTTCAGAAACCATTCAGATGAATGGATGGATGGATGGATCAGGAGATGGATGGATGGATGGATGGATGGATGGATGGATGGATGGATGGATGGATGGATGGATGGATGGATGGATGGATGGATGGATGGATGGATGGATGGATGGATGGATGGATGGATGGATGGATGGATGGATGGATGGATGGATGGATGGATGGATGAATGGATGGATGGGTGGATGGATGAATGGATGGATGGATGGATGAATGGATGGATGGATGAATGGATGGATGAATGGATGGATGGATGGATGGATGGATGGATGAATGAATGGATGGATGAATGGATGGATGAATGAAAGGATGGATGGATGGATGGATGAATGCCCTCATTTACCTGCACACTGAGACTGTTCAGGGAGCTGGTGATTTGTGTAAGTACCCAGCAAGTGGCTTCTCAACCCTCACTCACCAGCCCCATCCTGACAGTACCACAGAGATTTTTAGGGACCCCTCAGTGGGAACAGCACCTTCTTGATTATCATTTCCTCGGCCACTCAGGACACACCCTGCCTTCCACAAACGTCCATCCACACCCCCATCCTTCGAAGCCTGGGCAAGTGAAGGGGGCGCTCTGGTCCCGGGCCCTCTGCACCCTCACCCCACCCCTGGTCTGTGGCGCCCCCTCTGGTTCTTCCTAGTCTGCCCCTCACCTTCTCTACTCTCCCGCGCTCCGCTCTCAAGACAAATAGCTTTCTGTGAGCCTTGAGCTGCTGGTGTGTTACCTCCACCTGGGGCATCCACATGGCAACAGAAAATTCAACTTTAATCCAAAGGTGTGGAGTAAGAACTGTGGAATTAGAGCCAGACGGGGAGACTTTTACCTAGCAGGGGCTTGGGGTCTAGGTAGTGACTGCCTTGTGGAGGCTGGGAAGGCTGGCCCTACCCTTGGTACTGTCCCAAAGCCACCCTTCAACTTACCTGGGCTCCCCCCAGCCCAGGCTGGGCTTATAGTCTTTGTGAGGTCACCATGATCCGGAAGTCCCCCAGCCAATAAGACTCCTGCTCCTGCCCACACAATGCAGAGGAACAAAGGAATCTTTAAAAAGAGAAATGTGTCTTCAGAGCTCCCCAATTACACTTAGACAGGACCTGACTCAAATGAAAGCTGCTTCTCGGGGTTGGGGGGGCTTCAAAGAACCCCAGGACAGCTCCCGTGACCTTATACCTGTTAATGGTGGGGTGGCAAGTGCTTTGGAGCCAAGCAATCTGTGACAGGTCAAAAGCCAGGACACCAATGAGCCCAAGTCTTTGATCTTTCCCCTGCCCCACCTTGCTTCATCCAAGGACTGATAACGTGTGGGGCTGGGTGGGGTGAAGCACAGGGCCCAGAGACATGCACCATGTGTGACTAGATTCTGTGGTGAGAGTAAGGCCCTATGGCTGTCTCTTCCAAGAACATGGTTTTCGTGATGAGCAGTAAGTAAATGATTAGGAAAGGACAGAAACACTTTGAAGGCACCGATCACAAAATGAGAGTGAAACTATGCATGAGGTCGTGTTTCTTGTTTGGACTCAAGTCGGGAAATCTGGGGATTCTTAGATGTGAGGCATCCTTCGTTCAGAGACACGTCGTCCAAGGACTGGTCTCATCAGACTGTCTCAGTGTCCTCAGCATCTTCAGCTCCCGTCAGTGAACGATAGACATGGGGTTGTTTTGATCATTTATTCATTCTGTGTGTGCATATGTGTGTACACTGTATAATACACATGACTCCAGCATATGGAAGTCAGACTTGCTGCAACCCGTTCTCTCTCCTACCACGTGGGTCCGAGGATCAAACTCAGGTCATCTGGCTTGAGGCAGGTGCCTTTATTAGCCAATCCTCTCACAGGCTCTTGATTGGCATTCTTGAGTGCTCTCCCGTCTACCCTGGACTCACTCTTCCTGCCCTGACCCCAGCCCTTCACCTTTCCCGCTCCTCCCCACACTCAGGCCAAGCTCCTTTGTTCCCTCCTGTTGCTTCAGGAACTGGTGTCAGCCAGAATTTCTCCTTTCTCTCCTCCTTTCCCACAGCCTAGAGACATGGCTAGGTTTTCTCTGGCCTAGAAAAGCCTTTCCTGGGACTGGGGAGGTGGCTCGCTGCACTGACTGCTCCGACAGAGAAGCCGAGTTTGATTCCCGGCACCTGTACAGTGGCTCACGATGATTTGTAACTTTCTCAGCTGATGGCCGCTACTGGCTTCCTTGGGCACTGGTCACACACATAGCACATAGACATAGTGTGGGCAAAATACCTCCCCGCATAAAATAATAGAGTCCTTTACCCACAGCACATACCTATAACCCCAACCCCAACCCCAGAGGCAGAGCTAGGAAGATTATGAGTTCAAGGCCAGCAATGATCTATAAAGTGTATTTCTGTCTTAGACACAAAGGCCTGTAATCCCAGCTACTCAGGAGGCTGAGACAGGAGGATTACAAGTTGAATGGGCTTCAGAAAAGTCAAGGTCACCAGATGCTGTCTCACTAAGGTCACTTTGGCATCTTAGTGAGACGATGACTCCTAAAGTAAAAGGAGCTCAAGAGTTAAGTTCTCTAGTAGAGACCTTGCCTCGTGTGTGAGAGGCCCCAGATCCAACCCTAAGAACTACCGAAAGGGGGGTCCTTCCTGTCAGGGTTCAGATGCTGCCACTGTGAGATCAGCTACATCCGCAACTCCCCTCCCCGCCTCCAACAACAGACAGGTTCTCACTGTGACTATTAAACACGGGAGATCCCAGGTGGACCCAGACAAGAGAAGCAGCTTCCTGCCACCCGGCCCAAGGCAATCTGATTTATGGCTACATATCATATCTAGTGCTTTCAATAAACTAGCACACAGCAGCCCCACAGACATTCACCTTCTGGAAGGCTGTACCTCTCCCTAGTCAAAGACTCCTCCCTTTATTTTGCACTTGGCATTAAGAAATATCTACTGGGACTGGAGAGATGGCTCAGGGGTTAAGAGCACCGACTGCTCTTCCAGAGGTCCTGAGTTCAATTCCCAGCAATCACATGGTGGCTCACAACCATCTGCAATGGGATTCAATGCCCTCTTCCGGTGTGTCTGAAGACAGCTACAGTGTACTCATATAAATAAAATTAAAAAAAAAATAATAATAATAAAGAAATATCCCTTACGTCTGAGTGTGGTGGAGCATGCCTTTAATCCCAGCACTTGAGAGAAGAGCCAGGCAGATCTCTGTGAGTTCAAGTCCATCCTGGTCTACATGGTGAGTTCTAGAACACTATCTCAGATACACACATGGAAGGAGATGGGAGGGAGGGGACAGGAGAGAAGCACTGACTTGGCCATGCTCTGCCTCTTCCTCCTAGGTACTGGGATTAAAGGCGTGTGCCACCATGCCTGGCTTTTAGCTGCTTTTACTAACAACCACCTATACATGACCCAACATCTTCCTGACTTTTCCACGAAAATCTTAGAAGATGTCACTTTAACATGGCTAGCCCCCCAACAGCTCTAACACTAAGAATACTATCAGAGAGCCTCTACCCTGGTCCCTACCCTGCTCCAGCCTCAGTGCGCTCTATAAATACAGTGATGCCCTTCCTGCCACTCCCAAAATCCGTGCAGCCTTTTTCATATAGGGAAACTTGAACCCATGTCCCCAAGCCTTGCTCACTCATATTTGCCGTAGAATAAGTGGTTTCCTATTTTTCATAGTTCTTGGGATGCAGCAGGAGGGAGCTTGCATGCCAGAAGTGTGGCCTCTGAGCTGCTCCCCCGCCCTCCTTTTACCTTGTATTTTGGAACAAAGTCTAAGTTGTACCTGAACTCACTGTAGCCCACTCGGGCCATGAGCCTGTGATTGTGCATCTCAGCCTTCCTGGTAGCTATGGTTACAGTCTTACACTACCAGCCTCAGCTTTTCAATGTCTTCCATTTTTAATTTGTTTGCAAGCCCGGGAATTTATCCCAGCTCTTACTTCATGCCAGACAAGTGATCTACCAATAAACTACAGCCCCAGAAGACTTTTTTTTTCCTTAGAGTAAATCGTATCTTCGTGATCATGGGAGCCCCAGCCCTTGGCCAGGTTTCCAGTGGGTGTTCCGTAGGACAGGCACAGTCCTCTTCGAGACATCTGTCTTCTGCACTAAGGGAACTTTTCTGACAACAAAGGTCTCAGTCTCTCCCCACTGATGCAGGGGCCCCTTCACAGTCTGCCGTTATCCGCCCATCCAGCTAGTCCCTGCTCCCATTATTGATTGATTGATTGATTTTGTTTATTTTGAAAGAGTCTCACCAGATAGCCATGGAAGGGCCTGGAGTCACTAAGTGGACCAAGCTGGCTTCCGACTTACAGAGATCAGCCTGCCTGTGCCTCCAGAGTGCAGAGATTCAAGGCATCTACAACCAGCCCCGGTTTTGTTCTGTTCTCTGAGACAGGATTTCTCCATAGCCCAGGCTAACTCATGATCCCCCTGCCTCAGCCATTGTGCTACAGCATTAGATACATGCAGAAGACTTAGCATACTGTGTCATGTCTGATGAATTCTTAATGAGGACACAAGATGACTAGCACCCAGAAGTAGATTTAGCACTTTGGTGGGGCTGGGGATAAGGCTCACCGAACAGAGTGCTGGCTGTACAGACATGATGGCCTGAGGTCAAATCCTCAGCACCCGTGTGAGAGTTGGATGGGCATGACGGCCTGCCTACAATCCCAGCGCTGAGCAAGCAAAGACAGAGGAGACCCAGAACAAGATGAGTAACTAGAGTAGCCAAGTGAACAAGCTGTAGCTTCAAGTGAGAAGCCCTGCCTCAATATGAAGACGGAGAGACATCAAAAATGTCAGATGTCAACCTCTAGCCACCACACACACATACACAGACACACATACAGACCACATGCACATATACACACCACACGAATATACCATTACATGCAAAGGAAAGAAAGGAAATAGAACATTATAAGAGCCGTACTTGTTTCCAGGTGTCTTTTGTTTCCCACCCCCAGCACTAAAGACTGAAAACACACACACACACACACACACACACACACACACACACACACACACACACACAAGGCAAATGTTCTGCCATTAAGAGTCCCAGAACTTTTAGTTTTAGTTTTAATTTTTGAGGCCGAGTCTCGTGGTTTCCAGGAGAGCCTCAAATTTGCTAAGTCGCTGAGGTGCCTTGAGCTCGGTTCTCTACCACATAATCTACATTTCTGAACATGGAGGGCCCTCCTGACGAATTAAGTCTTAAGCCAGGCATGATAGCTCACATCTGTCATCCTAGCTCTTGAGAATCTGAAGTAGCAGGCTTACTGTAAGTTCAAGCCAGTGTGGTCTAGATAGGAGTTCTGGCTCAAAAATAAAAGTAAGGAGCCTGAAGAAATAGCTCAGTGGTTAAGAGTACTGGCTGTTTTTTGCAGAAGTCTCAGGTTCAATTCCCAGTACCCACATGGTGGCTTATAGCCACCTATAGCTCCAGTTCCTGGGGATCTGATGCTTTCTTAGGACCTCCACAGTGACTGACAGAGCACTGTCTAACAGATCTCATACAATAAACATAAGTTTATCTGGCAGGGCGGTGGTGGTGCACACCTTTAATCTCAGCACTCAGGAGGCAGAGGGAGGTGGACCTATGTGAGTTCAAGGCCAGCCTGGTCTAAGAGCAACTCCAGGACAGCCAGGGTTCTTACACAGAAAAACCCTGGTAGGGTGGAGAAGAAAAGCAAAAACTACATTTCATTTGTTGTTGTTGGCCTTACCAAGAGAGCCCCCTCACTTACCCATTCACCTGTCACCCGGTACCCTGCTGTCTCCTAACCACTAAACCGCACTTCCTCCACACACTCTCACGGCTGGTTCTTTGACTCCTCTAAGCTCCTCTATTGCCCCTAGAACCCTCTCTGCCTAATCAGGTGACTTAGCCCTGCCCATGCTTCAGAGGTGGCCTGCACTCCCACAGGTCCACATGCCAGGGCTATCAACTCCCATTCCACTCCTGTCTATCAGCCACCATCTCAGATAAAGGGAAATTCATGTCCCTAGGGCAGATCTAATCTGCTCTTGTCACCAACCCTTTCACGACCGAGGGGTTCCCTGGAGCACAGCAGAACGGTCTAGACTGAGGAGTAAAGAGATGGCCAAGTTCAGCTGCTTCCTTTCACACGGGGGTACAACAAGGCCTGGGAGGACTCTTTGGCTTGCTCTAGGCCACCGTGAAACCCAGACCAGCTGGAATAGATCCCTAGCCTCGTTCCCTTGCACCAGGGGTCGGGGCTATATCCAATCCTCCACTGCTTCCTGATATGCTCCAAGTTCATCTGGGAGGTGGCAGGATTTTCTGCTTAGCCTGATAAGATCCTGCATGGGTGAGGGAAATGAGAGCTAGGAGGAGGGCAGGGTTTCTGAGCTCTCTCCACCCAGGCAGCAGGAGTGGCCAGACCTGAGTTAAATGCTGCTGCAGGCTCCAGCCTCCCACTGGATCTCAGCTGCAGAGAGTCTCAGGGACTGTGGCTAGGGGATCCTGAAGAGAAGTCTCTTGAGGGAGGGTCACAATGTCCTGCAAGAAGTGCTGCTCCAGCAGCCAGACCAAGTGGATCCTTGCTGGCAGTGTCAGCGTGACACTGGTATTGGCCATTTCGATGATCCTGGGCCTAACCCTGTATCCGCGCACCCGACCAGGTAGGTCCTCTCTGCTCCCTGTACCCATCTTCTCATCTCTTACCTCACTGAGCTCTGCTTATGTACCCAGCTCTATCCTACCAAGTCCAGAGCAGAAGGCCGTTGACTTTACCTGTCCACTGAATTTTAGCCTTTAGCTGAGAGAGACTCCTGTCTTTGGGAGTCTCCTGCCTCCTCAGACTGAGCACTCTGAGCAGCCTTCACACTCTTCCTACATACCCGCTGGTCTCTGCGATCTTTCCTTGATAAAAGGGCCTTCCAGTCCTCCAGAAACACCTCTATCCTGATTTGAGGAGCTCTGCTCCCCAACCTTCCCCTCTGTCCCCCACCAGCACTGCTCTCAGAGTCTCAGGCTTCTCTCCTAGATCCTTGCAGGGGCTCTGTCTCTAGTGGGCTCTTACCAGCCATTGCTCTTTGCAGTCCGAGAGCTTTTGCTAAACGACTCTCCAGGGAGCATGGTCCACTGACCCGGTCCCTCCACTGGAGGTAGCTTCCTTTCTGTGAGGACAGGCAATGGATTCCTTTGTACAAATTCTTTCCCATAGCTAAGCCTTCACTGTTCTCTCAGTCCAGAATCGTCTATGCACTTTTCCTGTCAAGTGTACATCCATCCCTCCAAGTACCTCCTAAATGCCCTGTTCTCTTTTAGGTGCTCCCTTTCCTGATGATCTAAGGCCAATGAATGAGAGGGTCTCTGTGACCCCAGGAAGCCATGCAGCTGCATTCTGACTCTGTGTGTGTGTGTGTGTGTGTGTGTGTGTGTGTGTGTGTGTGTGTGTGAGAGAGAGAGAGAGAGAGAGAGAGAGAGAGAGAGAGAGAGAGAGAGTAAACAGTTTGTAGGAGTCTGTTTCCTCCCACCATGTGGGGTTCCATGATTCCATGATTAAGCAGGCCATCAGCCTTGGAGGCAAGTGCCCTTACCTGCTGAGCCATCTCCACAGCCCTTGCTTGTCTGACTTTTGAGACAGGACTCATGTATCAGCCTGGTCCCCAGCTCCCTGTGTACCCAAGGACAACCTTGAACTTCTGATTGCCCTGCCTTACCCACCCTAGTGATGGAATGACAGATATGTGTATGCCACAACAAGCAAAGCATATGGAAGATATGAGGCTTACTATGTATGTAGCACTGGCTGGTCTTAGACTACTGCCAATCCTCCTGCCTTGCATGGCCTCACTGGGGTCAGGGGATGTACCACCAGGCCAGACTCCCTGGATCTTACTGCAGGTCCTGCTGTCTCTCTTCCGACTGAATGCTAGATTCAGGGTGATAGGATTATGACTAAGCATCCTGGGCTGAGCAGGAGATGAGTGTAACAGCCCCTTGGCATTCGTTCCAGGCTGTGAGAACGATGCAGTTTGCCGTCCTGACGCAGACATGCTGGACTACCTGCAGAACATAGGTCAGATCAGCCACCGGGATGGCCTGCTGGTCACCTGGTATCACGCAGCCAACAGCAAGAAAGAGATGGAGGCCGCCCTAAACAGTAAGTCTAGCCACCTTGTTTGGGGTCAGGGACAGGGGACAGTTGACACCATGGTCATGGCAATACCCTCTTGCTTGTCACAGTCTCCCTGAGGGAACAGGGAGCTAAATGCTAATTCCAGACTCATCGCTATACTGTATTCACTCCAACAACCCTCCTTCAGCCTGTCAGGGGCTGACGGTCTTTGCTAAAGAGGCCTCTGACTTCCAGGACTAAGAAGCCAGAGATGTGAACTTGACAGCCAGTGTTTCTGTAAGGGACACCTGAGCACCTCCTTAGAGTCTGCAACCAAACAATCATGGTGTCCTTGTCAGTGACAGGCACATACTCCCCTCACACTGCATGGAGATCCTCTGGAACCCATGCAACCTGCTCATGGGAATCATGGGAGAAAAACTGAAGCTCAGAGAAACTAGGTGAACTAGGTTCTGCTGTCAGAGAGATGAGGCCAAAATAGGTGAGCCCCAAAGTCTGTAATCTGAGTCCCTGGATTGGGTCATGGGGAAACATTCTCTTTGGGGGCTGTTGAGAAGTCATGGAGGACTGGGGTAATGGACCCTAGCTTGGGTTTGCTTCAGGAAGTACAGGTCCCCCATTCAGCACTGTGGATGTGACCTGTAACCCAAGACAGGAAGCTAAGGCAGGAGGATAGCTAGTTAGTTCCAGGTTGGCAAGGGCTACATAGCGAGACTTTGTCAGAAAGAAATGGGAGGAGGGGAAAGGAGGGAGATCTGGTTTCAGATAAGGACCCTGGAGTATCATCCAGGGTCACACAGAGGCCGGGAGTGGGGGTGGCCTGGCCGTCAGACTATGGATTTTGCTCTGGTAGGTCACCCTAAAGCAAGCAGGCTTGACATGTGGCCTGGAAAGAACTAGTTGAGGGCAGGCCTAAATGGCAAGTGGGAGAGGCCCGGCCACACTACTTTAGCTGTGTCTTCTGACGGCTGAGCCTTGGAGGCCAGGAGTGAAGGAGAGAAGAGAATAACAAGGCTTAACGTCAACTGCACCCTGGGTCACTGGGTGACACAGGAAAGAGAAATGTCTCCTGCCTGAAACAGTGCTAACACTGAGCTGCCTACGACTTCTGTCTCTTACACCACTAGCCTCTTCTTTCTCTGGAAAAGAGCATAGACAGCAAGTTCTGCCGGCTAAAGATGAAACTGTCTTTTAACTAGGAGCCCGCAAAGTTTAGCTTGTGGGAAACCTGCATCGCTCCTGGAAAAGTTTGCCCTTGGGGTAGGGATGAGAAGACCACCCTGGGATGGTCAACTTGTCACAGGGACAAGGTGATGACAATGACTGTTGCTATACAAGCTATGAAATATTTCTGACTGGGCCTGGGCCTGTTTAAGCATCAGTGAAAGGCCACAGATGCACGCTAATTAAAGACGTTTCCTTCTCCTCTGTGTGCTGGGAGGTTCTCAGCTGGAGAAGGGTGAGCTTCTGCCCGACACAAGCACGCACGCTCACACACACTATAACTGGAGAACAGAAAGCCCTTTACCCTGCCTGACAAGGGAGCCAGGTCAGAGAGAAGTAGGAGGTAAGGCATGAGGGATGCCAAGAGAAACTACCACTGAGCTCCACCCAAAGCACAAGGAGTCATCAGGATCCCACCTACCCTTAGCCGAGGCCCAGTTTCCTTCTTGCCAGGCCCCTGGGGAAGGCCTCTGAGGGAGCTGGCAGAGTTAGGGTGGACTAGACTGGATGTCCAGGTACATAGCCCAGGAGCCAGCACAGGTCTGGGGGCAGCGTAAAAAGTTTGCCTTTATACTTGCCAGGACTCTGCCAGGCATGGTGGGGCACATTTGTAATCCCAGCACTAGGAGAGGAATGATGAGGAAGACGATAGGGTCATCCTGGATCACGTCTAGCCTGGGCTAAAAGAGACCCTGGGGATGGGATTGGGGAGTGCCAGCATTGATTCCAGGCAAGTGGCCTCCCCTCCTGGCCTGGTGGTGAGTCATTTGTCATCCAAACCAGGGCATGCTTGATTATACAAACAAGGTCATTATTAGTAATTGTGTTGAGACAGCAGAAATACACCAGATGGTCCCGGGTTACCCTAGGTAAGTGTAAATAATAATTAACACTTAGTGAATGCCTAACTTGGGATACATTACTATTTAATTCTCACAGAGAGGTCAGGTAATCTGGCTTGTGTCACACAGCGTTCAGGTGTGTGGATTTAGAGTCTGCATACCCAACCGCCATGCTCACCTGACTCAATGGTGGGTGAGTGGAGAGCCTGGCAGGTGCATGCTTCCTGCCCTCTGGGGGCGCCATCCTAAGGACCCAAGCTCCTCTCACTTCCTTGGTCAGCCCCCAGGTCCAGCCTCTGGAAAGTCCACAACCTTCAGTATTAAAGGGAAGGACCTTCCCGGAGGACATGGCACGTAAGTAGTAACCTCAGAGAGGCCAGTCAGATTTCGAGCACAATCTGTTTTCATCCCACTTACAAAGCAACGGCAGGTTCCCTGCTAGGATGACAGACATAAACCATGCCTTGCTTGAATGCACTTTGGCAATGTTGGAGGTTAATTCCAAGGTCTTAATGTATGGGCAAGCACTCCAAGAGTGAGTTACCTCCCAGCAACCCTCATTCTTTAATAGGCTAGCATCGAAGTCTTTTTTTTTTTTTTCCTTTTTTCTTTTTTTCTTTTCTTTTTTTCGGAGCTGGGGACCGAACCCAGGGCCTTGAGCTTGCTAGGCAAGTGCTCTACCGCTGAGCTAAATCCCCAACCCCGCATTGAAGTCTTTTAAGACAAAGTTTTTCTGTGTAGCCCTGACTGTCTTGAAACTCACTAATATAAACCAGGCTGGCCTTGAACTCACATAGATTCACCTGCTTCTGCCTCCCAAGTGCTGGGATCAAAGGCATGCACCACCACACCCAGCTTAGCATTGAACTCTAACCTCCCTGCCCCCAGGTTCCAAGTGCCAGGATTACTAGTGTGTGCTACCACACCTAGTTTGAGCCATACCAATATCTTCAAGGTACCCCTCTCAAGCCTAGATTCTCTATGTTCCAAAACCATGGTCTCTAACCATTGTATGCCCAAGTAGGCAAAAAAAAAAAAAATTTATACAGGCTGAAGAGATGTCTCAGGTTAAGAGCACTTTAATTCCAGCATTCAGGAGGTTCAAGGCCAGCCTGGTCTGGTGAGTTCCAGAGCAGTGAGGACTACCCTGTCTTGGGAAAAGAAAAAAAACAACTTTGTGTTTTAGTCACAAAAAGTTCATCTCATAACATCCATGAGCCTGCAGGGCTCACAATGGTTTCTGAGGTCCCTGATGGTGTTCCGAGGCCTGGGACTTGTCCCCTCACCAGTGAGGACAGTAGTTACAACTTCAAACAGACTGTAATAATGCAGGGGGGTAGGATAGATGATGCGCCCCCCACTCCTGTGATCCTGGCCCTGGGGTCTGACAGGAGAGTTGCAAGTTCCAGGCCAGCCTGGGCCACAAAACAAAAGCAGAAGATGCTGGGTGTGTTGGTACACATAATCCCATGGGACATATAGGCTAGCCTGGACTACAGAGCATGTTCCAGCCTACCCAGGGCAATAGGGTAAGACTGTCCCGAGAAACAAACAAAATCGCAACAGCCTATATTTGACTTCATTTTCCCTCCTAAATTCTAGCACCTGAATTTTAAAGAAACCTGATAAAATTCTCAGGCACAAGAGCTAGAGAGAAGGCTCAGTGCTTAAACACACTTGTGGCTTTTGCAGAGGGCCTGGGTTCAGTTCTCAGCACCCACATGGCAGCTCAAAGCTGTCTGTCGTTCCAGTTCCAGAGGATCAGATGCTCTCTGTGTCTGCCACCTTCTACTGGCATCAGGGACATAGGTGGTCCATGCACATACATGTAGGAAGTCACTTAAGCACAGAAAACTGAGCCGTCCCACTTGGGTTTGCTGTGTTTGTCTTTTAGACAAGATCTCAGAATTTGGCCGAGGCAGACCTTGAACTTAAATTGTATCCCAGATGGGCCTCAAACTTCTAGCAAGATCTGCCTTGCCGTCTCTAACGCTTGGACACAGGTGTGAATCAGCACAGCAGTGCTGTCTTTCCTTTGCCCACGTTCGTCTCTGAAGTGTTCCAGGTGTTAGCCAGCTCCACTACTGTGGAGGGAGAACTCAGAGCTGTGTTCCCTATGAAGAGATGGTTTAAGCCAAGGCCCCAGGATGGAGGACTGGCCTAACTGCAGCGACAGATGAGAATCAAGCTTCGCTCCAAACTTGATTGTACAAGTTAAAGTTGGTGCCAGAGGGCTGAGGTCTATTTCAACCCAAGGGTTCCCCTGAGTTAACTGGGTGCCTTAGTTGCTAGTGAGGACACAGCTAGTAGAATAGTGTGTGGGGGGAGCACCAGCCAAAACCGCCATTCTGGACAGTTAAGTTGGCAGCCGTGGCTTTCAGATGATCCTGACTCAAAATCTACTCAAGAGGGATAAAACGTAATCAATAAACTAAGGCGGGTCAGGCCTGGTGCCTCCCACTCAGAGGTCAGAGGAGATCTCTGAATTTGAGGCCAGTCTGGGAGAATTCCAGAGCAGCTAGCGATTCATTTAAAAAACAAAAGGTACTGATTGAGAGGCCTCTGTGTGGCTCATGGGGTAAAGGCAGGCATCAAGCCTGGTGATTCTAGTGTGAGCCCCAGGACCCGCACAATTGATGGAGATCTGACTCCTACAAGTTGTCTTATGACCACTGCCCACGAGCCATGGTGCGTGAGCGGGCACACAATAAATACTGTTTTAGAGCATTGATTGAGTTCTGCCTCTTATAAATATAGGCGATGTCATGGTCTTAGAAGCAGATGTCACCGTAGAGGGGTTCAACACAGCCAATGAGACCGAGGTGCCCATTATGGCCCATCCTCCAGCCATCTACAGTGACAACGCCTTGAAGGAGTGGCTGGAAGCCGTGCTGGCCTCATCTCAGAAGGGTAAGCCATCCCTCTCCCAGCCCTACCGGCTCTCCAGGCCTCTGTCACTTAGGAGGTGAGGTGAAGTCACCCACCCTGAGCTCCTCACTTCCCAGACTTCCATCACTCAGGCTCAGGGAGAGCTAAGTGAGGTGGGCAAGAGGAGCCACAACCCACGGTAAAGCAGGGACATGAAAGTGGGAATAAACTGCAAAGAGCCAGACAGGGTCAAAGGTTCCCCCATGGTAGATATGTTTTCAGAGCCAAACCCTGATCCCTCCAACTCCTTTCCAGTCTGGACCTAGGCCTTGCCCTAAAACCACATTCCCCCTCATCCTCCCTATCCACCCAACAACTGCCCCTCCCGTCACATCATTTCTCAGACAGGCAGCCTCAGTTAACTGCCACACACATCTGTGACTCCTCTGTTTACGCCTCCATGACTCCTCTCGGCCTGGCTTGGCTCTGAGGATCTCTAACTTGGAAGCCTCATCTCTTGTCTCTACACTTAAGATCAGCATTCATTCACACTGGGTCCCTTTGCTATCCAGTCAACCTCTCAGACCTCTCTTCCTGGGGGCCTACTGGATTCTTCACAGGCTGTTGTGGTCCAGAGTCCCCAGAGTCTGTGTTGTCCAGAAACTGAAGCCCTTTTTTTTTATGTCTGAGTCTCCCCGCACCAGCCCAGGCCTTCAGCTGACTTTTGCTTCTACCCACCTGGGATGAAGTGGGGAGCCCTTCTTCTCAGTGTTGGCTCTCTCTAGTTCAAAGTTGTCCACCCACGGTTCCCTGCTCTTTCTACCCAGCAAGTCGGCATCCAGTTCTCCAGTCCTTGCCCCTTTCCTGCAGGCATCAAACTGGACTTCAAGAGTCTTAAGGCTGTAGGCCCCTCCCTGGACCTCCTTCGACAGCTGACTGAGGCTGGCAGGATTCGGAGACCGGTGTGGATCAATGCTGACATCCTGAAGGGCCCCAATGTGCCCATCTCAATTGAAGTCAATGCTACCCAGTGAGTGCTCACCCTCCCCGCAGCTGAGTCCGGCCCTGAACAAGAAAAAGACCCTTGGGGGACCTTTGTTGCACTTGCCAGTCCCACCATGAGACCTGGCCTCTGAGCCTGTTCGTCTGTGTGTGTCTTTATGCCTGAGTGCTGCTGCAACAGTGCAGAGATTAAGGACTTGGTTTTCTCTTTTCAGCAAGCGCAGTCCTGGGGCTTGAACTCAGTGGTTATCAGTCTCAGTGGCAAGCACCTTTACCTGCTGAGTCTTCTCACCAGCCACCACCTCTGCCTACACTTGCTGGGTCTCTCTTATCTTGGATGCCTACCCCCTTTATTTGTGTTTAATGATTTATTTATTTTATGGGCATGAGTGGTTTTTTTGTTTGTTTATCTTTGTCTGTATGTATGTCTGTGTGAGGGTGTTGGATCCCTAAAAGTGGAGTTATAGAGAGCTGTAAGCTGCCATGTGGGTGCCAAGAATTGAACCTGTGTCCTTAGAAGAACAGCCAGTGCTCTTAACCTGAGCCATCTCTCCAGTCCCATCCCTATGTTTTTTTTGTTGTTGTTGTTTTTGTTTTTTTGTTTTTGTTTTTTGTTTCTTTTTTTTCGGAGCTGGGGACTGAACCCAGGGCCTTGCACTTCCTAGGCAAGCGCTCTACCACTGAGCTAAATCCCCAACCCCACCCCTATGTGTTTTTAAGACATGGTTTATGTAGATCTTGCTGACCTGGAACCCATTATTATAAGGATCAGGCTGGCTTCATGCTTGGAATCCTCTTTGCTTTATCTCCTGGTCCCATATTTACAGATACGGGCCACTATCTCTTGGTTTTATTGTTGTGGTTGTTGGTGGTGGTTTTTGATTTTTGTTTTGTTCGCCTTTTGTGGGGGACAGGATGAAACAAGTTCTCACGTAGCCCTGCACGGCCTTGAACTCTGCATGTTCCTGTTGGACTTGAACTCCTGGTCCTCCATCTCCATCTCTGCTACACCTGGTAGACACCACATTCTGAGTTTTCCTCCTTTGCTCTACTAAGTCTTTTCCCAGTCCCTGCCACTTCCAGAAGAATCTCTAGCACCCCAGGAGCCTGAAGACTTCGCCCCTCGGGCCTGATTCTGCTGACTTACGTGTTGGTCACCCTTGCTCCACTGTGACCACATTCTTTCTGTCTCCCCAGTGACATGCAGGGGACTTGGTGTGCTAGAAAGTTATAAAGTGATGGCTCCTCCCCAGCTCTCCAAGGCCCTGCCCCTGGCAGGCTAGGAGATTTTTTTTTCCTCCCCATTTTTCAGATGTGAAATTCACAATGACAGAAACAGGCTGCTGAGTGGTTCTTGTACCCCAGGCACCGTTTCAAGCATTTTATTTGCAGAATGCAGCTGAACTCTTAAGAGAATGAGGTAGCGACTAGTAGTCATCTTGTAAGTACAGAAACTATCTTTGAAAGGTTAAATGGCCTGTCTAAGTCTACAAAATGGCAGCGCAAAGGTTCCCACAGGCCTTTCCCACCTCAAGTTTTGTGCTATGCAGGCACCGCCATCTGCCCAGTCAATATTTACAAGGATTCTCAAAATGAGATATAATTGTAAAATGTATGCTAGGGCCCCAGACAAATAAGGCTTCTCAGGGAGAGATTTATATATCTGAGGGCTGGGCAGTAGGTGACATTACTTTCCTATTAAATTTGCATCAGAGCAAAGTTCAAACAATTCTTTTCGCTTTATTGCTTTGAGACAGTTTCATGTAGCCTAGGCTAGCCCTGCATTTGCCATGTAGCTGAGGGTGGAAGGAAGTCCTGATGCTCCTGCCTCCCACCCCCAAGTGCTGAGATCACAGACGTGGCTTCACGTTTTCCTCCTCATGAAAAAAAAAAAAAAAGTAGACTCTGAAACTTTGGAGACTCGAAGCCAGCTGTCAGCATGCAGGTCTGCACACCTCAAATCTCAGCCCCTCTGTCGATGCGGGGATGTTTAAAAGGTGCTGCCCTGGCAGACGGTCACTGTCATTCATCTGAGGCTGCAGTGACCACCAGATGCAGAGACCTGAGCCCCGGCCTCCCCGACTGCACAGGGTGGTGATGCCAGCAGGAGGGTGCGCAAGCCACTGCTGCTCTTCAGGGCTCTGATGCCAATCTCCAAGCACAGACTCAATAGGCCTGGCTGTTCCCCATCCCCATGGCAAGAACCTACAAGGGGCTGGAGTGGTCTGGAAAGATGGCTATCTCTGTTCTCTGCAGGTTTCTGGCACTTGTCCAGGAGAAGTATCCAAAGGCCACCATTTCCCCAGGCTTCACCACTCTCTATGTGCATCAGCTGCCAAACAGCACATACACCCAGGCCATGGTGGAAACAATGGAGGAGCTGGTCAGAGCGCTGCCCCAGAAGGTCACCTTCCCGATGCGGGCTGTCATGACACGAGCTGCTTGGCCCCACTTCAGCTGGCTTCTGAGCCAATCTGAGAGGTAAAACCACTTCTACTGGTCCCGAACCTATCCTGGGCTCTGACCCAAGATGAACATGGCAAGAGGGGTCCTAAAGATCATCTTGTCCCAGCCCCACGGGCCTAACAACCTTCTGTGCTCTGCCTCTGGCTTGTGCTCCTCTGGTGACTGGTGGGTAACTCAGAAACAGATATCCCGGGGGTGCACATCCTTCCTCCCACCCTCTGAACTCCTCCTGCTCCCTGTTCTCCATCATCCTCGCTGGTGGGAAGCTAGAGGACAGATGTTCCACTCCTGGGCTCAGCTGGCCTTCAGTTCTGAGCACAGGAGTAGAGCCAAGAGTCTTTATGGGCCCCGGCGGGCCCTGAGTCAGCTCTCTGGTTCCAGGTACAGCCTGACACTGTGGCAGGGTGCGTCAGACCCCGTGTCAGTAGAAGATCTTCTCTTCATCCGGGACAACAGTGCCCCTCACCAAATCTACTATGACCTCTTTGAGCCTGTCTTGTCGCAGTTTAAGCAGCTGGCCTGTAAGAAGGGGACCTGGAGGGGAGGTGTGGGCTGTGTTCTGCTCAGGGCAGCCCTGGGCGGGCATGGAGCAAAGAAAGGGTGGTCTAGAAGGGGAAATTCTGGGGGAAAGGAGGCAGGAACTATTCTGAGAATTTGTCTTCTGCCCCTGGGATATTATGTTTTTCAAGTTTCGCCTGTCCACAGAACAGGAGTCTGGTGATAGAGAGGGAATGGAGGTCTAGAACTATAAGGATTTTGTAGAAGTGCAATCTGATCACAACCCAACCAAGTCACACACACACACACACACACACACACACACACACACACACACACAGGTGGCTTCCACAGCACCATTCATCTTCGATGGTGCTAGTGTCTCAGAGCACAGTTCTCTCGTATGCCCACTAACTCAGGAGCCAGATGCCACTATGCAAACCCCTTGTTCTGACCCTTAGTCTAGGGGCACCTACACTTGAGCCATCCCCAAGGATCACATAAGATCCCACTTCTACTGAGGGAGCCATGTCCAGGAAGGGAAGGAGACAAGCTTTGGGGCCCACCATTTGGTTTCTGGCCCAGTAAACTGCTGAATGTCAGACCATGAGACAATGACTTCGAATCTACCCGAGGGGGTGACTTCGAATCTACCCGAGGGGGAACTGACAGCCACAAGGCTTAGGATGCAGTGCGTGCGAAAGGTGATTTGTGGATAGTGGTCCCCTTCACTTTGGTAATTTTGGGTCCCACAGTGAACACCACTCGGAAGCGAACCTTCTACACAGGGGGCAGCCTGATCCCTGTTCTCCAGCAGCCCAAGGGTGATGGTCTGGAGGTAGAGTGGTTGGCTCTGGAAGTGAATGACAAGGGGAGAAAAGCAGCCATTACTGTCCCTGGTAAGTCTGCCTGCAGCTCTAATGCTCCTAGCTAACCTGGTCCTGTTCTGTCACTTGCTTGGATAGGGTAACTTGATTCTCTGTTGCCATGGGAACATGATAAGCCACACGCTGGACACAAAGTGGGAGGGATAATGTCAAGAGCAGGAACTCCGGATCTTAGACCAAGAGCCTTGAGTCCTCAGCCACACTGTGACTAGAGGACTGGGTGGTGACCCAGCTCTGAGTCTGAAAGGCCAAGAACCGAGGCCAGCAATTTGTCCTGCCTGCCTGAGAGTCACCAGTCACAGCACTTGGAGCCTGGGATGGGGCTGGCATACTCAAGAATGGCTGGCACCAGTTCCTCTTTGTCTGTCCCCATGTCTGCTCCCTTTAACAAGAAACACTGACATCCCGTGATAACAGGAACTCCAAACCCTATCTGCCTCTTCCAGATAGAGAAGGCATGATCCTACTGGATGTCGGCCTCCAGGAACCTGAAGTTGGGAACCCTGTGCCCGTCCTGCGCACCCCAGGTGGTTCTGTTCTGACCCTGGAGTCGTGTCTGCTGCACCTGGCTGTTCACGCCACGCGCTGGAGCATCCATGTGAACATAACGGAACCCGCAGCTCTCCGGCCATCCCTGGCCACATTAGCACACCTCTCCACCCTTGGCCATCTGCCCTGGCCTGTGTGGGTGGGGGCCACAGTGTCCCATGGTAGTTTTGTGGTCCCTGGCCACATAGCGGGCAGAGAGCTGCTCGCAGCTGTGGCTGAAGTTTTCCCCCATGTGACGGTGGCACCGGCTTGGCCTGAAGAGATGCTGGGCAGTGGCTATCAGGAGCAGATGGTCACGGAGATGCTGGAGCTGTGTCAGGGGCTCCGGCAACCCGTGTCCTTTCAGCTGCAAGCCGGGCCGCTGGGCCAGAGTCCAGCCAACACTGTGGCCAGGCTACTGGCCTTCTCCCCTAGAGCCACTGTCACAGTGTACCACAGCAGTGCTGGGAACAGCTATGCAGATGTGTGGGCTGGACTGTGGGCGGCCAGGGCCGTGGACAGGACCCGAGTCTATTACAGGATACCCCAGGAGTACCGTAAAGACTTGCTGGCACACGTGGACAGACATCGACCATCCAGTAGGGCTGGACCATCTTATGTGGAAGGTTTCCCTGGGGAGTCAAGGTGAATAAATGCCTCTGCTCTGCTCCGCGCACTGTGTGAGACCTGGGGCAGCATGGGGTGGTGTCTAGAGGGTCTGGAGGCTGGGGGCCAGGTCATTCCGGTTGTCCAACAGGAAACTCTCACAAGCCTTGAAAGTGTTGTAGAACTCCGAGGACAGGCCAGCCACATTGGTGGTCACATAGTTGAGAAAACCAGGGGTGGCCTGATTGTAGTAAGAAACCTGCAGGGCAGGAAGCCAAGTTCAAGGAGGCATAATGGGGAGAGGCTTGGGGACTTCTGGGCAGATGAGGAGTGAGCCTTGCTTGCCTGCCTTCTGGGGCAGCAACAGGTACAACCCTGTGTCTTCAAGATCAGTTAGAAAGCTTGAGTGGTAGACCTGGTCTCCTTCAATAGGTCCCCCAGATACTCGGTACTTCAACCCTGACTGCCCTATCATAGCATAAAGTCACTGCACACCTCCCTGCTGGCCAGGAAGCCCCAGGGGACAGAGATTGACTCTACAAAGCCTGAATCCATTTTATATCAA
This sequence comes from Rattus rattus, assembly GCF_011064425.1. NCBI lineage: Eukaryota > Metazoa > Chordata > Mammalia > Rodentia > Muridae > Rattus > Rattus rattus. Next base: position 48,062,338 of record NC_046154.1, on the reverse strand, counting down.
AGTGCTGCGGGGATGGGGTATCGCAGAAACGTGGTAGACATAAGCCTCAGACTATTGCATAGGTCCTTAGCAACACTGGCGGAGTCAGCACCTGGACAAGGCTCAGAACGATTCTAGTGCTGCAAGGGAAACTGCATGCTGAGAGGAGATACAGCATGCCTGCCCCCAGCAACTCCCTACCTTCTCAACACTGACTACCCTGCTGAACTTAATGGGCCCTCAGAGCCACATAAAGCCCTCCCAGACAACAAGGGAGACAAATAAGATCAAATAAGCTCAGAGGTAGGCTTTCTGTGAGTCTCAGATGCTCAGGCTGGGAAAGTTGGGAGGTCATAGGGGGTTCGGGTCTGGAAGGATCCCAGCCCACAGTAAAGAGTTCAGTTCACCCATAGGTGGAAGGGTAGAGAGGACGTCAGGCCTTACCTTAGTCAACTGGTCCCCCTCACGCCACAAACAGAAGCCGGAACAGAGAGTCTCCCCACGTTGATATTCCGGTGTCTCATGGTGCGTGGGCAGTGTGACAGACCTCAGGGCAATGACGTAGGGGTCCCTGGAGGAGAGTCAGGGTCAGAGTGAGTCAGAGATCACCCACAGGAGGATGCCTTGCTCAGGATCAGCTGTAGGAAGGGAACATCTGTGGTAGCAGCATCAGCTTCAGGCCCCATGGGCCCCCACGGACCTGTGTACCTTGGGGTTTTCGTTCTTCTGGTCCTTTTCTCCAGAAAAAGGGATGCAGTCTATTCTGACCACATCATGTCTCAGGAAACAGCCACAAGCTTCCAGAGGGCAAGGAAAGGTATCCCCATCTGTGGCCAAAGCCACAGACAGCCTTGCTTTCAATGTTTGCCCTTGCTGCATGGGTTCTGAGTCCCACCACCAGTGGGCAGCAGAGCTCTGACTGCCATGTTGCTGCTTTTCCCAGGAGAGGGAGATGAGTCCTCCCCACCTCTACTGAACTCCTCAGAAAGCAGGCACTCACCCACTGTCACAAGGCTTCCGCCTAGAGGCCAGGATCACAAAGTCTTGGGGCTTGGTGTTACCACTCAGGGCAGGGCTGATGACATGGTAGATGGCGTCATCCTCATCCACTTGCTGCACTAGCTCCACAGTCCTGTTGGGAGGCTGAAGTCAGGACTTGGGCCACAGCAGCCCTCTATGGGGACCAGCTCTGCCAGGCTCCTGCAGATTGCAGCCTCCTGAGGAGTCCTGGAATGGGTTCCTTACTTCTACCCAGCACAGAAGGGCCAGAGGAAGGGTGGGGACCCTTCAGGATATGTGCATGCATGAGTGTGTACGCATGTGCTTGTCTGTACACACAGCACCAGAGCAGATACACAGGCACATGCATAACCATATACAGAAGCACTCATACATACACACAAACACACTGACTCAAGCAAATACAAGTCTGCAAACTGACAGCACTGGCTGTCAACTTGACAGAGTCTAGAATCATCTGGGAAATGGGCCTCTGGGTATGCCTGTAGGGGATTATCTTGATTATTAATTGATGTAGAAAGACCCATCTCAACTGGGCAGGGGAAATGGAGACCATGAGCTGGACACCAGCATGCATCTGACCACCCCACACCCTCCCTGTCTTGCTATTGTGAATGCATTATGAACAAGTGCTTCGAGCTTCTGCTGCCTTGACTTCCCCACCACAATGGACTGTACCTGGAACTGTGAGCCACAGTAAATCCATTCTCCCTTAAGTTGCCTCTGTCAGGGTGTTTTATCAAAGCAATGAGAAAGGAAACAGTCACAGGACACAAAAAGCTACATACAGGCATGGGCTCAAACATAAGCATGCATACACAGGTACCCAGACAGACACCACCGAACTCACAGATCTGTCTGCAGGGGCACACGCCCCCAAGCAGCTGTTTGAGGATTTGGTTTGAGGATTTTGTCGTTGTGCCTACTGTCCAGTGAGTCCCCAGTGTGCCAGGTACTATACGCCTGGGATCTCACTCAGTGGCCCTCCACTGCAGCGCTGTGCCACGGGCAGTCTTAGCATCCTCACTAAACAGAGGAGCTGAGGCTGGTGTTTAAAACCCACTCTGGGCTACAGAGTTCATGAGGAAACAGGGTTGGGGTGTTAAGCCTGGCAGATAACAGACAACACAAGCCCAGGCACACTCGCATTTGTTTAGGTATATAGACTGATATTGATACCCACAGACACATGAGGACACAGCCACACCTTCCCCCAGCCCCCTGCTCCACAGAGGCTGGCTTGGGAGCAGGTTGGCTGTGCAGGCCTAGGGGAGTGTGCTGGTCACTCATTCTTAGTGAAGATTGATTTGGTTCACAACAGCCCACCTTTCCCGGATCCTCTGCCCAGATACCAACAGTCACCTCAGTTCTAGAATGCCCTGCTCGCAGGTCCTGGTTACTCATACACAGCATTTTAAAGCAACACAGTTCTTTCCCTTCTTGCCACTTGCTTGATCTCTTGCTCTATACATGTGTGGTTGTGTGTACGCGGGTGTGCGTGCACATGAACAAGTATGAGTGTTTGAGGGCAGGTAGTCACATAGTGTTGCATTGCAGGTAACAACCTCAGGTGTGTCACTGCTGTCTGCCTGTGTGTGTGTCAGACTAATTTTGCCCTAGAGGTTCCAGGGAGTCTCCTGTCTCTCTCCCATCTCAGAAGGAGCACTGGGACTGCAGACACGAGCTACATGTCCAGCTTTACATGGTTCCTGGGGGTTAAAATTCAAGTTTGTGTGCAAGTGCGTTATCTACTAAGCCGTCTCCCAGGGAAGAAAGCTTAGTCAGGAAGCCGGAGCATGAATAGCTGTGAGCACTCTGCTGAGGTCAGACTCAGGAGGAGTGGGCTACTCATGGGAAGTCAGCTGGTGATGTGCAGCTGAGTCCCCAAGTCTATCCAGCCTCCTAGGGAAGCACTTGTAACACCGGCTCCGACTGAGCCACAGCTCCAGCAGAAAAGACGATGACTCTGAGGATGCTGAGTAGACCCACTGTAAACATTAACTTTCCCAACCCCATGAGTTGGCTCAATGGGTAGGGCACTTTGCCACCGTGTCTGCTGAGTTCAGTCCCTGCGTCCTCAGGTCACAAACGTCCTAACCAATGTCAAGCTATTCAAAACAGATAAACTCCAGCCTCTGGGTCGAATTCCAGGCTCAGTCCCTTCCCTAGGGCTTCCACATACCCATGACTTTGCCACCTAACACAGAACTGTATAGCCAGGCCCACCCCAGCTGAAGGCCGGTGGGAGCAAAGCATTGTGGGGATCAGCAGGCAATCCCCACCACCACCACCACCACCACCACCACCACCACCTTTCTCCTAGCACTGGCCCCCTCACCGGCAATGCTTGTCCCATTCTGGTCTTCTGCTCAGGTCTGAGAGCAGCTGAAAGACCTGGGCGGCATCCACATTTACCACCATCTCCAAGTGAAAGGACAGGAACTCCTCTTCCAGGATGTACAGGCGAACCTGCGGAGCACAGAGGGCAGCCTCACCACAGCCCCAAACCACACTGCTGGTGGCATCTGTCCGCTGGAAGTCAGGGCTGCCGCTGATTTGCTGTCTGACTGAAGAAGTGAGTGAATGGCTCTGAGACTTAGTCACAGCCCTGTGAAAATGGACCTCTCACAGAGCTCAGTGTGGACAGACAGAAGGCACCGCTTTAAGAAGCAGTGGTCAGAGCTGGAGAGATGGCTCAGAGGTTAAGAGCACTGGCTTCTCTTCCAGAGGACCGGGATTCAATACCTAGCACCCACATGGCAGCTAACTCCAATCTAGGGCACCTGATACCCTCTTCCAGCTTCCCTAGGTACTAGACATACCTGTGGCACACAGACATGCCCAGGTAAAACACTATACACATAAAAATAAATAATTATTTAAGAAAAGAAGAAGCAGTAAATGAGGCAGCAGATCTTCAGTCTGGCTTCATCCCTAATGTGACAAGTGGGACGGTGACAAGCACAAGAGAGGCACAATGCTCCCTGTCCCACTTCTGCAGTGATCTGCTGTGCTTGGAGCCAATGGAGAAAGTGGGAAGGAAGGGGGCCATGCAAAGTGGTGGGGGGCTCAAGGGTGGGTAAAAGGTGGCAGGCAGGAAGAATTAGGGGCTTCACTCAGAACCCTTGGAGACAGTTGGGTGGCATCACGACCTTGCTGAAATGCTTTGGAGATAACGCTTTTGATGCTTGTAAGGAAAAGAAAGGTGGGTCGGTTACCTCACTGATCTCCACAGACAGCACCCAGTTGTCCTTGGCCATAAGCGTCTTCAGAGAGGACACGTTGTAATAGCTCAGGTATACCTGAGAAGAGGACACAGATGATACTTTCTCCTGCCCCAGGGGTCCCTGTGGGGCTGTGCAGATATGGTAAGGAGCTGGGATTTGGCAAAGGGGATCCAGGCCCCCTCACATAGAGCCCTAAGCAGCCACGCCCTCTTACAAAAGAGGGAGCACACACGAGTGTGTGAACAGCGATCATGGAGCAGGGCAGAGGGCAGTCCACCACCCTGGACTGGCGAATTTTTTTCCAAAACTCTTCTGGCCAAAGGAAAGAAAAAGGACCCAGTGGGCTTTGAAACGAAGAGATATACCTGGTTGCTAGGGTCCCAGGGAACAGACAGGGCCATTTCCGCCTGCTTACAGGACACCAGGTACTTCCTGAGAGGGAAAAGGACAATCTGGGTCTCTCAGAGTCCACTGTGTTTGGCAGACATCAGTGCCAGGTCAGTGCGAGCTCAGTGGGGTTGCAGACTCGGCCTGGCAGGGCAGTGGGCACACTGGCACACAGAAAACAGCAGCTCAGAGACAGGAGTTCAGGTAGTGCTCTAGGAAGTTCACAGGGGACAAGCTCAGGCTCCCCGCCACGCCATCTGTGGTACTCCTCAGGGTGAGCTTTGGAATGGAACCCATGTCTTCTCTACCTCCAAGGGGCTTTGAAAGGAGCACAGGGATTAGCATATGATAAATGTCCCAGAAACGAAGGCATTTCTCATTAATAATAATGTGTGAGCCAGGAATGCATCCACACACGCTAGAGTCTACAAGGAGCTTTACCGAGCACCAGACATACCAGTTTAGATGTCTTGAGCCATTGGGTCTATGCTCTAGACCTTTATGGGTTTGTTTTAATTGATTTGTTTTGGTTGAGATGGGTATCTCTCTGTAGCCCGGGTTGGCCTTGAACTTGTGGCAATCCTCTACCTCATTCTCCCAAGTGTGGAGATTTGACCCTTCCATGGCCAGACAAGCAGTACTCAGAGTAAATGGACAAAAATCACGCAGCGTAAGCTAGGACCAACAGTAGATCTCACTCAACCATGTGTCCTGAGGACAAGAGATCTACCTTCTGTCCTCAGTGTCCTGCTGTCTACAAGAGCCGTAAGATGCTGAAGCAAGACTATGCAGATGCAAAGGGCCAGCCCAGATGAGAGAGGCAGGAGGAATCTAAAAGTTCAAGACCAGCCAGAACTACTTAGTGAGTTCCAGACCAGCCTAGGCTACAGGGCTACAGTGTGAGATTATGACGCAAAATAAAATAAAATTTAAGGGCTGGAGAGACGGCTCAGTGGTTAAGAGCACTGACTGCTCTTCCAGAGGTCCTGAGTTCAAATCCCAGCAAGCACATGGTGGCTCACAACCATCTGTAATGAGATCTTCTGGTGTGTCTGAAGACAGCTACAGTGTACTTCTATATAATAAATAAATAAACCTTAAAATAAAATTTAAAAGGAGAATGAGAAAAGCCAGCCCAGTACTGAGCCTGGGAGGATTCCTGAAGAATGCCTTGGGGTCAGCAGGTGAAGACCAGCCCTGAAGCGCGGTCCCTCCCACAGCCCAGCCCCACTCGCCTGTCCAGGCGGATCTTCTTCCTGGCACTGGCCTCTCGGTATCGCCGTTCACCATCCTAGGAAGGAAGCAGGGACATGTTGTGGTACAGGTGAGATGACCAGCTGACCCATAACTCTGACATCCCTGTCCCCTGAGGCCAGAGGACCTCGCAGTCCCTTGAAGAAGCTTAAATCTTGCTAGGGCAGCAGGTGTCAAAACATCCTTACTTAGAAAGTTCCAGGGCCCCTAGCCGTACCTTAGCTCTGCACGGAGCCTTTGGTGACATTGGGTACACTGCCCCGCCTTGTGGGCCTCAGTTTCCCCCAGTGTAGAATGAGACGGTGAAAGAACCTCAACATGGTGCCCAGGGCCACACTCACTGGTCACCTGCTGGGAATGAAGTCCTCACAAGGGCTCTGCCTAAGACCATTCCTGTTGTCTGTTGTACCTGTTTCTTAGCCTAGGACCTTCAAGTCCCAGTTTACACAGGAAGAAACTGAGGCTCAGGGGGTTGAATGGTTCCCCCAAGGTCATAGGAGTATGGGGTGGGGCCAGGGTCAGAACTCAGAAGCCCACCTCTTTCCCATTCCTTTACGCCTCGCTAAAAAGACAGTTGCTATCAAAAAAAGACAGCAACTGGTCCCTGGCAAGCCAAGAGGGTGTCTCCACAGACACAGAACCCAGTCATCCACGTGCTGACTGTCACTTCTCGAGGGTCCCAAGGCTATGCAGCCAGTTGGTTCCCCACAGCCACAATGCAGAAGGCAGACGTTGCAGACACACTAATTACACAGATAAGGACTGAAACCCTCAGAGATAGATGTCCAAGAATGCGGCAAGGGTGAGGCCCGACCAGCCTATGGTGCCCAAACCAGAGGTCCCTGCAATCCTACAGACAGTTAAGGTCCATGAACTTCCAACATCAGCTAGACCCCATGTATGTTCCAGTTCTGACAGGCGGAGCGGGTACCCAGCGGGAATCCCTGGGTGACACAGGACACTCTAATCTGGGATAAGGCACTCACCCCAGGCTGGGGACGAATCCAGGGCAGCTTCTGAGGCTGGTCATCTTTGTCCAGGACCACGAAAGTCATGAAGGCGCTGTTGATGTGCCGGCGCTGGGTCTCAGCCTCCTGGCGGTAAGCCTCTACACACACACCCACCTCCATGCTAAGGCCAAATGAAAGAGGGAGTCAGGCTCCACAGACCTTCCCAAGCCATGCCCTTCCACGTCACGCACACTCACACACACAGGCAGGCAAGTGCACACACTCTCCTGGAGTTCTTCCAACAACTGGACCCAAATGGCCAGAACCATATCTGTCCTCTTCAGTAATCTCACAGAGCAGACGAACCTGCCCGGCCAGGCTCCCAGCTAACAGCCCAGAAAGTCAACAAAGCAAGAAAGCAAAGACACACAGAAGTCATCGGAGGGTAGGCAAGATGGCTCAGCAGGAAAGGCACTTGCTGCCAAGTCTGACAACCTGAGTTTGATCCCAGAGACCTATGGTAAAAGTAGGTGGCACACTCTGGCACCCCCCCACACACACACACCACATATGCAGTGAATAAATATAGTTTGTTTGTTTGTTTTTTTTTAAATCAAGTCACGGGAAATTACAAAGGAAGCAGGCACACTGACATGTGCTAGTAATCTCAGCACTAGGGATACTGAGACTGGGGCAGTGACATGAGTTGAAGCCTGACCTGAGTAACAGTGTAAAATTCCACCTCAAAACTCAAAATAATAATAGTAATAACAATAGTAATATCAGGAGCTGAGGAGATTGCTCAGCGTGTAAAGTACAAGTAGAAGGACCCAAGTTCAGTCCCTGAACCATCTAAAAGTCAAGTGTGGTAATGAGCACTGATAGTCTCAGCCCTGGGGACACCAGGAAAGGAGCTTCCATGGGGCCAGCCCTGGGGACATGGGGAAAGGAGCTTCCATGGGCTTGCTGGCAGCCAGCCTAACCGTGGCAAGCTCCAAGCCGATGAGAAAACTCTGCTGCAAAGTCAGGTGGACAGTGCCTGAGCATGGTTATCCTCCAGCTTCCAAGACCGCCTAACATACATGAACACACACACACACACACACACACACACACACATATATATACACGGACATTTTGTTGTTCTGTCTTTTGAGACCGAGTCTCACTATGTAGCCCTGGCTGTCCTGAAACTTGACCATGCTAGGCTTGAACTCACAGAGATCCTGCTGCCTCTGCCTCTCTGCCTCTCTACCTCTGCCTCTGCCCCTCTGCTCTCTGCCCCTCTGCTCTCTGCCCTCTGCCCTCTGCCCTCTGCCCCTGCCTCTGCAGTGATGGGATTGAAGGTGGGAGCCAGCATACCCAGTTTACACATATTTTATTTTTTCCAAGACAGGGTTTCTGTGTCCCTGGTTATCCTCGGACTCTCTCTGTAGACCAGGCTGGCCTCAAATGCAGAGATCTGCCTGCCTCCGCCTCGAGTGCTGGGGTTAAAGGTGTGTGCCACCCCCACCAGGCACACATGCAATTTTTAAAAATAGAAGACATAATAAAAGATAGAAAGGGGGCCGAGGACATAGTAGAGCATTTGTCCAACATAGGCCAAGCCAGGAAGTCCTACAGCTGCAAGATGTGGGCCTTAGAGAAACAGGGAACCAACTGCCAAGTCTCAGAGTGAGGCAGGAAGAGAAGCTGGGGAAGAACCAAGCCTGGGAGGGTCCTGAGAGAGGCAGGAGGTGGGCTGATAGAATCGCAAAGAGCAGCAGCCATAGCAAAAGGCTCCACCGTACGGCTGCTGGACGGTCCCTCTGGCTTCCTTCTAGTAACACCTCGGCAATCCTTGCAGCTGTGAGGTGGCTGTGTGAGTACCTTATATGTTAAAGAACGGAGGCTCAGAGACATTAAGTAACTTGCTCAAAGACACACAGCCTGTGAGAAGTGAAACCAAACTTGAACCCAGGCCGCCCAGCTCCAGATTGCCCTTCATCGTAAATGAGCACGGAAGTTCTCAGAAATAGCCCTTAGCTAAAGCCAGTTGTGGTGAGAAGAGCCCTCAGAACTCACTCCGAGGTGAGATGGTGGAATGCCTGCTTTGGGACATGGGTAAGAAAGGATCTGAGAAACAGAAGAAGAGGCCCTGAGACCTCTGCAACCCCAGAGCTCAGTCCTCCAGCCAAGCAGGGGAGAGACGAAGCACACAGGCACGGTTAGTGCTTCCAGTTAGTGGGAGGCACAGCACCTGCAGAAAGCTTAAAGAAGACCCCAGGGCCACCATTGGACAACAGTTGAGTCATAGAACATTCCAGAAAAGGGAACATTAGCTAACCTTGGGCCATGTAAACAACCCAGTGATTCAGGCCTCATCAGGGAAAGGCTTGGCAGGTCGTCATTAGGTGTTTTCTAAGATCAGGAAGAACCCTCAACCCTCAGTGGCCCTGTCCCACCCATCCCGACACCTCACCTATGCTTGAAGGCATTATTCACGATGGCCTTGAGCACCAGACGGTCCCCCACCTGAGATGGGCCTCGGAAATGGAACATCTCGATGGCCTTGAGTGTAGGGTGGGCATGACAGAGCCGGCTACGGGAAGAGCAGGGGGACAGAAGAAAAGGCTGGTACCGCATTAAGGTGGTTGGGCCAGCTTTCCCTAGTGCCTAGCCTGTCACCGACCCTGGACTACAGGAATGGCCCTCTGGTCCAGCCCTGGGATGATTCTGCTCGATGTCTAGCACTACAGCCGTTTCCAGCTTAGCATGCAGAGGCCGCTGTGCACAGCTAGAGAGGAGCGGAATTTGAGGCCAGAGGAAAGCAAGAGTTGAGTATAACCTAAACCAAACCCCTTCCCCTCCTTCTCTTGGCTTCTCTGTCTCGGTGTCTATGTGCCCTGATACCCTGAAACCCATCCCTCCCGAAAGGCTTCTGGAGCCCTGAGGCCCTCCTCCACCAGGAAGCTTTCCCTGATTGCCTGGACACTACCTTCCGCTTAACCCTGGGCTGGGCCCTAAGAATGAAATCCAGCCTAGTGGAGTGGGTTATGGCATGTTGAGAGAACCAGGGCAAAGTCATGAGGCACAAGGTGCCCAGTACGGACCGCCAGTTATCACAACTAGTGCTGTGTTTTGTTGTTTTCTGAGACAGGGTTTCTCTGTGAAACCCTGGCTGTCCTAGAACTCTCTCTATAGACCAGGCTGGCCTTGAAGCCTTAACTCAGAGATCCACCTGCCTCTGCCTCCTAAGTACTAGGATCAAAGAAAAGAGGAAAGAGAACTTATTTTTGCCACTAGAAAGAGGCATCAGCCTGAGGTGGCTTTATGGTGGCACTGGGCAGTATGCTGAACCATGGGAGGTCATACCAAGAGCAAAATTGGGGGGGGGGGACGGGAAAGTGGAGGAGGAAAAGAGCCTGAAGGAGCAGTTACTACGGGAGTTCAGGTAAAGGCAGATCAAGGGGAGGCTTCAGGGTCGGTCTGTGGAGACTCCTAGCGGCTATAAGGAATGTGGTAATGAGTGGGCAGAAGAAAGAAGCATGGCCAGCTCACAGAAATGGCCGCTCTCTGGCTCGACAGGTATGGAAATCCAGGCTTATCCTAGCAGAATACCCAAGCTTCTGGAGCTTTGAATGCTGGTACCAGGTATGCTTTCTGTTGCCAAGGAAACAGCCTCTGGAAACAGAGGAGAGAAGGCAAACGGAGGCTGTCTCACCTGGCTGCAATGGTGGCCACGTTCTCCATCCAGGCCATGATCTGGCCCCCAAAGGTATTGCCCTGATGATTGGCATGAGGAGGCAGCACCAGTTCCACGCTCTCCACCCGGGTCTTCTCGGCTGGCACCATATTGTTGCAGTCCTTGTCCAGATCTGGCCCGGGATGAAAGCAAGCAGATGAGAGAGGGTCCCTGAGGATAGACTGTTCATGGAAACCCCAGGACATGAATTTACTGTTTACTGACGCCAAGTGATCACCAGACCTAGACCAGCCCTGGGTGAAGAATGGGAGAGCTCGGAAGGAAGGACACACACCAGCCTCAAAGCAGCAGACAGCGCAGCTGTGAGACAGGCAAGCCCCTGCCTCACCAAACACAGGCTGTATGACACTGGCTCTCAGTCACCCATCTGTAAGGAGCAAGTATCAGCCCCAGCCAGCCAGGACTGGATTCTCCAGAATCCTAAGAAAGTCCTCCACAGAGCACCCAGCAGAAAGGTGACATTCACTCGGGTGAAGGGCCTTGGGAGGTGTCACGGGAGATGTAGGACAGGGAAGCAGGAGATGAAAATGATGTGAGCCCAAGTGTGCAGGAGGTGCTGGCGGGTGTGAGACCTTTGGCTAAGCTGAGGGAGGACACATGCGCTGGGCTGAAGCGTTAGTCTGAGGCCTGCATGCCAGCAGAGGGATCTGGACTGACCCGTGGAGGCAGGCTGTCTGCACAGGAGGGATTTGAGAGGGCTGTGATGGAATGGACAGATCCATGGAACTGACTGAAGAGCTGGGCTCCCTCAACCATCCCCTAAGCCCAGCATGGCAGGGCTCAGGGTGGTCTTAAACTCCTGATCCTCCTGCCTCAGCCTCCTATGTCACTGCTGGAACTGCTGGTGTGCTCCCCGTGCCCAGCCAACACCGGTTCTTCTTCGTTTGCTTTGAGACAGGATCTCACTATGGATCCCAGGGTGGCCTTGAACATCATTATGTAATCAAGAATGTCGTCTAACTCATGATCCTCTTGTCTCAGCCTCCAGGGTGCTAAGATTACCAGTGAGGGTCACTCTGCTTGGCTGTATTACGTTTTATTTGTCTGAAACTTGGCTCCTTCCATTTTGATGCCAAGAAAGACCTCACACAAGAACACGGAGATGGGGGTTGGGGATTTAGCTCAGTGGTAGAGCGCTTGCCTAGGAAGCGCAAGGCCCTGGGTTCAGTCCCCAGCTCCGAAAAAAAAAAAAGAAGAAGGAAGGAGGAGGAGGAGGAGGAGGAAAGGAGGAGGAGGAGGGAGGAGGAGAGAAGGAAGAAAAGAAGAAGAAGAAGAAGAAGAAGAAGAAGAAGAAGAAGAAGAAGCCTCAGAAGAAGAAGCAGAAGCAGAAGCAACAGAAGCAGAAGCAGAAGCAGAAGCAGAAGCAAGCAAGAAGCAGAAGCAGAAGCATCCAGAAGAAGAAGCAGAAGAAGAAGAAAGAAGAAGAAGAAGAAGAAGAAGAAGAAGAAGAAGAAGAAGAAGAAGAAGAAGAAGAAGAAGAAGAACATGGAGATGGACAAAGAACCCCAGGTCCCTACCCCTGGGGCCTTCATTCTCTGTAGAACATCTTCCTCTCCTCACCACCTGCCAAAATCCCACCCAATCCAAGGCAGACAGGTCATCCTGCACCATGGGGAATAATCAAGTCAAGATACAGAACGTTGTGCACCTATGTGTTCCCTTCAGGGTAAAACCAGGGAGCTAAATAACACATGCTTTGCTTAAATCTGGGCTCTGGGAGGGAGGGAGCGTGGAGGGAGACTTGCTTTTTATCTTTTTATTTTTCTTGGGGAAAAAGAAAAGAAAACATATACATACACTTACACAGAGAAGCTTTTTAAAATTCCTACACGTCTTCAAAGCCTAGCCAACACTACCATCACACACACCATCTCTCCTGGGCCTAAGGACATTATGGGTGACAGAGATTGTTGTAGGACCCCATTCTATCTCCATTGCTTCTGGGCTGTGAGTGAGTGGCCAGGGACAGAGGTCCATAGTACAATCCCTTCCTCCTTCCATTCAAAGTGGGTGTGAGGACACCAGCTTCCCCCTGCGTACACCTGGCTGCCCTCTTACCCACATACCATCCTGGATGGCATAGTGAGCTAGGAGATCCTTGATGGTGTCTGTGTAGACCAGTCGCATACGCCGGCGCTCAGCCGCCACCCCATGCTCCGTCTTCTCCTCCTCCGTCAATGGGACAACCTGCTTCAGCTTCACCTGTTGGCCAGGAGACAAGGTGCACAGTGGCCTGATGCCTGAAGCCGGTACCTGGTGGGCCTGGGCTGCTGTGGGAGAGGAGCTCCTGGACTCTCTCCCCTCTGTGCCTACTCTCTTGTCTCCATTGTAACCCAACAGGGCATAGTCCTCTTTAAATGTCCTCCAAGATCCCTTCTTGGGAAAAAGGCCCAAAAAATAGAGGGGTCTGTTTAGAACACAGTGTTCTGAAGACATTTAAATATGCAGGAAGAGATGGGGAAAGGCGCAGACACCTGGGTGGGATCACAAAGAGTCCCACTCTGGGTAATATGAGAGTGACAGAGCAGCTATCTACCTTGGAGAGCTCCCGGTGGGCCACGAAGGTGGCCAAGGCCTTGCAGACACTCCACTGTTTCTCAGAGCACAGATCTTCAGAGACCACCTGGATTCCTACCTGCAGAAGGAGAGGGGTATGGGAAGAGGGAGGACAGAAAGATGCTACTCCATGCTCGCAGCTTTAGTGAGGCTGGACAGCCACCCAGGCTGGGCCTCTGGAGTTTCTACATCACTTATCAGGTATGGAATGCCAGGGACCTAAAGTTGGTTCTGACTCTGCCTCTGGTTTCCTGGAAAACCTTGGGTAATTCACTTCCCTTTGGATCTGTTTCCTCATCTATGGAATGGGAGTCATCACAATTGCCCCTTAAGGGATTACTGAAAGGGTTCAAATGTGCCCTGTCCACTGCTAATACTGAAAGTCAGACCTGTGGGGTGCATTTGTGTGCTGCCCAGAAGCAGAGTCACTGTTACCCCAGCCTCTGAGGTTCTCAGGAATCAATGGCTTGATAGATTGCAGAACCTAAATCAAGCCCAGGAGAAGAAATGAAGTCCTCAGTAGTTCACAAAGCCATCCTCCCACTGTACAGATATGGAAACAGAGACCATCCAGGTAAGCTAATGGGCAAAAGTCCAGTCTCTCCCACTGCAGCACCATGATCAGACACAGCGCTGCCTTCCTCTGCCTTCACACCTGCTATCGAATGTTCCTAACCAGGAGTATAAGCCCTGAGCACGCCCCTTCCCCACCCTGGCCTCCATGTTCCCTCCTGTGCTATGGGATATTAGCAAGGAAGACCTTAGGGTCCTCCTACCCAGCCAGCCATCTTGGAATTCTAGTCAGAGTCCTACAGTGTGTGGGGGCTTGGGCTTGGATTCTGAAAGACAAAGTGGAACAGGAAGGCCAACCCACCCCCCAGGCAGGGCCAGCCACACACACCTCCATGCTGGAGTTGAAGGCCCGGTTCACCTTGGCCTTGATATTCACCACTTGGCCGACACTGAGGAGAGGAAAGCAGGAGGTAAGCCTTCCAGAGGGACCAAGGGAGGACAGGTGCCTCAGACACCCACACCTCAGGAGGGACCAAGGGAGAGACAGGAGCCTCAGACACCCACACCTTAGTGAAGGTAGGAGGTCTGGCAAGAGTACTTCAAAATTCCCAGAACACAGTCACACAATTGCAATGTCATCAAGCCAGCAGACATGTTCCATAGAATCAGAGCTTCCATAAGCTGCTAATTTGCATGTCTACCCACTCCCAGACTAGGAGCTAGAGTCTTCTTTTGCTCCTCAGCTCCCTTCCTGGGGCAGCCTCCTACTCCCCAGTGTCCAGAGCTCACCCTCCAGCACTCCCCCTGGAGTATGACCTCTGCCTCTTAAGCCTTCAAACTGCTCTGTGCTTTTGTTCTCTCCTCTCATTCATTCCTGTGGTTCATAAAAGTCAGAGCCTGTGCAGGGCAGTCACATGCTCTACTGGGAGTCCTAGCCCTGCCCAGGGAGTGTATGCTTTGCTCATCACCACCAAGCACACAAGGCAGGGTGAGACCTCCATAAACAGTGACTGACTGAAGCAATACACCAGCATTTACCAAATGCTTGCCAAGTGCCAATGGCTGGAAAGAGGAGTGGGCAGGGATACGAGACACTTAAAAGTGCTATGTGTGCCTTTCTGCATTTGAATCTCAAAACAAACTTGGAGGCAGGTTTATAGGGGAGTGACCATGAGAGAGGCTAAGCCCTTGTCCAAGGTCACCTAGCTAACAAGGTCACCCAACTAACTCGCAGCAGGGCAGGGATTCTAAATGGGCTGTGTTGACCGAACCAGCCCAGTTCTTCCTAGGAGCAGTCTGTCCTTCTGGGAATGTTTCCCACGTTCACACAAATCTCCTGGGAGCCACCTAGCTTGCCCTGTGCCCAGAGTGTGCCCAGCCGATGGGCTGTCGGGGTAAGGAGGGCAAAAGGCTACAAACCTGGCAGAGTTTAATCATGATGACCTCAAGAAGTTCTTTACCCTCTGCACCGTGGCTTGTGAGCATGCAGAGTGCACTGCCTGCCACCGAAGCTTGGAAGGGTCCATTCCAAGGGACAGGCCATAGTGTGGCCTGATTGCACCTAATTTTGAACTAAGCTTTACCGTGGCTGAGAACCCCCAGGAGACATCACCGTCCGTCAGGGTCCTAGGCACCCATCAGAGGTCTGGGAATAGATTCCTCAAGGGGATAGGGGATTACTGATTTAAAATGAATTTATCTTTCTGTGGTGTTAAACGAGGACTGGAGAGATGGCTTAGTAGTTAAGAGCACATACTGCCCTTGTAGATCTGTTTAGTTCCCAGCACCCATGTCCTCTACAGGTATCTGTATTTATACACACACACACACACAGAGAGAGAGAGAGACATACACAGAGAGAGAGAGAGAGAGAGAGAGACAGAGACAAAGACAGAGACAGAGACAGAGACAGAGACAGAGGCAAATAATTATTTTGCTGTTGTTTTTCACTAGCCCTGGCTGTCCTAGAACTCACTCCGTAGACCAGGCTGGCCTGGAACTCAGAGATCCATCTGCCTCTGCCTCCTGAGTGCTGGAATTTAAGGCCTGCACCACCACCACCACCCAGGTCAGGTAAATAATTTAAAATAATAAAATAAATCTTTCTCTTTTTTTTCTTTTTAAAGAAGAGGGCTGGGAGGACTTGGTCACAGGATACTGAAGAAGGAAGAGGGAGAAGAAGGGAGGAAAGGAGGGAGGGAGGGAAGGAGGGAAGGAAGGAGGGAAGGGAGGAAGGGAGGAGGGGAGGGAGGGAGAGGGAGGAGGGGAAGGGAGGGAGGGAGGGAGGGAGGGAGGGAGGAGGGAGGGAGGAGGAGGGAGGGGGGAGGGAGGAGAGGGGAGGAGGGAGGGAGGGAGGGGGAGGAGGGAGGAGGGAGGGAGGAGGGAGGGAGGGAGGGGAGGGGAGGAGGAGGGAGGAGGAGGAGGGAGGGAGGGAGGGAGCAGTTCCTTCAAGGGAGCTGACTGGGGGTGAGAAGTTAGGAGTCAGGAGCATTAGGAAACTCAGTTGATTTGCAAACTTATTTCCAGCTTTATTGGGATAACAAAAAAGAACAACACAGCAAAGCAAACTCACAAGTCGGCGTGGCCATATGCTGACACTGGTGGGGAAAAATAACTGGCCATTTTTCAGGTGCGATAATCATGTGGAAGTTGCCTAAAATTAGTTCTTAGTCCTTCCTGATGTTTAGAAATATTTCACTTTGTCTTCTATTGTTTGAGACAGGACCTCATTATGTACCCCAGGCTGACCTTGAACCCAGGATACTCCTGCCTCAGCTCTTGAGTAGTAGTATCACAGATATGAGTGTCTCTTGATATGTCTCCTTTATTTATTATGTCCTATAAACCAAGTCAGTTGTGAATCACACTCATAGCAATGCCCCAGTCTCAGTCTCCCAAGTGCTAAGCCTATCAGTGTGCACCACCGTGCCTGGCTTGAAATGTTTTTAAGCAGCAAAAACTAAAACAAACGAAGGTAAACCTGTAACTGTTCAGGTGCTGCCAAGCCTAGCCTAGCCACTGCCATGCTCCAGGCTCTGAACAATGTGCTCTCCTTCTGTCCCCCCGCCCGGCAGGTCCACCCATCACATATGCTTCCCAGATTCAGTGTCACAGCCTCCAAAGCACAAGGGTCATTGCCCTCCAGCCAGCTCAGCCCACTCCAGAAACTCTCCTCAGCCCCTGCCCTGGCATGTCTCAACTCCATGAAGTCCACTGACTAAAAGCAAGGACCCTAGGGCCAGACGGCTTCCTGTTAGTCAGTCCTGGGTCCTCCACCTGCTGTGTGACCTGAAAAAGTTTCCTCACTTCTCTGTGCCTCAGTTTCTCCTCTGTAAAATGAAGATACTAACAATAAAGACCTCATACTGTAGCCTTATTAATATGTCAACAAATTAAAAAGGCATTCTAATCAATATATTGATAAAATATCAATGTAAGACATTACGAGGAGGAGTGTTCAGTACTACTTCAGGGATAAAGCCTCTTTGCCAAGCCGAAACTATTTACCAAACTGATTCAAGCTGGGGTGGATCTCCAGAACTGAGGGACAAATAGCAAAGTAAAGACAAGTCGGCAGCTCACTGTCTCGTTGTGGTGGTGGGGGCGGGGGGGCGAATCGAACCCAGGGCTCTGCATGCTGAACACATGCTCTGACACTGAGCCACACTTCAACCCCCAATTTCCCACTGCAAGTGCAAATGACCTTTCTGTATCTGTACCTCTGCAGGCTGGGCAGAGGGCACAAGGACTATGTTCTGGCTGTTTGTGTCTGCAAACCTAGCATGACACCAAGGCTCTGAACTATCTTAATTAGGTTTGTTTTTTCTTTTTTCTTTCTTTCTTTATTTATTTTTTGGTTCTTTTTTTCGGAGCTGGGGACCGAACCCAGGGCCTTGCACTTCCTAGGCAAGCGCTCTACCACTGAGCTAAATCCCCAACCCCTTTTTCTTCCTTTCTTTAAATAGGTATTTATTTTATGTATGTGAGTACACTGTTGCTGTCTTCAGACACACGAGAAGAGGGCATCAGATCCCATTACAGATGGTTGTGAGCCACTGTACTGGCTGGTTTTATGTGTCAACTTGACACAAGCTGGAGTTATCACAGAAAAGGAGCCTCAGTTGAGGAAATGCCTCCGTGAGACCCAGCTGTAAGGCATTTTCTTAACTAGTGATCAAGTAGGGAGGACCCAGCCCATTGTGGGTGGTGCTGTCCCTGGGCTGGTGGTGGTCTTGGGTTCTATAAGAGAGCAAGCTGAGCAAGCCAGGGGAAGCAAGCCAGTAAGTAACATCCCTCCACGGCCTCTGCATCAGCTCCTGCTTCCTGACCTGCTTGAGTTCCACTCCTGACTTCCTTTGGTGATGAACAGCAATGTGAATGTGTAAGCTGAATAAACCCCTTCCTCCCCAACTTGCTTCTTTGTCACAATGTTTTGTGCAGAAATAGAAAACTCTGACTAAGACAGCCACTATGTGGTTAGTAGGAATTGAACTCAGGACCTTTGGAAGAACATTCAGTGCTCTTAACCTCTGAGCCATCTCTCTAGCCCTTAACTAGGTTTCCATTGCTGTGATGAAACACCATGACCAAAAGCAACTTGAAGAGGAAAAGGTATTTTTCACTCACAGTCCCACAGCGCAGTTCATTCATCACCCAAGAGAGTCAGGGCAGGGTCCTGGGGACAGACACTAAAGCAGAGGCCATGGAGGATGCTGCTCACTGGCTTCTCCCCATGGCTTGCTCTGCCTGCTTCCTCACATGGCCCAGAGCCACTTTCCCAGAGCGCCATCACACAAGTGGGCTGGGTCCTCCCACAATCGTTAATCAAGACAATATCTCATAGGCCAATCTGACAGGGGCATTTTCTCAATGGAGGCCCCTCCTTCCCAAATGACAGCTTGGGTCAAGTTGACATAAAACTAGCCAGTATATTAACTAATACTGAATACATAGTGAACGAGTGACTGAGTATAGGAACGGGCCGACATTCTTCCTCATTAGTCCCACACAGGGCACCAGGCAACCCTGAATGAGGCCTTGGCACTTGACGTCCTGTGTATGGACAGCACATCTAGGAGTGGTCTGGTAGCCAGAGCTCTATGTAAGGCCTGCCCTGGGCCTAAGGAACAGCCGCCTTCTGGGGCCCAGTATGAGGCTCAGCGGCAAAGCACACGAGGAAACCTGTACAGTCACTGGTGGCCCTGAGTAAGAGCTGGAGGACGTGAAGCGCTGGCGGCTGGCTTGCTCTTCTAGCATAGACCTCGGGACTCGCCAAAGAGCCTCCCTTTCAGAATAATCTCTGTGCACTGTGTAACGAAGCATCACCTGTCCCCGTAAGCAAGTCCTCCATCACCTTCCGAATGGTTTAATATGGAGCTGAACAACCTATAGCAGAACAGGAGAGGACAGGGGGGAAATCCAGGCGGAGACAGGAACTCTGGGAAAGAGAAGACTGAAGGAGAATTAACTAACAAGCCATGTGGTGGGGCAGTCCTGGACGACCACGTTTACTTAGATGAGCCAGTTGAGAGTCTGCCGTTTAAAAGTCCACTAGTCACTATAGGGGCTGGCGCCTCAGACACAGTCCGGCACCAGGAACCTGTGAACAAATATCTGAGCTAAAAGAGTTAGTTCCGGGGGCTGGAGAGATGGCTCAGCGGTTAAGAGCACCCGACTGCTCTTCCAGAGGTCATGAGTTCAATTCCCAGCAACCACATGGTGGCTCACAACCATCTGTAAAGAGATCTGATGCCCTCTTCTGGTGTATCTGAAGACTGCTACAATGTACTTATATATAATAAATGAATAAAATCTTTTAAAAAAAAAAAAAAGTTAGTTCCAGGCTGGAGAGATGGCTCAGTGGTTAGAGCACCAACTGCTCTTCCAGAGGTCCTGAGTTCAGATCCCAGCAACCACATGATGGCTCACAACCATCTGTAATGAGATCTGATGCCATCTTCTGGTGTGTCTGAAGACAGCTACAGTGTACTTAAATAAATAGATAGCCAAATCTTTAAGAGAGAGCTATTTCTGAGCAAATTCAAGTCCTTTCATTTTACAGGTAAGGAAACAAGGCCCAGAGAGGGAATTTGACTGACCCAAAGTCACAGAGCACCACATGACAAACAGACACCCAAGCTGCTGACTCTGCATATTTCCTCAGCCTGTCCTTAGGCCTCCACGTTCCACCAGAGGAGCCTTTCCAAATGCAAACCTGAGCCAACTTCCTAGCCCCACCCTGACAAGAAAGCCCACCTGATGGTACAAACCAAAAGGCCACTCCTAACCCACTGCTGTCCCACACGCCTGTGTAAAATGTTCCACCCCTAAGACACCATGTTTCCACCTCCAAGCCCATCAGTCAACTGAGTCAGCTCCAAGTGCCACACAGTCTAGTGGGGGCAGGGAGGGGTGGGGATGCAGACCCTGGGCTGAGGGTGGAGAGAGACCAAGAGAGTAATCAAGCCAGAGGGCCACTTACCTAATGGTATGGTCGAAGTAGATGTCATCCATGGAGGCTGTGACACAGGGACAGCCAGCATGCCTCTCCGCTGGCTCAGGAGAAGAAAGCCAGATGTTAGCAGCCTCCCCGTGTCACACGGGCCTCTGAACCAAGTATCTTCCAGAGGCTTCTCCGAAAGGAGTTCCCACCCTTCTTCGCCACTTCTGCTTCCTTGCTTCAGAGCCTTGCTCTGGAGCCCTTTCCCTGACCACACAGCTGCCTCAGGGCCTCTCAAACCCTGCTGGCGTAGCCAAGTCACTGTTAGACCCTAGAGGCTGAACATGGAAAGGATCGTGAGCACTCACAGTGCGTCCCTGTGTCTGGCCTTTCTTTACCAGCCAGCCAATCGGGAAATTGCTGTGGTTAAGGGCGCAATAGAGGCAGACAGGGACATCAGCGTGTATACCAACACACCATTGGGTAACTGGCGGGGAGGGACAGGCTGCCCTGACAACTAGGTGAACAGAGGCAGGGGACCAGCAGGACCTAAGACCAGAAGGGGAACAAGTGTGGTACTCATGAGAAAGGAAGAGATCATCTTTAAAAACCGAGGCCCCTGCCCAGGTTCTACGGGGCAAACAGTGGGGATGGGATGTCGACCCTGGAGCACAGCCTCACCTGATAGGCAGGCTGTGGTGTCGATCCATTTGAGCAACTGTCCAATGCTCAGCTCCCCACGGTGGTTAGTGTGGCAGGGCAGCACCAGCTGACTCATCTGCACCTCCGTGGGGTTCCGGTAGCCTTCACCCTCTGCCATGGCGGAAGCGTCTCCGGACTCCGGATGAGAGACTGACTTCCGGGATGTGCGACTAGAGAACAGAGAGGTGAAGCCCTGGGGACAGGTGAGGACGGCATGGTCAGTATTCTACCCATCTCTGCACTGCCGAACCCTGACACCTCAAGAACAGAGAATTCGAGAAGCTGCTAGGACCACCTCCCACCAGCCTCATCAGGAGTGGTCATCACCTCCAGACCGGGATCTCAAGTTCACTCCCTCTTAGGAGAGTTTACTTCTTTGTTACAGCCAGTGGGTGACTTCCTTACACTGACTTATTTTTTGAACAGGCTCCACAGCTTTGGCTCTGAGCTCTCGCTCTTCCTCAGCCTCTACATGGCTGGAATTATAGACATGCTGCCATATTTGATTTCTGACTTTCTGTCTTGAGAAAGTCAAAAAGGGAGTAGGGGGCTAGACAGATAGTTTAGCAGTTAGGAGGACTTGCTGGGGACTGGAGAGACGGCTCAGTGGTGACTGCTCTTCCAGAGGTCCTGAGTTCAATTCCCACCAAACACATGGTGGTTCACAGCCATCTGTAATGGGATCTGATGCCCTCTTAAGGTGAAGACAGCTACAGTGTACTTATATACATAAAATAAATAAGTAAATCTTTAAAAAAAAAAAAAAAAAGCGCTCGTTGCAAAGTCTGAGGCCCAGAATTTAGATCCCAGCACCCACATGACAAACTGAGTGTGGTGTTTTGAATGAGAATGTTCTCCCCACCCCTCCATCGGCTCATATATGTGAATGCTTGGTCCCTAGTTCTGTTTAAGAAGGATCAGGAAGTGTTGTTTCCTTAAAAAACGAAGAAATATTATAAGTTTTTTTTAAACCCCAGGTGTGGGCTACAAGGCTACTTCAGATTGTCCACAGCAACTGACTATGATTCGCCTCGTGCTCTAGCAGGAGCATAATTTTGCCAGCGTCAGAGAGTTTCCATGATTGTGGGATGTTAGGAATCCAGGAGACTTTTCCGAGGGTATGTAAATAAATGCTGGGGCCCTGGGGATGGGGGGACGGTTAGATAATTGGATGTTGGTTGTTGGTTGTTGGTCACGGTCTGTGAAGTGGTTGTGCACAGAGAAGGAATTAGATTTCCTGCCAGTGAAGGTGGAACTTGCCCCAAGGAACTCGATGCCCCTCATCAGCAGGAAGTAGTCCAACGATAACATGGCCCCCTTCCCCTCTATTCTTTTTCCTCTCCTATCTAATATTAGCGGTTGAAAGGGTGAAGAAGGAAGGAAGAAAGAAGAACCCATGAAGTAGCAGAAGTCCAGCTACAAGGTGTGGCCTTGTTGTAGGATGTGTGTCACTGGGGCAGGCTTTGAAGAACCCAGTGCCATTCCCAGTTAGCTCTCTGCCTCATGGTTGTGACTCAGCTACTGCTCCAAGCCATGCTTACCTCCCTGCTGCCATGCTCCCTGCCATGGTGGTCAAGGACTCACCCTCTGACACTGTAAGGCCACAGTACACTCTTCTAAAACTTGCCTTGGTCATGAAGTCCCTACATAGCAAAAGTAACTAAAACCTTGAGCATCTTACAAACTCCTGCAACCCTAGCTCCGAGGTGGGCAGAGCCAGGAGAGAAAGTGTGGCGTTCCTGAGAGGGAACGGGACCATCCTGCCTGAGAACAGGAAAAGGTCACCAAGCTTGAAGCCCCCCCTCTCGTGTGTGGGTTCTAGAACTTTCTCTGTTGGTTCTTAGGCTGTGTCAAATGACTGACAATGATGACCCAGAGCGCCATACTCGGTAGATGTGAGGAACCCTGGGCTTGCTGCCTTCCACCCTAGCCAAGAAAATGTGAGCTCTGGGTTCAGAGAGAAACTCTGACTCAAAGAAATAGGTGGAAAGTGACAATGAAGACCCTTGATGCCTTCTTTGGCACACCTGCACGCACGCACGCACGCACACACACACACACACACACACACACACACCAAATAAATTAATTAGCTACATTTTTTTTTAAGATTTATTTATTTATTATAGATAAGTACACTGTAGCTGTCTTCAGATACACCAGAAGAGGGCATCGGATCTCTTTACAGATGGTTGTGAGCCACCATGTGGTTGCTGGGAATTGAACTCATGACCTCTGGAAGAGCAGTCGGGTGCTCTTAACCACTGAGCCATCTCTCCAGCCCAAAGTATTTTAGTGTAAGTCCGTGATATTGTCCGAATTGGGAATTGAACTCAGGACCTCTGGAAGAGCAGTCAGTGCGCTTAACCACTGAGCTATCTCTCCAGCCGCTACATTTTTAAATGTAGCAGGCACACACATGAAGGAGTCACAGGATCAAAAAATTCTGAGATAGTCTCAAAATTAAATGGAAGGTGCAGACATTGTACTGAGACACAGAGGTCACAAAAGGACAAGCACTAGAAGTCATCCATAGGGCATCCTTGGATCAAGTTCACAGTACAATGGGAGGGCTAAGAGCTGAGCTACTGCTTAACAGGGTGAGCAGAGGGCAGACTCTGGTTCAAGACTATAAGTTCTAGAGGTGGGGCTGGAGAGATGGCTCAGTGGTTAAGAGCACTGACTGCTCTTCCTGAGTTCAGGTCCTGAGTTCAATTCCCAGCAACCATACAGTGGCTCACAGTTATCTGTAGTGGGATCCGATGCCCTCTTCTGGTGTATCTGGAGATGACAATGTACTCACATATATAAAATAAATCTTAAAAAAAAAAAAATGAAGTTCTGGAGCTAGTGAGTGGTGAAGGGGGCTCAATATCAGCAGTTAATCCCACTCATCGATACATTTTAATTCCCAGTTGTGGTGGTACACACGTGTAATCCCAGTACTTGGGAAACAGAAGCATCTAGATCTCTGCTGAGTCAAAGCCAACCATAACTACATGGCAAGCTCCATGCCAGTCAGGGCTCCATAGTGAGACACTGCTTAAGAAGAGGAGGGCGGGTTGGGGATTTAGCTCAGTGGTAGAGCGCTTGCCTGCAAGTGCAAGGCCCTGGTTCAGTCCCAGCTCGAAAAAAAAAAAAAAAAAAAAAAAAAGAAGAGGAGGGGGAGGAGAGGAGGAGGAGGAGGAGGAGGAAGAGGAGGAGAAGGAGGGGGAAGAGGCGGAGAAGGGAGAAAAAGAGGAAGAAGGAAGAAGAGGAAGATGGAGGAGGGAAGGAAGGAAAGGAAAGGAAAGAGAAAAAGTTTAAAGTAGTAAATTCTAAAGCAAATGGGGCAAAGCAAAAGCAGATTGCTGAGCGGCACTGAAAATAGTAAGGTCTGATGCTGATCACATCGTAAACAGTGAGAGCCAAGGCTCTCCATTTCCCAGAGACCTGGGAAGGAGACTGCCTTAGCGCACATTCACTACCGTGACTTCCAGAGCACTGCTGAAGCCCCTGCTGCGTGGTCCTCAGGCCAAGCATCGTCAGGGTCCCACTGTTGGCTCATAGCGGCCCTGGGAGTGACAGCGTCCTGTAAGTTTGCTGTGGCCGAGCCAAGAAAGAAGGCGTATGAGGAATTCTACAGAAACTATGATTCCATGAAAGATTTTGAAGAGAGGAGGAAGGCTGGTATCAAAAGTGATTTTCAAATGTAAAGAATTTTTTTGAATTGAGTTCCATAGATGTTCATCACTGAGCTGTGTTCCTGAACTATGAAACATGAACATGTGGGCTAAGAAGCAGTTTCTTTCAATAAACAGTTAGCAATTGCATGAAACCAACAGTGAGCCCTGGGGCTGGGGGACGGCTCTTAAGTGCGGCATACTCTCTGAAGTGCTTCACGTGTGTAAATCTAATTTTATTCCAACCACAGACTTGTGAGGCAGGTGCTCTGTTAGCACCATGTCACAGACAAGGAAACTGAGGCTGGAGTCAAGGGCAGAGCCCGGCTGCAGTCTCAGGGGTCTGGTTGTGAACTGAGCTCCTGTGAGCTATACACACTGCCCCCAGAGTCTCCTGGGACAAGAGGAGGCTAAAGCCCTGGGCCTTGGAAGCAGCAGCACAAAGTGCTATGTGTTCACATTACAGTGACAGGTAGGAGCCTAGTTCAGCTCACACTGGAATGAGGGCACAACTGGCTGGCGGACCACAGTCTCTCATAAGGGTGCTGAAGCTAACCTGAGGACGTCAAAGCATACCAAGGTAACTCGTTCAAAACCCATGACTGCTAGGATGATAGAGACGACCTGGGCCTGTCTGACCCAAAACTGCTGTGCCTCCCAGAAATACAGCTTCTTTCAAGAGTCCCTGAGCACTTAGGAGGCAGAGACAGGCAGATCTGTGAGTGAGTCTAAGGCCAGTCTGGTCTACGAGTGAGTTTCAGGAAAGACAGGAAACCCTGTCTCAGAAAAGAAGGAGGAGGAAGAAGAAAAGAGAGAGAGAAAGGAAGGAAGGAAGGAAGGAAGGAAGGAAGGAAGAAAGAAAGAAAGAAAGAAAGAAAGAAAGAAAGAAAGAAAGAGAAAGAAAGAAAGAAAGAACATACAAAAAAAGGAAGGAAGGAAAGATGGACAGACGAGAAAAGAGTCCTTGGGTGCCAGGCACAGTGGTGGACCACAGTGGGAGAGGAGGACAGTAGACCTAGGAACTGTCGGCCTGGTTGGGAGTCCACACCAAACAGCTGCCCATCTTTCAGGCTCTCAGAGGCAACCTAAAGGCTGCTACACTTGAAGCAGCAGACCCTGTTGCTATGGAAACCGCTGCCAAAGGCGGCTCCAGCCTGGCTGTGCACTGGGAGCCTGCACGGATGGTGATGCAGGTGGCTAGATTTCTGGGTGTGGTTGCCCAGAGAGGAGGACAGTAGGTTCTGTTTTCCCACATCACCCAGAGGGTGAGAAGCATTTAGAACATTCTAGACCAGTGACTCCAACCTTCCTGATGCTGCAACCCTTTAATGCAGTTCCTCACATTACAAAGACTGACCCCGGACTATAAAATTATTTCATTGCCACTTCATGACTGTAATTTTGCTACTGTTATGAATTGTCGTGTAAGTATCCGATATGCAGGATCTCTGATATGTGACCCCTATGAAAGGGTTGGTGGAACCCCAAAGGGGTCACAACCCACAGGTTTGAACCACTGTTCTAGACTGAAGCCCCGGGAGAGCCGAGGAAACACAGGAGGCAAGATGCAGAGGGTAGGTAGGTAAAACAAAAGACGTCTGCGTGGGGATTCCCGTTGGTGATCACGAACACAATGAAGACCTACGTGCCCAAATGGTGTCCGGAATTACCACATCCTTGGCCTCACGGGATGCTCACCAGGAATGTAGAGATTGTGGCCCATCTTACAGATGAGGAAACTGAGAACAGCTAAGTCCAGGCCAGTCGTCAGCACTTGGGATCCAGCCTCTCCTGCTCCTCCGCTTCAATCCTGAAAGCCTCCCTCTTCCTGTGCTGGAGGGTGGCCATCCCTTCAGACTCCGTAATGCCTAAAGACAGGACTAATGTCTCTGTGGCTCTTTTGTTCGTTCATTCATTCATTCATTCAGTCAGTCAGTCAGTCAGTCATTCAATCATTCATTTGACAAGCACCTCTTCTGCACACTGGGCCCTAAGTCAAATATGAAAGATACCAGATGCACTGGGCCCACACACAGTACGACCTCAGCAGAGACAAACAGAAACAGACTTAAGTACAAATCCCATCCTGTCCCCCAGACACTGTGATTTTCAAAGAAAGGCCCTTTCGTCCCTGAGCCAAGCCCTAGATCCAAGATTCTGGGGTCTAGCCTGAGTTCTGAGCTACCTAGTTTCCGATGAAAAGTCATGGGGTCATCACCCTTTGAAACAAAAATGTCATGCTTGAGAGGACCTCACTGCTGTTGTCCCCCTACTCTGCAAAAGGAGAGGTGCAGACCCCATGCTCATGCCCAGGCAGCAGGATCAGGTCCTCCAATTACTATCACATAAACGTCTCAGCCTCCACTCGCTCCTTGAGCTCCAAGGAAATCGGCTCACTCCCAGAGCCAAGGTGGGCAGGCAGCCAGCAGGAGGCAGGAATGTGTACAGCAGGGAAAGCTTTAGCCAATGGGGACTCTAGAGCATGGCCACTCCTCCCAAGACAGCCAAAGCTGAGATGAAGTCAGGGCCAGCCAGGCAAGCAGGGCCAAGACAGCTGACAGCGAGGGCGGGCATGTGGAGGTCAGAGTCAGGCGCTATGCCAGGCGCTGGCCCCGGGTCACCCCAAACCTGGCCAGATTTAAGTCCTGACCCCAGCTGACCAGGCCACGGACTTGGTTTCCATCCTCCTGGCCCATGTGGTCCCATTGCATCAGAGCAGAAGAGACCACTTTGCCCAAACCCTGTACAGTGAGATTTGAGACACAAAGAGAAAAGCTGGCCAGTGATGTTTAGATGAGAAGCCAGGGCTACTGCTAAGTAACCTGATAGCTTCCCATCTATTTCCTCCATGATCCTAGTAGCCAGGTCCGGTGATCCCAGCTCCGTAAACAAACACGCAGTCCAGCCCACTGTCTGCCCACTCTGGACCCTGTATTCCTAACATTTCCATAGCCTGACCTCAGGCCCCCACACTCTACTGGCCATTCTCAGACTCCACTAAACAGCCATGTCTATAGCCACTTGCTATGCCTTGCCTTGCAGGGAGACCTAACCAGATTCCATAATACCCCTGCCAGAGGTCTCTTTGTGGCACTCTGCCGTTTCAGGCACAGGTGAGTAGTCCTCGCCAGGCACATTCCTCACTGTCGGATACAGAGTGAAGACAGGAGACGAATGGTATTGGGTGCCTGAAGGCCAAGCCAAGGGGGTTCCCTTTCAATCCTGAAAAACCCTGTAGAAGGGAATGCCTTATGGTAGTTAATGAGGACAGTGAGCACAGTTTATGAACCCATTCTGGAGTAGCAGCCCTAGGGTAAGGGGGATATAGTATCCTGGAGGGAGACCCTGGCTTAGGAGCCCTTGAAGGAACTCCTCATGAAACAGGTGTTGGGACCACTTGGCTTAGGTTCGAGTGCAATCACATAAAGAACCTGTACGATCTCAGGCAAGCTATTCAACCTCAGTTCCCTTGCTCATAGAAATGACATCGGAAGCCAGGCCTGGTGACACATGCCTTTGATCCTATCACCGGGAAGCAGAAGCAGGAAAATCTCTATGAGTTCAAGGCCAGCCTGGTTTACATAGTGAGTTCCAGGATATCCAAGGCTGCACCGAAAGACCCTGTCTCAAAACAACAACAACAAACAACAATAGCAACACAGATTGTAATACCTGCCCCAAGGGTTATGGAAGAGACAGCACTAAGGAGATTAATCATGAAACACTCCTAGCACCCTCCATCCATGGAGGGCATTGACTGAGCACTTTTAGCACTATGAAACTGAGTCAGACACTGTCCTTTCCCCACCATGAATACAGCAGGGCCACAGTGCAACCGAGGGCAGGGGTTAGGGATGGTTATCATCAGCTCCAGGAGGGAGGCTGGGAGAATCTGAAACACCAGCAATCTATGGACCCCTGAACCACAAGGCAGGGCTTCAATCCCTGACACAGTCCACAGAGTTCTTCCCTCCCTTCCCCCATCCTGTCTCTCCCTAGGCCCCATGGAGAGCTGGAAGGGCATCCCACAAGGAGGTAGCAAAAGAGCTCTCTGGCCCACCCTGGGAGCCACTAGGCAGGCAGGCCCCATGAAAGGCCTCATTGTCTGAAACCAGCTTCACTGAGCCATGTAATGGTGTTGCCTAAACTGGATGCTGTCCTCACAAAGGAGGCCACGGCCCCTGCCCCTCAGAGATCCCAGCTATACACACACGCATACACGCACACATGCACACACGCACGCACACCACACACAAATGCACACCCCACAGAACACACATTGAAAGCAAGAACTTAAACAAATCAAGTTAAGAAACCAGGTAAGGAAGGAGTGGCTCAAAGAAGTGGCACAAAGGGGGATATTGTGGTTTCCAATCCCAAAAGAGGGATTTGAAGGAAGGAGCCCAGAGAACTGTTCCTCCATCTTCCTATGGTCTATACCATCAGGCTACAACGTCGTCTGCACCTAGGACCCAAGCAAGCATCTAGGCATTACTTGCTTCTTGCTACAGTGTGCCAGCACTGCTCATTTCAAGTCTGGGATCGGGAGAGCAATGAACCAGTGCTTTTTGGTTAAGCATCTCCTCCGTGTCAGCTTAAGTGTCAGGGCCCATGTTAGGTGTTTCCATATTCTCATTATCCACCCCGCACAGCATCTGCCTCTACTGACAAAGCACAGAGGAGAGAAGGCACATGGCTTCCTAGGGATGGCACCTCAGTCACCCCAAGCCCACTAGCAAAGGACCATGGCTAGCTCTCCCCAGCATTTCTGCAAGCCCTCCATTTAAGAAGGGCAGAGACTGGGAGAAGTGAAGAAAATGACCCTAAGTCACACAGCCAGCGACGGAGGAAGGAACAAAGCCCAGGGCCCTGGGTCCCATACCAGAGGTCATGAGCTGATATGAGCTGATCAGTGGACTTGCCTTACTTCTGAGCTCTCACTGAGCTTCCTAGGG
This sequence comes from Rattus rattus, assembly GCF_011064425.1. Classification (NCBI taxonomy): domain Eukaryota; kingdom Metazoa; phylum Chordata; class Mammalia; order Rodentia; family Muridae; genus Rattus; species Rattus rattus. The sequence continues at coordinate 48,032,949 of NC_046154.1, read as the reverse complement.
TGGAGAGGGGGAGAAGAACCTGAACTCGATATGGAGAAGAAGGAAAGGAAGGCTATGTTAGGGACAAGCATTTGCTTTCTGCCCCTCAAAGCCCAGCCTCAGCTGGTGTCTTCAGCCCTGCCACTTGGCCTCCTAGAGCTGAATATAAATGGCACTCTCAGCACATCAACCCCATGAGACCTGAGCCAGTCACTCTCATCTCAGTTTCTATATCTGCCAAATGCCGGAGGCTAGTGAGCCCACTGGGACAGCTAAACTCAAAATCACAGGGAGGGACTGGGCATGGTGGTGCGTGCCTGTGATCCCAGCACTTTAGAGGCTGCTCCAGCAAGGAAATGGCAAATTACAGGCCAGCCTGGGATCCACAGAGACATGATGATGGTCTGAATGAGAATGGCCCCGTAAGCCATGTCTGTCCTGTGTCAACATATTCTGCCCCCTACCCACGCACAGTTGGTGGAACTATTCAGGAAGGACTAGGAGGCGTGGCCTTGTTGGAGGAAGAAGTGTATCACTGGGAGTGGGCTTTGAGGTTTGAAAAGACTCCTCCCATTCCCAGTTAGTTCTCTCTTCTCTCTGCCTTTTATTCACACACAGGACGTAGCTCTCAGCTGCTTCTCCAGCCCTGTGCCTCCCTGACTGCTGTGACGCTTCTCACTATGACAGTCATGGACTCCCTCTCTGAAGCTGCAAACAAAGCCCTCAGTTAAAAGATGTCTTGGTTGGGGCTGGAGAGATGGCTCAGAGGTTAAGAGCATTGACTGCCCTTCCAGGGATCTTGAGTTCAATTCCCAGCAACCACATGGTGGCTCACAACCATTGGTGATGGGATCTGATGCCCTCCTCTGGAGTGTACAATATACTCACATACACTAAGCAAATCTTTTTTTTTTTTTAATGCCTTAGTCATGGTGTTTTTCTCACTGCAACAGAAAAGTAAGACAGACAGACAGTGTCTCAAAAAACAATAAAGTCAAGGGACATAAATAAGTACTGGCCAGGGTATGGAGAGGACCCCCTAGTGTCCGGGCAGCAATGTATAAGGGTTGAACAAGTCAAAGGATCTGGAGACACTGGTCAGTAGGAAGGAGTGTGATGGTCTTGCAGAAATCCAGAGCTCAGCTCCCAGCACCCACTTCAGAAGGCTCACAATTGCCTGTAACTCCAGCTCCAGACTCTGACCTCCATGAGCAGCCACATGTGCTTAAACCTAAAGTACATTTTAAAGCTAAACAGAAACACCTCATGTCTGAGCCCTCTTACTCCTAGTGTAGTCCCCCAATTTTTTTTTTGAAAAATTTTAAAGATAGCAAAATAGGTCCTCAAAATATACAGATACACAAGCTTCAAGTTCAGTTAGGAACCGTATCTCAACAAACATAGTAAAGAACAAGATGAGGAAGATACACAGCACTGACCTCTGACCCCAGCCACCTGTACACAGACACACAGGAACACTTGTGCTCGCACGCCCATGCATACACTAGGGGAACGGAAGCTAGAGTGTGCCAGCATGACACCCTGCATGGGTTGGAAGCCTGAGGGACAGGGATCACCTGGCTCTAGGGCCTCACTTTCTCATCTTTCAAATGGCCCTCGGCCAAATTGTCTTCAAGACTTTCCAGCCCTGAAAGGCTCCCTGCAGGAAGAACTACTTTAAAGGCCTCCAAGGCATGTCAACCTCCCCTCAGCACTGCTCTCCATGATGACACGATGGCACGATTTAACTGTGGGAATGTTTAAAAAAAAAAAAAAAGACACACAGGGTGAGAATCCTCTCTCAATTCTCCATTCTCGATTCTCAGTACCCACATGGCCTTAGAAGTAAGTCTGGCTTGTTGTGAAGCAAATTTAAGAGTTTATTCAGTGGGTCCCCCCATTCCAGTTAATACTACAGCAGGAAGAATGCAGATCATAAGCCCCTGTTCCCTTACCCCATTCTAGAACTCAGCATAACATTACCTACCTCCCTCCACCACAAGGATAAAAATAACTTCGTTTGCAACCTGATGCCTGCCATCAGCCAGTCACCAGAACTGCCCAGGCCCACCCAGGAACTGGAAGGACACCAGATGAATCACAGGAATTGTCTAACTGCAATCCCACACACACACACTGCCTGACCCATGGACAAATACTGGAAGAGCTTTCACTGACCATACGGGAGCCCAGAAAGGCCCAACATGGAGTCCAGGGAGCTCAGCTCTATGTCAGAGAGGACCGGAGGCCATGCCTCCTACTTGGCTACCTGCAGCCTTTGTCCTAGCATCTTGATGCCAAGAAGGGCTTAGAAATTTATTATACCCATTGGGAAATATCAATGGTCAAACAGAGTCACAGAAGGTCTCTGTCCCAGGTCTTAAATGAGTGAGCAAAGCCAGAAGCTCTTGGGTAAATCATCACAGGGTCATTTCCTTCTCTAAGAAGCCGCATCTATATTGAAGGTCCTTGAAAATGGCTGGACCGTTGGCTGACTTGAACACTGTGACTGTGATGGAACAAACCTGTCTTTGTTTCTTGTCAGAGGCTAGGGAGATAGGTGTTGAGACACAGTCTCTCTTTGTAGCTCAGGCTGGCCTCACACTCACGACCTTCCTCCTGAGTCAGTGCTGGGATTATAGTATGTCTCTAGCCTTTCCCAAAGCCATTCACAATCATCTCCACATGTGACCCAACATCCTCCTAACTGCCAGGAAGCCTCTTGGGATGTGTGACTAACCTCGCAGGCCGATATCCTTCATTCTCTCACCAACCCCAAAGTTAAAACTGCAGCAAGCGACCTGTCTGTAGACGGCAGCACTCTCTACTGTAGCACGCTTACCTGAAGCTTCCAGTGACGCGCTACGGCAACACACGAACTTAGACATACCTGCCCCCATCTCCATCCAAGGTGTTTTGAGGATTAACACAGATCTCTGAAACCGTGGGCACCAGGCTCACAGTGAGGCGCCATGGTGGGAGGCGCTATACGGAAGAGGCTGGAGAGCAAGGAGTAGCTAGACAGCACAGAACCCAGAAGCTCCCAGAAGCTCGCCTCCCGCTTTGGGAAACAGGAACATAGAGAAGGGAGGTTCTGGAGTCTGTGGATGGCATTTGAGTCTAATCCAGCCCAAGTATCTGTGAGTGGCCTGGGCGCCTGGCTTCCCTTCTGCCCACTTAGATATCCTTTTGCGCCTGGCACCCCAATAAGCCAGTCTCCTTGTTTGTGAAACAAGACTCTGAAGACTTCGTATGGCTGACCTGAGGTGTGCATGAGGGGACATAGCCAAAGGACTTGGCCAATCACAGTGCCTCTGACCTCCATCTGCTCAAGGGCCGGCCACCAGACTGGGTCAGCCTCCCCAGGAAGTACATCTAAGCCGGCTGCCATCCCAGAGTCAGGGTCGAGATGAAAGACAGACTAGGCAAGAAGTAACATGGGAAATGCTGTCACACCCAGGGGTGCAGGGGTCATGTGACCAGGATTCAGCCTTCCCCTGGACAGTATGACCACTCCAGCATCTCTGTATTCAGGAGCCTACGATGCACCTGAACTTAACAGTCTACAGGATGCGAGCACGTATTTCACCTCTCAGAGCTCAGGTTCCTTAGTTCATGAAGCTGAAGGGGTACATGGGCAGGTAAGAAGGAGAATAATTACCCCCTCTGTAGACATTTGGTTTTTGAGATGGAATCTCACTCTGAGCCAAGGCTGACCTCAAACTTACCATGTAGCCCAGGCTGGTCTTAAACTAGCAAGTGCTTCCCACGTGCTGGTATTCCAGACTTCCACCCACCATGCTCAGCCGCATTCACCTTTCAAATCTTCACACAGCCCTAATAGCTGAGTGTCCCCTTCCCATTTTACAGATGGGGAAGCAGAGGCTCGAGAGAAGAGTAAGCAGCTTACGCCTACACACAGAAGATCGCCCGGCTGATAAGGACAGAACTAAGACTCGGGTGCACACCTGTGTAGCTCAGAATCTAAGGCTGCTTGACCATTTTGCTGTACTATCTCCCGTCATTTCTGTCTCTGGGCATTTGACCCTACCACAGGCAGGCCAGGCCAGCATCCACATCTATATTCGGGTTTCCTGAGAATCCTCCTCGTGTCCCTTCATGTCCTCTTGCAGGGAAACTTTCTGAAACACCGGCTGCTGGTCCATCACCGAGGAGGGAAATGCTGGAAACGACTCTGCCCCTCCAGACAGACTGCTCAGGAACAGTCCTGTGATCACCACACCCTCCAGCAGCAGCTCCAGCGTGAGCTTGCTTGCCCCCCAAACAGGGCTCTCTCCCCCCTGTAAACCCTTCTCCTATCCAGTCCTTTTAGCCCTCACCCTCTGCTTGGCCTCACTGCAGGCCTCCTACATTAGACCGTTCGCCACTGCCCACTCCCACCCCCAATCACCAGAGGCCCTAGAGAGTGACTAGAAGGTTTTGACCACAAGCAATCTAACCCCAATGTGAACTTAACCCCCCCCATATCCCCCAAGAGACATTCTGGTCACACCCAGCCCCAAACCCCCACTGACATCAAGTGATTCCTCCATGCAGAACTCTGACACTGAGGTCGGTCTGCCATTCAGAGGGCTGTGAAGGAAAGACCTGGCTTCTCCCCATCAGAAGTCTTCACACCCTCCCCACTGCATGGCCAAGAATGCAGCCTGTCCCTGCCTGTTGCCATGGCAACAGGAAGCCAGGCAGTGGGCCCAGACCCGGCCATCCTGCAAACCACCTCATTTACCCTGGAGCTGGGCACAGCAGCCACAGATAGCACAATTCCTTCTAGAGAGGAGACAAGAACAAGCAGCGGGAAGGGGCAGGAAAAAAGAGAAATCGGTTACAGAGAGAGGGAGAAACAAAATCAGAGAGAGAGAAAAGAAAAGACACAAGGAGGAGGGAAGGAGAGCAGAAAAGAGATGTGGGGTGGGGGGAGAAGAAACAGGCTGGGAGGGAACAAAACAAGCAGAAAAGCGCATGCACTGGGAGAGAGGAGGGGGAAAGGGGCCCCTCCTGATCTCCACTCCACACCACACATTCCTCGGCCTAAGCTGCTCACGGCTTTTTTGAGACTCTGGGCAGCAGAGACGTCCTGTCCCTTCCTGTCCTGGGAAGCCGGCAGCTGGTCTGGGACCCTCCAGCTGCTCTCTAGGCCCTCCAGCCTCCATCCTTCGAGGGGAGAGTACCCAGGCCTTCCCCCCGCAAGTGGGGCCCCTTCTCCCACCCTCCAGGGATCCTCAAACTCTCCTGCCACTCTGTCCTCTCCACCCCCACCCCACCCAGCCTCCTCCAGCTCAACCCAACTTAGTTCTCCTCTGTGTTTAAAAAGCCAGTCCCAAAGAGACAGTGCAGAAGAGTAGAAGCAGAGGTCATGATTTACCAACCGAACACATCCTGTCACTTGGCACAGGGAGTGGGACAGGCCTTAGAAGAGGCCTGGGTGGCCTCTCTGCAGGTAGGAGATGCTTAGCAGGGCCAGGCAAACCATGGCAGAGGCTGGAACAGACACTGAGGCCCAGACAGCTCAGCAGGGGTTCATGCCTTACACCCCAGGTTCCTCTCCCCAGCCTCTGGCACAGAGGAGTTGATAGACTATAAAATAGTCCTGACCTGTCCTGGCCTCACTACACCTACATACGCTCTACACTGTGTGAAATGAAGCTGAGCTAAGAGAAAAGCTTGCTGGAAAAAACAAACAAACAAAACAAAACAAAACAAAAAACCATGAGAAAGGTAGAAAGAAAGACAAATAAAGGTTTAGGGGTGATTGGCGAGAGGTATGTGGCCAAGACCAGCTGGCTGTCGGTATATAGCCCAGCCTCCAGTTTGCTGGAGAACCCTCAGTCATAATGTAAGCTACTCTGAACCTCACTGTTCATATCTATAAAATGGGAACTCGAGTATCACAGAAAGGAGTGAAAGTGCTTAGGCCAGGACCTGACCAACATGGCTGTGCTCTGTGCTGTTAAAAAAGCTGAGGCACTGCAGGAAGACACGCGATCGGCCCACAGGACCCAGGGATCCTACACATCTATAGCCAGGTGTCTGTGCAGAACAGAACATGCTTCCAAGGCAGCTAGGGCCTGTGACAAAAAAACATTCGCACAAAGCCGTCTTCTATATCAGGGCTTCATTTATACTGAGAATCACGGCTGGACAGGACAGAGTCTGTGGTCCTCTGCAGGCATCCGCGCCTGATGACTGCCGGAATGCGACGCTACTCAGTTCTAGGAAGGTTCCAGACCCTCAGGAAGGAAACAGACTCTTGGAATGAAAGTCTGTGGTAACTACAAAGCAGCTGGGGGTTGGTGGGAACACGGTAGGCACGAGGAGCAGCCCCTGGGCTATGAATAAACTATCTTCAATATTTTGCATTTGTTCAAGGCCAAACCCTCATCCGGGCCCGTTGAGAACCTGGAGATTGATCCCGAAGGGGTTTCCCGTGGAGCCCCTGGAGATCGAGCCTGGACCAGTTTTCTGTGGAGCCCCAAGCTCCTTTCCCACTCAGTACTGCGTCAAATGGGTGGAAAGAGGATGAGCCTGGTCATCAGCAGTTGCCTGAAAGGCGGGACAAAAGGCGAGGCAAGGGAATCTGCATCCAGCGCTTCTGTCACTGTCCCCTTTTTAGATTGGTTATGCACTGGGCTGGCTCTAGCTTAATAGCTGTTTATGTGAAAACAGCCTCATGATTTCATCCGTCCACAAACTCAACTGTGGCAGCTCCTATTGTAACCAAAGCGTAGCGCTGTGGTGGCTGAGGCTTGCCGCCCGGTAGGGTGGGGGAGGGGGAGAGGAAGGAATGACTCAATGCGGAGGAGGCAGCCCCTTTTGCTTGAGGCCCAACCCTGTGAGCAAGAAACCAGAAGGAATGTGACAGACCGTCAGAAAGGATAGGAAACGGGAGAGTGATCTGGGAGGGCACCGACTACGCATGGCCCGGGCTGGATCTCCAGCTGCAGGTCTGAGGCCTGGCTAGAAACCAGGCCTGCAGGATTCCGGGTAAGGCGGGTAGGGAGAAGGAAACCAACTGAACAGATGACTGTTGTTTATCTCTGTTAAAACTTCCATTCAGGGGTTGGGGATTTAGCTCAGCGGTAGAGCGCTTGCCTAGCAAGCGCAAGGCCCTGGGTTCGGTCCCCAGCTCCGAAAAACAAAACAAAACAAAACAAAACAAAAAAAAAAAACCCACAGAGCAGCGAGGGGTGTGGCCCAGTGGTGTGGCATGCTTACCTAATATTCAGAAAGCCCCGGGTTTGATCCCCACCACTGCATCAAACAGTTGTGGTATTATCCCAACATTTGGAAGATGGAGGCAAAGGCTCAGAAGTTCAAGGTTGATCCCAGCTACAAAGCAAGTTTAAGGCCAGCCTAGGCTACAAGAGACTCTGTCTCAAAAAGAGAAGAAAAAGAAAGGAGAGGGGATATGATGGTGGGAGAAGGTAATTTTCCAGTCTGCCGCAGTAGTGTGCGAGGGGGCATTGGGGGGGTTGGAGATAGGGAGGGCATGGGGGGGTTCCTGCTGGCATGAATGAATGAGAAGGCACAATTCAGAAAGGCACGGGGGTTGGGGGACACTTCTCAAAAGAGAGTGTTCGAAGCCCCAAGAGGATAGATGTGACCATGAGAGGGCAATAGGTGAGAAGGCAGGAGGGCAGCCTGATCCACGTGGCCAAGGCTGGACGGCTAGATCCCCAGAGTGCAGATTTGACTCAAGCGTTAGAATCCATGAGTGGAGGGAGATGGGACCTGCCTTCCAGGTCTCTCCACACTGGACGTGCGTGCTTGCGTTGTCCTCTAGGATGCGGAGAGACAGGGGAGTCCTCAGAGCTCCTATATGCCACTAGCTGGGAGAAATGGCGCTTGGGCAGGGCCTGCCCAAAGTGTTGGCCAAGGGCAGATTTCAGCGGTCCAACTAGAGGCAGTACTGCAGGCTGAGAGAACACATATTTAGAGTGAGAGATAAGGAGGGGTGGAGCTTGACGCGAGGGAGAAGTGTTACTACTGAGTTGGGGGAGCCCAGAAAAAAAGAAATGAGAAAGGATAAGGATCAAGAATTCTCCAGACATCATTAAACATTCACTGAATGCATCACAGTTCTGATGTGCACCCCTCTGCTGAAAAAAGGGCTACACGCTTGCAAAACAAACCAGCAAAAGCAATCGCCAGCACGTGGGGGCATCTGAAAGGCACAGGGCTCTACACCTGTAATAGGTTAAAGGGCACTAGAACCTCGTGGCTCCTCTCAAGACACCAGCTCCTCTCCCCTGAGTCTGAGTCACCTTCAGTGACATTTTGACCAATGCCTCCAACACCAGGTCACCGGAAGTTTTGCTGCATCTCCTAGGCCTCCTGGAACTGTTACTCTTTGGGACCTAGCGGCCAGGTTAAGAAATCTAGCTCTCTGAGACTGTCACAACAAAGAATCCACACGTGGATACTCCGAATGACATTCCCAGCACCACAGTGCCGGTGAGCTAGACCCCCAGTGAGCTCTCTTACAAGCTAAACACCATTCCTAACCTCCACCTGAACCCCCGAAGGGCAGATGAATTGCCCTGCAGAGCTCTGCCCAGCCTTGCCCAAACTTCCAACCCACAAATCACAATGCATCACAAACTAGTGGGTTTGCTAAGCCACCGAGTTTCAGGGTGGTTTGCATTGTAATTCTAGTAACGACAGAAGACACAGTCTCTGGAGAGGGTGTAGACAGGGACACACATACTCCCACATCAGGGGTAGATATGAACAAGTCTGAAAAACACCCAGGGAGCGATCAGCCTGGTGCTCCCGGATACGCTAAGCAGCGTGAAGGCAGATGGGAAAGGAGCGGACCGAGAGGAGAAGGAGTCCAGTCAGAATGATTTAGGATAGATGAGAGGCAGCCAAGTGAAAACTGGAACCACACAAGGAGCCACTGCTAGGTGAACTGGGACCGGAATGGCTTTGCTTGCATGGAGGCTGGGAAATACTGGAGTTGATCTGCTGACAAGTATAGCACGTGGAGGGTCCTCCAGAGCCAGAGAACTGCCCACAGCATGGGTACCTAGCGTCAGGCACAAGCTGTAAGATCCTCCTAAGAAATCTGCTGTCTGACGTGAGCCTACTGTGTGCCTCCTCATCCTCAACTCTACTCAGGAACAGGTAATGGTGACCCAAACTGAACAAAGGAGGGAATGGAAGCATGAACAGGAGAGAGAAGTGCTTGCCATGAGTGGCCAGTAAAGGGCAAAGGGAAGGTCACCCAGCACAGGTGTTGCAAAAGGAGCACTGAGGATCAGGCAGCCGCCAGCACGTGGCACTGCAGGACTCTCCACAGTCGCCTTTTGGGTCCCAGCCAGAGCTGGTATGACCAGTGGGTCCCTCCTGGACTTGGAAAATCTTTCCAGACAATGACATCCAAACTGCCACGTCATGACTGCACACTCCCCATCCAAAGGGCCAGTGCAGCAGGCTCAAAATCCATTGTCAAGTGAGACACACCTTCTCCACCCTGCCTGCCCAGAAGCCCTACTTTTATCTTCAAAGCGGGAGGAGGGCTCGACTAGGCTGACTCAGAGGGCCTCAGCGCCCTGGGTTAGAGGCTAAGGGGGGCAGGGGCTGCTGCGAGGCAACCTGGGCTTTCCTCACCACACCTGGCTCCCTTTAAAGATGGTCCCTCCCCTTGGTCCACAGTTATTAAACCTTTGGTCTCTTCTGAACAAAAAACTACTACATTGTATTTATTTGTTGGGGGGGGGCATGGTGTGAGGCATGCACCTGTGAAGGTCAGAGCACAACTTGTGAGAGTCAGCTCCTAATTTCCCCCTTCTTGCAGGAGGATCTCAGGGATCAAACTCAGGTCACAGAGCTGGGCAGCAAACGCCCTTACCCACTGAGCCATCCTACCAGCCCCACTCGCTCTTTACAGTCTTCTCCATCAAAGAAACATCAACTGAGACAAAGCGGCCCAGTTACAGGGACCATCAGCACCCCAATGCCCAGTGACAGTAAGGACACTGAGTCTGGGAGAGAGCTAGCAAAGAACCAGCCAGAGGGGTGGGCAGACAGCCCGGTGGATAAAAGCACTTGCTGCTCGGCCATGAGTTTAACCCAGTACTCACATAAAAGGTCAGCCATGGCCATGTGGGCCTGTAAGTCCATCAATGTGATGGGGCGAGGGTGGGAGGAACAGCTTTCTGGCTGCTGACCTAGCTGCAGGTTCAATGAGAGATTTTGTCTCAAGGGACTAAGAAGAGTGACAGAGCAGGACACTTGACGTCTTCCTCTGGCCTCTGCCCACGTGCACTGCTCACATGTGTAGGCAACACACATGCACACAAAGAAAAGAACCAATCAGAATTTCTCATCTACACACATACACACACACATACACACACACACACCACACATACACACATAGTTACATATATACATATATACACACACATACACACACATACACCCACACATATATACATACACACATACATATACAGACACACAGACACACACATACATACATATACACATTCACACATACACACATATATAGACACACACACACATATATATATATACAGACACACACATGCATATACAAACATAGATACATACACATACACACACATACACATATACACACATATGCATACATACACTCTCTCTCTCTCACACACACACTACTCGCAGGGCTCTACTCTGGGGAAGAACAAGATGCTAGTCTGGTCTCTTCAGGTCTCATAAGGGATCTGAAGGAAGTAAGAAGCTGCCTCAGCAGAGCTTAAGCCAGAGCTGCCTATGGAAGCGGCCCATGGGGAGCTCCCCTTTCAGGCCTCTGACTCAGGCCAGACCACACCCTAGGGTGGAACACAGCCTGTTCTCAAGTCACTGATAGGACAAGAACAAAGAGTGGAGAGACTTGTGAGAATAGGCCCACCGGTCTCCAGTGAGCGTGTGGAATAAAGGTCTAGTCTGGGCCCCTGATCTGGGGCTGGTTTCCTAGGTCTCTGAAGAACCAAGGTATGGTTCATAGAGAACTTTCTCTCTCTCTTTTTTTAATATTTATTTAATGTACATGAATAACACTGTAGCTGTCTTCAGACACACCAGAAGAGGGCATCAGAGCCCATTACAGATGGTTGTGAGCCACCATGTGGTTGCTGGGAATTGAACTCAGAACTTCTGGAAGAACAGTCAGTGCTCTTAACCACTGAGCCATCCATAGAGAACTTTCTAAGCTGTGAAGAAAATGTCCACATGAGGAGGTAAGAAATACCATAAGAAGGTCAATAGTGATGCCTTCCTATAACCCATGTCTTGGGAGTTGGAGGCACAACGATCAGGAGTTCAAGGACAGCCTCAGCCACATAGTTCAAGGCCAAAGGGTCTTAAATACTGAGCAGGGGTGAGGAGTGGAGAGGAGCTGAGAACAGACAAGCATGCAACAGTTCTGCCGTGTGGCAGCCCATACAGGCATTGTACTGGAGTTCTGTGCACATATTATAAATCCTGCCAGGGACAGGGTTCCCTCCAGCGTTGGACAAAAGCTGAAGCTTGTCCACAGGACTTCCCTAAGGCACGAATGCGGAGCTGAGGTCCTGCCCTTCTCCCTCCCAGAGACTGCTCTGCTCACTGGGGGCTGCCTCAAGTAGCATTAATTGATTGATGGATCCATGACCCACTGAGGGTGGCCAAGGCTACTGAGGAAGCTCCTGGAAAGGATATCATATGGGAGGGGGCCAGAAAGCCAGTCCTCAGGGGGCCATGCACCATTTCCTTGTAAAAACGGGCTCTTCCCTGGCCCTTTAACCCTGCAGAACCCTGCCTCCTCCCCTAGAGAAGTTTACAGACTAAGCTTAATGTCACCTACTCCAAGAAGCCTACCTGGACCCCTCTTGAGTGATGAGGGCCACCTCAGCCTTCCTCTACCACAGTCTAGCTACAATGTGCTGTTTTAATCAGTTTATGCCCTCCTAGAGGCACTGCAGGACAGGTCTGTTCTGGTTCATTCCAATGTCCCCAAAGTACTCTGGTTCTTTTCAACATTGTCATGACTCTAATTCTAATGTCATTCTCTGTGGGGAAGCTGCTCCTGGAATGGCAGGGACACACACAGGCCTGTGGCCAGGGGACTGGCAAAGGACCCAGCTGGCTGGGTCATCCGTCCTGCAGTCACAGGAGAGAGCAGGCCTGAGGCAAAGATGTCAGGCTGTCAGCTCAGCCAGCTCACCGAGGGCCTGCCTTGCCCAGCTGGAGCCGGGGTCGGGCAAGACTTGTATAATTTTAATTTATTTGTTTTTATCTTATGTGCATGGGTACTTTGCCTGCCTGTGCATCTGGTGCTGTGCCTAGCACCCATGGAGCCAGGAGAGGGCACTGGATCCCCTAGAACTGGAGTTAGAGATGGTTTTTAGCCACTATGTGAGTTGCTGGGAATACAACCTGGGTCCTCCGGAAGAGCAACAAGAGCTTTTTAACCACTGAGCCTTCTCTCCAGCCCCTGAACAAGACTGTTTAATTCTCTAACAAGTTCAAGTGATGCAGTGGCAGGGCCTTGACTCTCTCACCTGCCAAGCCAGTTGAACACCGCAGCCTCACAAAGCATTAGGGGTTTAACTACACCTGCCATTTAGCAGCGCCTCAGCAGACACCGTCATTTTACCATCTCACCTGACCAACAAGCCATGCCACTGAACCTCGGCAGAAGTCCACACACAGATGAGAATCCGGGGATGATTATTTACCACGGTCAGTGACATGCAAGTTCTGAGGCCCACCAGAGCTCTAACAAGGAGTCTAAGAGAGGCCCGCAGACCTGGAATGTGGCTCACAGAGCGGGGTATGGCCTACACAGGCAAAGTCGATCAGTGCCTTTGAGGGTGGTCTCTAGACCCTTCCACTCTCCAGCAAAGAAGTGGGCAGCTCTCCCAAGGCTCTAAGAGAACAATATGGCTGTGCTATAGAACTAAGCACAGATGGGGTTGGGGATTTAGCTCAGTGGTAGAGCGCTTGCCTAGGAAGCACAAGCCCCTGGGTTCGGTCCCCAGGTCCGGAAAAAAAAAAAAAAAAAAAAAAAAAAGAACTAAGCACAGATGAATAGTGGTACTGTAGCTCAGACTCCAGCATGTGTTGTGGGGTCTGCTCAGACAGCCTGGGTCCCTCAGCCTACACTCATTGTACAAGGGATGACAACAAGACCACTCACTGGGGTTGCCTCATAGTCAAACTGAAGCTGAAGAGGGGGCCCCAGGCTAACAACTGCCCAAGGTCAGGCACCTCTTTCAGTGCTTCCTGAGTTCCTGGCTGGTCCCAACACAACTTCCTGTTGTGAAGAGCAGGGGATGCAAGAAGGTAGCTGGGACCATTGGGGGCTGGCCAACCAATGAAGAAGACCAGGTATTAAGCCAAGAAAGGGATGGTGGCACACTCCTTTAATCCCTATACTGGGAAGCCAGAGGCAGGCAGATCTCTGTGAGTTCAAGGTCAAACCTGGTACACATAAGGAGTTTCAGGCTGGCCAGGGCTACATGGTAAGACCCTGTTTGAAGTAATTAAAAAATAAACTAAGCCCGGGGATCAGAGAACCCTCAGAAAGCTCACAGACAATGGCCACAATGCTACCAACTCAAGGCCACTGTAGTGGCTTCAACCTCAGCCAGCTGGCAGCTGCCCTCCCAGGCTCAGGCCACTCCACACTACTGAGGTCCAGTCAGCAGCTCTGATGCCTGGCAGTCCTCTGCCCAGATGAGCCTCCCTGAGACCCAGCCCCTCAGCCTCCAGGCCCCGCTCAGATGCCACCTACTCAGGGCCCCACCCCCATCCTCTCAGTTCCTGCTCTCCTGAGAGCCTGAGTTTAAAGCCTTTCAATGCCACTTGACAATTGTGTGGCCTCTGGAAGGTGACTTAACCTCTCTCTGTTTTCATTTCTTCCTTTTTTGTGTGTTTGGTTTGGTTTGGTTTGGTTTGATTCTTCGAAACAGGGTTTCTCTATGTGGCTCCAGCTGTCCTGAAACTTGCTCTACAGACCAGGCTGACCTCAAACTCACAGCTTCCCCTGCCTCTGCCTCCTGAGTGCCAGGATTAAAGACGTGTGCCGCCGCCACCCAACCCTGTTTCATTTTTAATATAGGGCACAAGAGCATTTTCTGCTTCAGAGTTCTGAGGACTGGGTTTGTGCGCACTCAGACGCAGGTGGTACTTATTATTACTGATATTCACAGTGTTCGTGGCAGCCTCCATTGTCGTGGTCTGCCTGCCTTTACAGTCTCTCATTAGCCCAACTGCTGGGACCTCTGCTGTCACAAGTCAGCATACTCCAGCACCTGCCACACACATACATGCCAGTCCCTAGTAAACACCCATGCAGGGAACAAAAGAACAGGGCAAAACATTCTAAGGAGCACTGTTGACTCTGGGCCAAGAAGGATGGGGAGTCAAAGGGGGAAGTGATGGCTGCTGGGTTTCCAAGAATAAATACACATCACCAATCAGACTGAGAACACCGTGGGTATCTGCCGATGGCTAAGGCTGGGGTTCATAGGCTGTTCCTGCACAAACTGTTAGTGGTTGAGCCTCAATTCTCCTCCAGAGAGAGTCTTCTAGAACCACCACAACCTCTTCAAGCCCCTGGAGTCACTCACCCACTCAGCCATTTTGAGCTCTTGATGTATGACGGGCATTAGCATTTTCTGTCTACAGGCCTCCCCTCCCATCCGCAATGCACCCCTGCCACACAGTGAGGACCGCCATCAGAGTGATGCTCCAACTCCCCACATTCAGACTCAAGATTGGGGTACCTTCTAGGATCACCCAGATATAGGGACTCAGGGACAAACACCTGGCCTAAAGTCACACAGTGAGCAATAGGGAGAATGTGGGGTTTTTTTTCCCATGTATGTGTGCATGTTTGCATGTATTTTATATGTGTGTGTGGTACAGGCAAACATGCAGGGATGTATGCCTATTCATGTGCCTCATGTCCTCTCTACCTTATCACTTGGAGACAGGGTCTCTTACTGAACTGGAAGCTGACCGTTTTCTCTAGGCTGAAGTTTCAACCCATTCCTAGGATCTACCTCGCCCTACCCTTCAAGGCTGGGATCTCAGGCTCACACAGCTATGCCGAGCTTGTTGAATAGGTGCTTGTAATCTGAACTCTTGTCCTCTTGTTCGTACATAACGTCTCTACCCACTTGTACTCCCATGACTCAGGAAGCTGAGTCAGGAGGATGGATCAGGAGTACAAGGCCATCCTGAGCTACATAGTGAAACTATATCTCAAAACCACAGAAAAGAAGAGGGAATGTAAGCAGTGGGAGGGAGAGGCAAGATTCTAACTTAAAGGCTACTTCCCAAGCCTCAGTGTATTCTGGGCTAGCTCACTAGTGAGGCTGGGGAGGATGAAGTATGGAGAGGCCCCTCCAGCTGTCCTGAGATTCAAAGTAAGTGGTGGGTCCTATGAAGGTCTGCAGCAGCGCCCAGGCCTACGAGCAGAGCACAGATGCACGCTGCTGCTTCCTGGCTCCATCCGCTTGACACTGGTTAGCACCACCTGAGTAAGGAGTCTCCGGAAAATGGGGGGTGCCAATACCTCATGGACAGTTGTGTGGTCAAAACACAACTGAACAGAACTGATTAGAAGTTCAAAGTCATCTCTGGCAACATCGTCATCAAATTTGAGGCCAGCCTAGGTAACATGAGACCCTATCTCAAATAAAAATAAAAATAAAAATTCAGTCCCCAAGAAAGAAAATGCCCCCAAACTCTCCTTTTTCCCACAGGAGCAAAGGAAATTAAGAAGACGCCATGGAAAGTCAAGATGTGCCAATCAGGCACAAGTTCAAAGGTGGTGACCAATGTCATTCTTAGCTAACGTGAAGTCCCTGAGGCCCTGGGGCATAATTTCCACATCCAACACGCAGTTCCATCACCAGAGGCTGGATGCTGGCTGAGTCTGAGTCAGGACTCGAGGTTGGGATGTTGCTCACCAGCCTTTGCCTGGCTAAGCCTGGTGTCCAGAAAGCTCTGGAACCAGAACCATTGAGTTCGAATCCCAGCTCTGCCATTTCCTGCCTCTGTAACCCTAGACAGGCTGCTGACCCCTCTGAGCCTAAGTTATTTCTCATCCGGGATAAGTGTGGGGAGAGAGGGACAGGGTGGGGAGAGTACTGGTTACTTTCTCACTGCTATAACCAAATACCTAACCAACCGGCTGAAGGAAGGGCGGGCTCAGCTTGGCTCACGGTTTGAGGAAACACAGTCTATCAAGGCAAGGAAATGATGGTGTCAGGAGGTCACACTGTGTCCACAGACAGGAAGCATAGAGAGGCAACGCTGTTACCAAGATATCTTTTCTCCCCGCCCCCTTGTTATGGAGTCCAGCTCATAGGAATCTGCCATCCACATTCAGAGTGGGTCTTCCCTCCTCACTTAAACCTCTATGGAAACAGTCGCACAGACACAACCAGATTCTGAACCCAGCCAAGCTGACAGCGAAGATTAGCCAGCACAGGGACGATAAAGTGGGCCTGCCTCACTGAACTGAGCGCGTTAGCATGTGCACGCTCTGAGCATGCTGCCTGGCTAAGTCAGAGCATGGAGATACTCCACCCTGGGCTTAGGGGACAGAAGCGAGAGACCCAGTAGCTCAGATTCCATCCTGGGCATGGCAGAGAAACTGCCTGTCCACATTCATTTCCTAGGTATCCCCTGGCCTCTGACAGGGCTAGGTACACCAAGGACAGCTCGTAAAGTTCACCGGGGTAGGAGAGATAGAAATATAACCCAATCTTCCATCCCAGTGAGAGCAGGGTTCACAAAGATGCATGGTGCCACGAGAAATCTAGGAAGGCTTTCCAGAGGAGGCAGCATCCCAGCTGAATCTGAGGACTGAGGAAGAAACGGCCAAGAGAGACAGCAGGCTGATGGAGGTGCAGGGAGGCCGAGGTCACTGGCGGAAGGTACGGAATGCACAGCAGCTAGAGAAAGCCAAGGTGGCCCACAAGAACGGAAGAAGCCAGCCCCTGCAGTGCTGCTGCGAACACAGAGGGATGGATGGTGAGGCATGGAAAGAGAGCTAGAGTAAGCCTGCCTGGTAAGTCTGAGGGGATGGCACGTGCCACAGCTAACTTTTCAGAGGTAAGTAACCTCTAGTGGGAGAGGGGATGGAAGGAATTGAGATCCTAAGAGTGCAAAGAGCCCAGGGCTGGGCAAGGGTGCTGCTGGGCTGAAAAGACAAGTGAGGTGTGTATTTGCCCCAAGGCCTCTTCTGCAACAACGACCTCCCTTGGTTGGCAGATACTCTTGCTCAGCACTGGCGGGACAGCCTGTCCTGAGCCCTTCTCCAGGCACCAGGCCAAAGGCCCCCAGTGAGCCACTGTGTGCTTGGGTGTTCCTGGGACCTCAGCACCTATCTCAACTCCAAAGTCCCGGCTAGGAGGTTCCAGGAAAAAATACTTCCGAAGGTCATAGCATAGGACAATCTCCACATGGCCTTCTCTCTCACATGGCTGTGTGTCTTACTCTCCTGTTCTCGCCTTGTGCACACACGCCCTCACGTCGTAAATTCTGTCAGGGCCATAGCCTCGAGTCCTGAGCTGTGGAAGTAGGAGGCACAGAGCCCAGAACACAGATGGCAGCAAGATTGTGCACAGGACACAGGGACACACACACACACACACACACACACACACACACACACACACAGAGCAGCGAGATTGTAACAAGACACACACAGCAGCAGGACTGTGCACAGAACACATACATCTACACTCAACCAAACAGAATTGCAGAACTTGCTACAGAAGAGTCCATTCTACCCAACCACTGACTGCCAGCCTGAGGGAGCCCTACTGTGGGTCCCTGGGGCTCTTTGGGGAGACTCTAGCTATAACTTAAGAAGTCCGTGTTCTGCAATTTCTCCTTCTAAAGGAGACAACAATACAGACAGCAGACAGTGAGACTAAAGATGCAGATCCGACTTTAGAGGACAGCATCTACTTTCTGGGCCCCACACCAGGAGACCTGTTTGTCTCCCAGTCCACCCTAACCCACAGTTCATACCCTTCGTAAGTGGTTGCCCACATTCTGTATCATTTCTGCTCCGTTTGCTGGGTTGCCACGCTGTGGAGGGGGGTCTGTAGGCTTCTAAAGGGCCGCTGGTCACCTGAGTCCCAAGCGTCCAGCAGCTCCAAAAGCAGCCGGCTTCTCCTGGCTCCTCCCCCAAGCTCCCCGCCCTCCGGAGCCAGCTGTAAATATCTCCGCCCCGTGTCCTGGCCTCTCCTCAATCCTCCCTCTGTGCCCCCCTCCAACCCCAGCACAGAAGGCACCCTAGCACCTGCCAGCTGGGCCACAGCCACGTGGGGCCTGATGCCCACCTACTGGCACCGCCAGACTGTCTTTATGGCTCTGGACCCAGCCAAATTCCAGCCCCCATTCTAGCCCCCTACCCCCTGTCCTTGCCTAACAGAATGGAGATCCCAGATCTCTTGCCAGGGATTCCATCCATCCACAAGAGGGCAGGCTGGAGTGTAGCAGGATGCCAGGGAGCTGCCAAGGCCTCCTAGAGAGACACCAGACCCACCTGCCAGGATTTCACCTTCCCGAGTGCTGCCCACTAGCTTAGCTCCGGGACCCAGGTTGTCCACATCCAGCAAATGCTAAACTGGATCTGTACACTAGGCTCTGGCAGTCACTTCCTTATAAGCAGGTAATTCTTTTAAATGAGGCACGTACCAAAGTACACCCAGTATGCCACGTGGTATGCAGCACCCGTGGCCATCAAGGAGTGAAGTCCTCCAGGATTTTGCCTTTCCTCTGTCACTTCTGCAAGAGGACTCGACACACACTGGGCAGGACTTAAAAGGCCCAAGGGAACAGGTGACAAGATGGCTGAGGACAAGTCCTGGAACACCAAACCTCTGCTGTGATTCAGGCCTCCTGCTGATCCTCTCTGTGCTGCACAGGGAGGATCCTCGGGGCTGGGAAGGCATGCGTCTGAGGCACCACGGCCAGTAAAGGAGCAGATGGGAACAGATGAGCAGAAGTTTCCTCTGCCTCCTGCTTCTGCTTCATTCACCACACAGTTATTAACACATCCTCTTCCAAAGGCCCTGAGTTCGCTACCATGCCCAGGACTCTGGGCAAGTCCTCTCCTCTCTCAAAGCCTTGGCTCTAGGAATCAAGGACTTTCGCGTCCTTCCTTGTGAGTTCTTGTTAACAATCTGCACACTTGTGTATCTGCAAATGAAAAACTGAAGTTAAACCTGAAAGACAGCAGGATGGACACCAATTGTGCTAACTACTGCCTGTAATCCCAACACTCAGGAACCTAAGGCAGGAGGATGGCCATGAATTCAAGGCCAGCCTAGGCTACATGTTGAATTCCAGGCCAGCCTGATCTATAATATGATGATAGACACTGTCATTTAAAAAAAAAAAAAGAAAAAGAAAAAAAGAGGGATGGGTACTGGAGAAATGGCTCCGCGGTTAAGTGCACTTGCTACTCTTCTAGAAGAGCCCAATGGTTCCTGTATCCATGTCAGATGGCTCAAAACCATCTGTAACTCCAGCTCTAGGAAATCCGATGTCTCTGAGCTCCACGGCATCTGCGTTCATGCACACATACATATCCAGATGCAGACACACATACCTACACCTAACTAAAAATAGTAAAAATAAATATTTTATGAATGGGGGTAGAGGCTGGGGAGATAGCCCAGTTAGTAAAGTGCTTATTGTCCCAACCATGAAGACCTGAGTTTGGCTCTTAGCATCCATGTAAAAAAAAGTTGGATGCACTGCTACGCACCCGTAACCCCAGCACTAGGGAGACAGATATACAATGTCCCTTGGTGACCATCCTATCTCACAGAACAAGTGAGCTCCAGGTTCACTGGGAGACCCTGTCTATGAAACAAAAAATGAAGAAAGGCATGAGATGGTTCAGCACAGAAAGGGTGCTTGCTGACTGTGGTGGTTTGAATGAAAATGGCCCCCATAGGCTCATATATGTGAATGCTTGGACATCAAGGAGTGGCACTATTTGAGAAGGAATAGCAGCTGTGACCTTGTTGGAGGAAGTGTGTCACTAGGGGTGGATTTTAAGATTTCAAAAGCCTAAGCCAGGGCCAGGGTGTCTCTCTTCCTGTTGCCTCCAAATCTTCCTGTTGCCTTCAAATCTGGATGTAGAACTCTCAACTTCAGAGCCTCCATGTCTGCCTGGGGCTGCCATGCTCCCCGCCATGATGATGATGGACTGAATCTCTGAACTGTAAGCCAGCTCGCAGCAAAACTGTTGCTTTTATAAGAGTTGCGTTGGCCGCGTTGTCTCTTCACAACAATAGAACAGCGACCAAGATCCTGCCCAACAGTACAAGCCTGAATTTGATTCCCAGAACCACATAAAGGCGGAAGGGGAGGACTGAAGGCACACGGTTGTCCTCTGACCGCCACAAGTGTGTGCCCCTGTGTCCCTGCCGTACACACATCGCAATTCCATGCAGCCGATAATAATAGCTGAAATAAATAACATTTTTTAAAGATCGCACTGGCTGGTTTTGTGTGTCAACTTGACACAAGCTGGAGTTATCACAGTCAGGAGCCTCCCTTGAGGAAATGCCTCCATGAGATCCAGCTATAAGGCATTTTCTCAAGTAGTGATCAAGAGTGGGAGGACTCAGTCCACTGTGGGTGGCGCCATCCCTGGGCTGGTGGTCTTGGGTTCTATAAGAGAGCAAGCTGAGCAAGCCAGGGGAAGCAAGCCAGTAAGAAACATCCCTCCATGGCCTCTGCATCAGCTCCTGCTTCCTGCCCTGTGTGAGTTCCAGTCCTGACTTCCTGTGGTGATGAACAGCAATGTGGAAGTGTAAGCTGAATAAACCCTTTCCTCCCCAAACTTGCTTCTTGGTCATGGTGTTTTGTTCAGGAATAGAAACCCACACACACACACACACACACACACACACACACACACACACACGGCACTGAGGACTAGAGCAGTCCATAGGCAGGCTGGGAGGAAGGCCCGACAGGACAGGACAAGTGCAGTCCTGGGCTATGAAGAGCGTCACCCTACAGGAAAGCCGGAGTCTGTCGCCGAGGGCCTCACAGACCAGGGTTTAAGCTTAAGGTTTCTCTGTGCCTGGTGAACATGCCCGACATGTTGAAACTTTACAAGGAAGACAGAACAGGTATTGGACTTCCCTGAACAGCCCATCTCACTGAGACTCCACGCAATGTAACAGACACTGCTACTGAGCTCATCACCTCCTCCCCCACGCTCCCCTCTCTGCACACGACCACCACACCTCAGGCTCACCAGCCCCAACCCAGCACCTCCACCTAAGACATGGACAAACTGAAACCCTGAGGTGGTAAAGACATTCTGTGTGGAGGTCATCTAGACACACCAGTCCTTACCATAATAAGCCCAGAGCCACAGTCACCTGATCCTGCCATGTGGCGCACAGTGGAAGAGGCTTCACTTAGACATCAGAGAGGACTTCAGTGAGGCTGATCCCAGGAACGCACAACAGAGAACTAGATCTTCCTACAGAGGATCTGCCACTCACAGAGCTACGTCCTGTCTGAACTGGTTCCATGAGCCCTCAGCAGACTCAGATGAGTCTTCCATCTGTTACTATAGAGATGTTACCACTGGCATCCACCTCCTCTTTCAGCTCACCTGAGACCTCCCCTCATTCTTGGCTCCTTCCCCAATACCCAGACCGCAGCCCAATATGCAGATGTCTGTCCTAAGTCCTAAAAGGACCCAAGCCTGCATCAGGGCTGCCCAAAGGGCCCCTTAACATCTACGGTGCTGAGTCCCACCTAGGTGTTTACTTTCTTTTTAATTTTACACGTATGGGTGTTTTGCTAGTATGTGTCTACACACCACTTTTTGTGCCCTTAGAAGCCAGAAGAGGAGGTCAGATCCCCCGGACCTGGACTTACAGGTGGTTGTGAGCAGCCTTGTCGGTGCCGGGAACTGAACCCACGCCCTCTGAAAGAGCAGCTCTTAACTGCTGAGTCATCTTTCTAGCCATCATATTCCAAGGTTTTTGTTTCAGGAGAACAGAAGTTAGGCCCAAAAACTTGCCTGTCTAACAAAATCCCAGAGAGAAGTTCTGCTGGACCGCGGAGATAGACCAATGGCACATTAGAGTCAGAGATGATAATGAGGCTCAGAGACTTGACAGTCGGCCACCACAGCAGCAGCAGCTGAAGTGCCGCCATCTCCAGGAAGTTCTCCTTGGCCTCTCCTCCATGGTATCCTAGGAGCATGCACCTGTGCACAAAACACTTACAGCCCTGGGTCTCTCTGTGTGCTGGAACTTGAGCCCAGGACATAATGTATGAAGACTGTGTCCCCTGTCTAGTGCTTTTTCTCTTTAGTTGATTTATGTCCGTGCCCCTCCCCTTTTTTTACACCCCAAGGAAGCTGGAAGGGAAATGGAACAGACTCATCAGAACACCTGCCCCTTCACGAGAGCCTTGAACGTAGTAGACGTTCAGTGAGCATCTAACTAGGGAGGAATGAGGGGACCTTACACACAAAAGCCAAGGGGACACTGAGCGGGAACACATGCCCGAGTAAACACCTAAATGAATGCATGCAGAAACACTGTCATCCCTGAAGGTCCCTCCCCAGCCTCTGGGGCCCTGGAGTGTGGCCTAGCTGATTAAAGGAAGTGCACGCTGACAGGAGCCTGATATAGCTGTCTCCTGAGAGGCTCTACCAGAGCCTGACAAATACAGAGGTGGATGCTCACAGCCAAGCATTGGACTGAGAACAGGTCCCCGAGGGAGGAGTTAGAGAAAGGACTGAAGGAGCTGAAGGGGTTTGTCACCCCATAGGAAGAACAACAGTATGAACCAACCAGACCCCCACCCCCAGAGCTCCCAGGGACTATAACCACCAATCAAAGCGTACACATGGAGAGACCCATGGCTCCAGCTGCATATGTAGCAGAGGATGGACTTGTCTGGCTGCAATGAGAGGAGAATCCCTTGGTCCTGTGAAGGTTTGATAGCCCAGTGTAGGGGAATGCCAGAGTGGGGAGGCGGGAGGAAGTGGGTGGGTGGGTGGGAGAGCACCCTCAAAGAAGCAGGGGGATAGGATAGGGGGGTTCCGGAGGGGAAACCGGGAAAGGGGGTAACATCTGAAACATAAATAAAGAAAAAATCTAATTTAAAAAAAAGGAAGCTATGGGGGTGGGGCATCAATGAAGGGAGGGGCCAAGAAAAAGAGTACTGACACCAGCAGAAGAGGAAACGGAGGTGACAGTATTCAGAGCCCTCACTCCAAACTTCACCCTTTACGGAGAAAAAGCCAGTAAAGGACACCAAGGCAAAGAACGCTGATGGACCCTGGGACAGATGGCGGCGGTGATGGAGGTGGACAGGAGGTAGAAGCCCACGGGGGAAAGAAGCAATGTTTAGCCAGCCCTGAAAACCATCCTACTGGATAGGTTCTGATTCACGGATTCTAGTCTCTGCCAGCCCAGGCTGAGAGTGGACCTCCCACATGGCCCACTGCTGAGGGGCTGGGCCGGGCCCAGCTTCCTTGAGCTTTTGCTCAGGAATCGTTCTCACCTCACAATATGCCAAGTGAGTCATCACAAGGCTGCACCTGGGGAGTCTGAGCCTTCGGGTCCCTGGTGGCCAGTGTGCACCCACCCCCATCCTCACGGAAGCACCCCTCAGCTGAGTGGAGGCCAGTCCCCAGCAGAGACCGACCTGTCCTAGGAAAGTACAAGGAGGCGACCCACGGAGGAGAGCCGCCAGGGACACGTGTGCTCTTCCAGAGGGGGAGGAGAGGCGCGCGCGCGCCAGAGTCTTACCCAAGTGCTGGGATAATCCTGACCCCACGGCTGGCCGGCCGACCCCGGGACGTCCCGGGTGCCGCGAGCAGAGGCTACCGGGAGGCTGAAGCTTGGCGGAAGCGCCTGCGGTAGACTAGACTAGAAGGCGGGAGCGGCCGGACGAGTTCCTGGGCCAATCTCTGTCCTCCCTCCCCTGCCTGGAACGGGTGGGGCTGCCCAGGGCAGCGGGGTCAGCAGATCCTAGAGGTTCAGGCCTCCGGTGGAAGATCTTGAAGGACAGGCACCTAGCCGACTGGCAGTAGACACTTCAGCCCCAGAGTTGTCAATCCCTGGTCACAGGGCAGAGGTCGAAAAGTGGGCACCTGGTCACCACTGAAAGCAAACCTGACTACTATTTTTCTCTTATTTTTATTTTTCCAAGGCAGGGTTTCTTTGTGTAGCCCTAGCTGTTCTAGAACTATCTCTGTAGACCTCTGTAAGCCTGGAACGCTCAAAGATCCACCTGCCTCTGCCTCCCTAGTCCTGGGATTAAAGGCGAGCGTCCCCCACAGCCTGGCTTTGACAACTGCTTCTAAAGCGGTGCCTACTAGCCTTAGTATTATCTGCTGTTCAATTACAACTTTACCCTTGCCAGTCCTGGATGAGGTGCTAAACAGGACTTCCAGTACACCGGTATTATTGGGGTGAGGGGGAGAGACAGAAAAAAAATGGTTCAGAACCGGGCCAAGGCTACACCATCCATTGCACTCCACACGCAGTGTACACAAAGGGCTTCCAGCTAGATTAGAGCGGAGGATGCAGTCCGCCACCACGTCCGTCCATCCCCCATCAGTGCAGTATTGGAATGCGAATTACATGCTACTGAGTACAGCTGTAGGATTGGAGAGTCACCTAAAAGATGCCCATTAGTTCCATGTTTGGGACACTGGCACATCCGTCAAACCCAGAAGGGACCAGATAAAACACAATGGTGATCTCTGAAAGAGGAACAGAGGGGGAGGGGGACGGGGACTTGGCAGTCCAGTACATTCTACAGGGATGTGAGGCCCGGAGGGGTTTGTCCCTCCAGGCAGAGGCCCTTGGAAATTTGTCCTGCCCAGGCCACTCAGGGGACAGAAGGATAGCTGTTTGTGAACAGAGAGAGAGCCACCAACTGAAACTACTGACACTGGGCCCCAGAAGCCCTCCAGTGGGGACATCTGGTGACAACAAAGGTCTTCCCTTGGTCACTTGTGTGACCAAGGCACACTAAGAGTGAGAGTTTCACAGCCAGAGCCACAAGTACCCACCATGGGTTTTGGCAGCAGCCAGCCACAGACCAGCTCTGGCTCAGCTGACATCATCAAGGCCAAGCCACAAGAGGTACCTGGGTGTCAGAGACACAAATAACAGTGACAGCACTTCCCAAGTGCACATGAAACACAGCCAGGGACACCGGGAGCCCTGTGGGACCGTCAGATCTTGAAGGGAAGGGGACTTCTCACTTACACAGAATGCCACTAGGCTGTCATAAACCATGGCTTACATTTATTTTAAGGTGACACCAGGACCAACTGGAGAATCCTATATTTAGATTATCTTTTTTTCTTTCTTGTGGAGTTGGCAGTGAATCCACAGCCTAATCAAGTACTCTATCACCCAGCCCTCAGCCCTGCCTTGTTACTGTTCCTTTTGAGACAGAATCTTGTGTTCCACAGGATGGTTGTGAATTCTTGATCCTCCACCGGCAAGTGCTGGGATTACAGGAGTGACTGTTGGATGGGGTGGTGAAGATTTAATCCAGAGCTCTGTGTATCCCAAGCAAGCACTCTAGCAATGAATTTCATAGTTCTTAAATTGCCTTTTATTTAAAAAAAAAAAAAAAAAAAAAAGCAAGCCAGGCTGGAGAGATGGCTCGGCGGTTAAGAGCACTGACTGCTCTTCAAGAGGTCCTGAGTTCAATGCCCAGCAACCACATGGTGGCTCACGACCATCTGTAATGGGATCCAATGCCCTCTTCTGGTCTGTCTGAAGACAGCTACAGTGTACTCTCATAAAGAAAATAAATAAATCTTTTTAGAAAATGTCCATATGGGTTGCACCGTTTTGGATTGGTGGGGTATGTGTTCATGCATGGAGTGAGTGGATACATTAAAGGGGTGCATGTTCCAACATGTGGAGGTCAAAAGTCAACCTTTGCTGTTCCTCCTTGGCATCTTCCACTTTCTCTCTTTGCTTGAGACAGGGTTTGGGGTAGCACTGGCCTGGAACCTTGCCAATTGTGACTAGGCTAATGGACCTTGCCCTGGCTCTTCTGACTTCTCTTGATCTAAAGCAGCTGTTCTCAACCTCTGGGTCACAACCCAGTCAAACGACCCTTTCACAGGGGTCGCATATCAGATATCCTCATTACAATTCATAACAGAAGCAAAATTTCAGTTATAAAGTAGCAACAAAAATAATTTTGTGGTGTGTGTATTAAAGGGTCACAGCATTAAGAAGGTTGAGAACCACTGACATAGTTTAGTTAGAAGTATATTATTGGGCCAACAAGATATTTCATCAAATAAAAATACCTGCCACCAAGGCTGATGACCTTAGTTTAATTCCTGGGACCCACACAGTGGAAGAGAGAACTGATTCCCATGAGTTCTCTGCCCTCCACATGCACCTTGTGCATTCCCTTACACACACACACACACACACACACACACACACACACACACACACACACCTACCTATACCCCTATACACACACACCTATACACACACACACACCTATACACACACACCCCTACACATACACACACACCTACACAGACACACACACACACACACACACACACACACACACACACACACAAAGTAAATAAGGAACTGGAGAGATAGTTCAGCAGACAGTGAACACACACTATTCTTTTGAGAATGGCTCACCAGCTCCTGTAATTTCAGCTGCAGGAGGATCTGATGTCTCTGGCCTCTGAGGACACCTGCATGTGTGTGCACACACCACACAGACATATGCATGCATATTTTAAAATAAAATATGTCTCTTGGAGTGGTGAGATGGCTGTGCAGGGAATGGTGCTTGTCGCCAGGTCTGGCAACCTGAATTTGATCTCTGGAACCCACATGCTAAAAAAGAAAAATAACTCCCGTGAATTGTCATCTGCCCTTCACACACACACACACACACACACACACACACACACACACACACACACACACACACACACACACACACACACACACACACACACACACACACACACACACACTCCTGCCATACACCCACAGGCTCATACAAGATAAAGAAAGAGAATGTAGGGGCTGGGGATTTAGCTCAGTGGTAGAGCGCTTGCCTAGCAAGCGCAAGGCCCTGGGTTCGGTCCTCAGCTCCGGAAAAAAAAGAAAAGAAAGAAAGAGAATGTAATAATTTTGTTAATTAATTTAAAATGGTGTAGTGGTGCACGCTTTGAATCCCAGCGATAAAGAGACACCAGCAGGTGGAATTCTGTGAGTTCAAGGCTAGCCTGGTCTACATAGCTCAAGTATAGACAGGCTTCATAAAGAGACCCTGCCTCAAACAGACAGACAGTGCGGTGGTGGAGTCTTTATGCCTAGAACTTTGGAGGCAGAGGCAGGTGGATCTCTGAGTTCGAGGACAGCCTGGTCTAAAGAGTTCCAGGACAGCCAGGGCTACACAGAGATACCTTGTCTTGAAAAAAAAAAAGTATAACAATATGAGTTTGATCCCAGAAATTCATAGTGTGAAGAGGGCATTGACCTCCAAAAGTTGTCCTCTGCCCTCTACGTGCACATTTGTGTACACACGAACACACACACACACCCACACACACACACACACACACCTCACATATACATCATATGCAATAATAAACAATATAAAACTTAAAGTGAAGATATCCAGTTGTTTGGTTTTCTTTTTCTTTGCTGTGGTAAAATACCCTGACATCTTAGGGTTTTACTACTGTGAACAGACACCGTGATCACGGCAACTTTATAAAGGACAACATTTAATTGGGTCTGTCTTACAGGTTCAGAGGTTCAGTCCATTATCAGCATGGCAGAAAGCATGGCGGCTGAGGGAACTGAGAGTTCTATTTCTTGTTCCAAAGGCAGCTAGGAGAAGACTGACTTGCAGGCATTTAGGACAAGGATCTCAAAGCCCACTCCCATGTGACACACTTCCTCCGACAAGGCCACAAACTACTCCAACAAGGCCCCACCTTCAAATAGTGCCAAGCATATTTAGCTCAGTGGTAGAGCGCTACCAGACAAGGGCAAACTAAGGGAGAGCGCACTTATTTGGCTCACAATTCCAGATTACAGCCCATCCTGGAGGGAAGTCACAGCCGTAGACTTTGAAAGATCTGGTCACACTACATCCATTCTTACGAGCAGAGAACAATTGACTGCTATATCAATTGCTCAGCCGGCCTTCTCCAGTCTTATACAGTTAGATTCCCCTTCCTAGGGAATGGTGCCTCCCACAGTGAGCAATTCTTCCCACCTCAATTCATATAATCAAGATACTAGTGTCTTGGTGGCCCATGTCTATAATCCCAGTGCTCAAGAGGCAGAGGCAGGTGTGTATCTCTATGAGTTTGAGGCCAGCCTAGTTTACATATTGAGTTCCAGGATAGGCAGGGCTATATAGAGTGGATAGATGAATGGATGGATGGATAGATAGATAGATAGATAGATAGATAGATAGATAGATAGATGAACAGACAAACCAACTGACCGACTGACCAGTCAGGGCTATGTAGAAAGGATGGACAGGCAGACA
This sequence comes from Rattus rattus, assembly GCF_011064425.1. NCBI lineage: Eukaryota > Metazoa > Chordata > Mammalia > Rodentia > Muridae > Rattus > Rattus rattus. Next base: position 48,004,374 of record NC_046154.1, on the reverse strand, counting down.
TACATACAGACAGACAGATAATATACTCTTCTATAGACATTCCCATAGGCCAACCAGGAAAGTCAGGGCTATATAGAGAGTCTCTGTATATAAATCAATTAATCAATCAATCAACCAATCAATTTAAAAAGATACTCTCCAACAGGCATGCCCATAAAACAATCTAATCTATATAATCCCTCCTTGAGATTCCCTTCCCAAATTATCTTAACTTATGGCAAATTGACAATTTAAAGTAACCATCACATCAGTTAGTTGCAATAATCAGATGAACCTTGAGGACATTACGTTAAGTAAGCCAAGCACAGAACTACAAATACCACCTGACCTCTCTTATAAATACAATCTCTGAAAGCCTATTTTATAGAAGTGGAAAATGGAAATATATAATATATTATGAATATATAAATATGTATATAATTAATATATAAAATAAATGCAGATTATATAATTATATTTATATAAGTATATTTTGTATATTTCTATAATATATTTATTATAAATGTGTTATATATAGATTTATATATTTATAAAACATACTTTATATATAATAATTACATATATACATTTATATGTTAGTGTGTTGATGCACACCTTTAGTCACAGCACTTTTTTTTTTTAAAGATTTATTCATTTATTATATATAAGTACACTGTAGCTGTCTTCAGATACACCAGAAGAGGACATCGGATCTCTTTACAGATGGTTGTGAACCACCATGTGGTTGCTGGGAATTGAACTCAGGACCTCTGGAAGAGTAGTCGGGTGCTCTTAACCGCTGAGCCATCTCTCCAGCCCTAGTCACAGCACTTTTGAGGCAGAGGCAGGCCTATCTCTGTGAGTTTGAAGCCAGCCTGATCTAATAGTGCATTCCAGGACATCTAGGTCTATATGGGGGGGGGGGGAGAGAATTGATAGTATTATTCCAATCCCAACCTTTTTGATCTTTATTGATAATTGTTCCACCAAATATTGAGAAAGGAGATATTGAAATCTATTATGATTATTTAATTTCTCTCTGAAGTTTTATTCCGTTTTGCCTCATGTAGTTTAATTCTTTGAAATTAAGTGTACAATCATGAAGAATTGTTATGGCTGATTAACAAAATGGTCCTTGTGCTGGCTAGTTTTGTATGTAAGCTACAGGCATCAGAGAGAAAGGATCTCCATGAGATCCAGCTGTAAGGCATTTTCTCAACTAGTGATCAATGGGGAAGGACTCAGTCCATTGTGGTCCTGGGTTCTATAAGAAAGTTGTCTGGTGGTCTGGGCTGGAGAGATGATTCAGAGGTTAAGAGCACTGACTGCTCTTCCAGAGGTCCTTAGTTCAATTCCCAGCAACCACATGGTGGCTCACAACCATTTATGAGATCTGGTGCTCTCTTCTGGTGTGCAGGAATATATATAGCCAAATAATAAATATATAGTAAATAATTTTTTAAGTAAAGAAAGAAGAAAAGAAATAAAGCAGGCTAAACAAGCCAGGGAAAAGCAAGCTACCAAGCAGCCCCCTCCATGCTCTCTGCATCAGCTCCTGCCTCCAGGTTCCTGACCTGCTTGAGTTCCTGTCCTGACACCCTTTGGTGATGAACAGCAATGTGGAAGTGTGAGCTGAATAAACCCTTTCCTCCCCAACTTGCTTTTTGGATTTGGTGTTTCTTCGAAGTAATAGAAACCCTAAGGCAGTCCTCTTATCATTACACAGCTACATCCTTTTCTCCTTGATATATTCACATGGTTAGTCTTGACTGTTAACTTCAGGGAATTTAGACTCACCATGGAATCACAATGTCGGGTGTATCCATAAAGGGTTTTTCTGGTAAGGTTTGGAGAGGTGAAAAGACTCCATGAATAAAAAGGAGAAAGTAACGTGAGCACCAACCTCCATCTCTCTCTGCTCTCTGACCAGCCACCATGTCTTCCCCACCACGGTGGGCTTTACCCTCAAACCGGGAGCCAAAGTGAGCCTTTATTTCATTAGGTTGTTTTGTAGCAGAAAAAAAAGGAAGAGTAACAAATATAACAATGGTGTTCTTTCTGTTGATTAATTTTAGCACACTATCTTTTACGATCCTTCTGGGTTTTGCCTGTGTTTATACTGTTATACTTAGAGCATATTGCTTATAAACACCACGTATTTGGATCTTACATTCTGTTGGATTGTTTTGTTGTTGTTGTTGTTCTGTGTGTATGAATATTTTTGCCTGCATATGTCTGTGCACCACGTGCTGCAGTACCCAGAGAGGCCAGAAGAGGGCATTGAATCCCAAGGAATTGTATGCAACCGTGTGGGTGCTGGGAATCTAACCCAGGCCCTCTGATAGAGCAGCCAGTGTTTTTAATGGCTGAGTCATCTCTCTAGCACCTGAGTCTTGTATTTTTAATCTAACCTGATAATCTCTGCCATTTTGCTGGAATGTTTAAGCTATTTACATGTAATGTGGTTATTGATAGACTTAGGTCAGATCTAACTTTTCGTTGTGTGTGTGTGTATGTGTGTGTGTGTGTGTGTGTGTGTTTGGTTTTTTTTTTTTTTCTGTCTTAGCTACTTATATTCTCTTTACCTTATTTTTCTGCTTCTTCTTAATTAATCAGGTTATCTATTATTATTCCAGTCCAAAGCCAGATAGCTGACAATAACATAACCATATTGGGAGTGACTGAAAAACAACTACCTAGATAAATCCTACTAACTCCATACTACATGTGGGCTTGGCACCACGTCTCTGTAGCCACATCACAAGGGCCCACAGCTGTTCCAGCACCTCCTGACATTAGTGGGAGTTCTATGAAGGGAAGCTAGAATAAGAGACAGGAGTGTTAACTGATTGTGGTTTAAAAAAAAACAAAAACAAAAAAGCAAAAACCAGTTCTCGTTTCTCAACTTTACATGACATGATCATATACCCGCCACACTACTTATATGGGTTCCTTGACATGTCTGCCCTCCTGCACTTGGAGCTATGAACAGCGGGAAGACTTGCCTCCACCCTGGCATCTGACTCCATGCCAGCCCCCAAATATGTGCTCAGAGTAACTTCTGCGAGCAAAGGAGCTGAGCCCTAGACTAAAATGGAGGACTCGCGTCTGAATCCGGCTCTGCCACGAACTGGCTGTGCAACCCAGGCATGTGCTTCACGTCTTTGATCTTCAGTTTCTTCGTTGTTTTTGTAAAAACCTCTTTCTAAAGCACACTTGTTTAAGGTTAAACAAATATTTTATGTGTATTATGGTGTATAAAGTGGGGAGAGAGAAGGTATGGGCATGTGTGGGTGCAGTGCCCAAGGAGTCCAGGAGAGGGCATCAAATCCCCTGGAATGGGGATTAGAGGTAGTGCTTAGCATCCTGACAGGGGTGCTGGGAACCGAACTTAGGTCCTCTGCAAACAGTACACGGTTTTGGTTTTGGTTTTGGTTTTTTTTTTTTGGTTTTGGTTTTGGTTTTGGTTTTGTTTTTTTTGGTTTTGGTTTTGGTTTTGGTTTTGGTTTTGGTTTTGATTTTGGTTTTTGAGACAAGGTTTCTCTCTGTAACAAAGCCCTGCTGTCCTTGCCTCCCTTTGAAGATCAGGCTGACCCTGAACTCACAGAGATCCCCTGCCTCTGCCTATCAAGTGCTGAAATTAAAGGTGTGTACCACCATACCCTGCTAGTATGCACTCTTAACTAGTAACCATCTCTCCAGTTCCAAGATTAAACGACAACAAAATTTTTCATTGATTTTTTTAAAGATTTACTTATTTATACATATTTATTTATACTTTTAAAAATTACTTATTAATCCATATTTATACAAAAATTGTACATTTTAAGGTTTACTCATGTATACAGCATTCTGCCTGCATGTATGCCTGAGTGCCATAAGCGGGCATCAGATCCCATTACAGATGGTTGTGAGCCACCATGTGGTTGCTGGGATTTGAACTCAGGACCTCTGGAAGAGCAGCCAGTGCTCTTAACCACTGAGCCATCTCAACAGCCCTCACCAATTTTTTTTTAACCTAAATATATCTAGAGAAAATTAAATAGTACTTACAATTTGTGGCGAAAGGTCAGCCTCTGTCCCCTTGCCACTAGTTCTGCTCCCAAGATACACACTCTCCAGGTGTTTCTTCTCTGTGCTATCATGGGGAGGAGTTGGTACACAGGAACTACTGGGGATTGAACCTAGAGTCTCACACAGGCAGACAAACAGAAGCAACCACAGAAGTCAGCTGTCCCCTTTCACAGGGTGGCCTCTGAGGCTTGAACTCAGGGAGTCAGACCTAGTAGTCAACGCCTTTAACCATGAGTTCATCTCATTGTATTTTTAAAATAGAAGAGGAGGGGCTAGAGAGATGACTCACTGGGCAAGAGCCAGCCCTTACTGCTTTTCTAAAGACCAGGGTTCAGTTCCCAACACCTACACCAGGGGGCTCACAACTGCCTATGACTCCAGTTCCACGAGGTCCAGCGCTCTCTTCTGGTCTCTAGAGGAACTGCACTTACATTCACAAACCACATCCAAACATCCATGATACGAGTATACACGTAGTGGCTCAGTGGTGCAGAACACATACTGCTCTTCCAGAGGACCCGAGTTCAATTCCCAGAACCAGCATCAGGAGGCTCACAGCCATCTGTAACTCCAGTTCCTCGAGGATCCAACATCTCTGACCCCTGAAGACACCTCTACTTAAGTGCACATACCCACCAACAAAACAAAGTTAAATTCTAAAAGTGAATTTTTAAAAATTATTTAAAAATGCAGATGACTTAGCAGGTGAAGTGCTTGCTATGCACGTGTGACACTAGGGTTGGATCCCAGCACCCATGTAAAGGCTGGGCAGGCATAGTTGCCCACCAGTAATCCCAACAAACCAGATGAACTGATGAGCTGGGAGTCCAGCTGAGAGACTCTGCCCCGATATATAAGATGGGGAACCCTGGACATCAACCTCTGGGTTCCACGTTTATGCACACCCACGTGCAAACTTGCATACACACACCATACATGCATAATCACTCAAAAAAAAATCACCGTAGCCCACGCAAGCCTTGAATTTGAGAGCCACAGGATTCAATGCCCTGAGTAGTTAGGCTTGCCCGGCCTAGCTTCATTTTTCTGTATAGTGCCTTCATACCACAATTCCCCGCCGTATCAATCTGAACATTGCCAACGTTTAGCCTGCTGCTCTGTGGTCTGTAGTACTAAGTTAGTACACACCCCTCTGTGGCTCCCCTCTCCCTCCATCAACACCTGTAGTTCCTGGCTCGTTACCGTGCCAGGGTGGGCAGTACAAATGCACCCTTTGCCATTGCTCTAGCATCCACAGACCATTGTGCGTGACCTCCACATACACTGAAAAGCGGAAGTTGTGGAGGCCCTTGCTTTGCCGCCACCTCTCCTCCCCCCTTTATATCTTACTTTGTTTAACTGTCAGATTGTCGAAGTAACTTACATGGAGTTCAGTCCTGTAATCGTAATTAAGCCTTCGAATAAGTGCTAGATTGATCCTATCAAACAGTGTGGTCTCATTACAGCCTGTGGGGATATTAGTGATGTCAGAGCCGTGTGGGTTCCCACCGTTGCCTTTCCTTTCCTATAGACCCGCTTGTTTTCCCAGGAGCCTTATACCACTCTTCTAGGTTTATCCACACTCTGTAGGTCTGAACCAGTCAGTCTGGACAGGTCACACCTCTGTGCTCATCACCAACACCTTCCTCATCCCTTCAGATGGCCAGCCTTGCCGCTGCCTTCTTTCTTCCTAAGAGCCTCTACCCTGTGGTCAGCTCTAGGCTGGCGGATATGTAAGTGCTCAGCGCCACTCACACCCAGCCCCACCTCCCCCCTAAGGATGGGGAGATCGTGAAGGTCTCTTCTTGGATGCTAGGTCACGTGACTTGGTTGGACCAAAGGATCGCGCATTCCACTTCTAGTTTGAACAGCTCTTAAATTTGAATTACACCATTCATTTCGGAGTTTTGCATGTGCACACATGTACCTATGTACATGTGCCACAGCACGTGTGAGGAAGTCACAGGAAGACTTTCCAGAGCCAGTCCTCTTCTTTACCAAGAAGGTCCCTCCCAGTGATCAAAGGAGGGCCATCAGACTCGATGACAAGCGCCTCTGAAGTCCCTTTAAAAGTTTTATTACATTCTTGGGGGGAGCAGTACGTGCATGCCACGGTGTGCACATGAAGGTCAGAGGACAACTTTCAGAACTCACTTCTCTCCTTCCGCCATGTGGGTTTTACAATCAAACCCAGATCATCTGGCTTGGTGGCAACTGCCTGTGTCACATCTGGGTTCTTTTTTTTAGGATTTCTGTTTTTTGCCTAGACATTTGATAGATATTTTTCATCTGTACAGCCTAGAAAATCATTCTTTCTTTTGGGGTTATCCCGTTCCTGGAATACTTATTGTCATTAAGTCCCTTTATTGATTTTTTATTTTTCTACTCTCACTTCTATTTTGTTATTTTAACTTTTGGAGTATTTCATTTTTATTTTGTTTCAACAACCATTTTCGTTTTTAAAACCATTTTCTTTCTCTTTTTAGTTCTTTTTTTTTTTTTTTTTTTTTTCGAGCTGGGGACCCAACCCAGGGCCTTATGGCTTCCTAGGCAAGCTCTACCACTGAAGCTAAATCAACCCCTTTCTCTTTTTTAAAAGAGATAACTCGGGGTTGGGGATTTAGCTCAGTAGCAAGCGCAAGGCCCTGGGTTCAGTCCCCAGCTCCGAAAAAAAGAAAAAAAGAAAAAAAAAGAGATAACTCTTTTTTATATTTTTATATTTTATTTATTATATGTAAGTACACTGTAGCTGTCTTCAGACACACCAGAAGAGGGCATCAGATCCCATTACAGATGGTTGTGAGCCACCATGTGGTTGCTGGGAATTGAACCCAGGATCTCTGGAAGAGCAGTCAATGCTCTTAACCACTGAGCCATCTCTCCAGCCCTTAAAACCATTTTCTCTTGGTGGTTGTTTGCTCGTTTTTCAAAGCATCAGGAGGATGCTTTGAGACTCCAAGATGACTTTGGACCTATGAAGACACGAAAGTTTCACACAGTCCCCTCTGTCCCCCGGGAGCGTTCTGCTCCCCCTCCCACTGAGACTGCAGCTTCAGCTCCCACAGAAGAGAGACCGTACATGCACTGGATGTGGGAGGCTTGGTGGCCGGCCAGCTTCAGGATGTAGGATAGGTATAAGCCATGATGCCTTCTTGCAAGTTCGGGTTTTATTGTGATGATTGTTTAGCTTTAATCTTGATTTGGAGTTTGTTTGAGCTGGGGTTTCACTTTGTAAGCCCTGACTGAGTGGAATGTGGACCAGGCTGGCTTCACATCTGAGTACTGCCTCACTGACTACCTCTGTCTTCTAAACCCTGGGATTAAAGATGCACGCAGTGACATCAGGGATATGTATCGTTAATTTTTCCAAATGCTACTTTTAATGATAGTTCTTAGACACTTTAACTTCCCTTTTAACCCACCACCCACCAGAGGTAGTGGGAAAGAAAGAATACAGGGTGGGGTGGGGTGGGAAGTGGACCTGTTTAGAAAGGTTCTTCGGAGCAACTCCCATCTATGTTGTCTGGAAATCAGCAGCTCCGTTCACAGGTCAGCAGGCAGCGGCAGCTTGATCCGCTCACAAACACCTCCCAGTTACACCAGCAGTCCCGTTCGTAAAGTCAGGATAGCAAACACGAATCAGCAGCAGTGGCACAACCTAGTAAGAGGACAGATCTTTTAAATTCAGGCTCCATTTTAGAGAACCTGATTTAAGTTTAAACTCAGGTAAACTAACAGGCCGGTATCTAGCATTAGTTTCCAAGTTACCCCCCCCCCAACAAAACCTGAGCCTGGCTCCAGTCACTTCCCTCACCCCCAATAAGACCAGCACCTCCAGGTTATCCCAACAGATCTACAGCCCCAGGTTACAAGCCCACCCCCCGCCTAACGACTGCCAATGCAGAGGGAAGCAGAAATTACATTTATGATAGGACTCCCAGCACCAGCCAATTATGTTAAAGGCCATGGTAGCTCTCCAATTAGATGCTTACACACACACCCCTCACATAGCTTTCTATAAAGCCTTGCTCCAATAGATAATTAGGGCTCCCCACCACCAAAACTGTCCTGCTGTGGCTTGCACCAGATCGGCTCCTGTCTGTTTTGGAAGAGATCACTAACATTTCCTTAGCACTACACCAGCAAAGACAGCCAGTCCTTAGCCTAGGCTCTAGTCAGCAGGAGGGACCTGGAGGACCCAGGAGAAGTTCCCGGCTGTGCCTCTCTCAGGGAAACGAGGATTAGAGAGGAAGGAAACCAACAAGCATTGCACAGCTCGCTCTATAACCAAGCCTAGCTCAGCCTCCATCATGTCCACCGAGTAATTTTTATACTGTCTCCAAACATTACGCGTCCCCCACGCGTCTTGCCTCAGCACATGCGTCTGTCTCAGGTGACATCACTCTGCCAATCAGCCCGAGTCCTCAGAAAGGGAAGCTGCAGCAAACCAATAGAAGTTTTTTGGTGCGTTTCTCTCTATGGAACCCAGACAGATGCAGCTCAGCTATGCAATGTAAGGCAGACCAATACAGACCCCATGACCAAGGCAAGTCTTATAAAGGACAGCATTTAAATTGGGGCTGGCTTACAGGTTCAGAGTTTCAGTCCGTTATCATCAAGGTGGGAGCAGGACAGTGTCCAGACAGACATGGTGCAGGCAGAGCTGAGAGTTCTACATCTTCATCTTAAGGCTGCTAGCAGAAGACTGACTTCCAGGCAGCTAGGGTGAGGGTCTTAAAGTCCACACCCACAGTGACACACCTACTCCAACACGGCCACACCTTCTAATAGTGCCACTCCCTTGGTCAAACATACACAAACTATCATAGTGTGTGTGTATATGTGTGTGTGTGTGCTCGCTCTGTGTTTGTGTATGTGTGTTAGTATGTGCATGGTCTGTGTGTGTGTGTGTGTGTATGTGTGTGTGTGGTCTGTGTGTGTGTGTGGTCTGTGTGTGTGTGTGCTATGTATGTGTGCTGTGGTCTCTGTGTGTGTGTTCTGGGTATGTGTATGTGTGAGGTGCTTATATGTGTGTGTGGTCTCTGTGTGTGTGCTGTGCATGTGTGTGTGTAGTCTGTGTGTGAGGTGCTTATGTGGTGTGTGTATGTGTGGTGTATGTGTGTGTGTGTGTGTGCTGTGTATGTGTATTGTGGTCTCTGTGTGTGTGTGCTATGTGTGTGGTCTGTGAATTGCTTATGTGTGTTTGTGTGGTCTGTGTGTGTATGTGTGTGTGTGTGTGTGTGTATGTGCTGTATATATATGTGTGTGTGGTCTGTGTGTGTGCGTGTGTGTGTGTATGTTGTGCATGTGTGTGTGGTCTGTGTGTGTGTGTGTGGTCTGTGTATGTGTGGTTGATCTCTCTGTGTGTGTGCTGTGTATGTGTGTGTGTGGTCTGTGTGTGAGGTGCTTATGTGTGTGTGGTATGCATGTGTGTGTGGTCTGTGTGTGTGGTGAGGTGTGTGTATGTGTGTGGGTTTGGATATAGATATGTGTGTAGGGTGTGGATGTGGGTGGTTGTGTGTTTCTGTGTGATCACATGTGTGTGAATGTGCATACAGGAATCCGGAGGAGGGCATCAGCATCGGTTCTACTTTTCTTTTTTTTTTTTTTTAAGATTTATTCATTTATTATATATAAGTACACTGTAGCTGTCTTCAGACACACCAGAAGAGGGCATAGGATCTCTTTACAGATGGTTGTGAACCACCATGTGGTTACTGGGAATTGAACTCAGGACCTAGTCGGGTGCTCTTAACGCTGAGCCACCCCAGCCCCTTAGCTCTTCCCCTCTTACATTCCTTCACCTAGGAGTGAAGCCACAGTTCTCAGTGCACCCATGGGGGCTGGAGGGCCCCAGGGTCTCTATGAACCTTCTGAAATTAGGTAGTATTTTGAGAAGGAACTCCATATGCCTATCAGATTCCAAGATCACCTCTGGCAACAGTACTAAATGGTTCTCGTGTGCAAATATTGCCCTGAGAACTGGACAGTTATACTCCATGTTACAGGTGAGAGTGTGGGGCTCAGAGGGTCAATACGGATCTAAAGCCAGACAACTTAGACTAACAGATCTCACTGAAAACCACGCTGTCTGGTCTCAGAGCTATGCACAGCCTTGTCCTCTACAGCCTGCAATAGGCAAAAGGACCTGCTCTACAACACTTGGACTGTCAGGGTCCCTGGCTTCTCCAGGCGATTTAATAGCAGCTGAGGCCAGGGATAGAAATCGACTCTGGGGCTGGGGAGATGGCTCAGTAGGGTTTAGAGCACTGGCTGATCTTCCAGAGGTCCTGAGTTCAATTCCTAGCAACCACATGGTGGCTCACAACCGTCTGTAATGGGATCTGATGCCCTCTTCAGGTGTGTCTGAAGACAGAGGTAATGTACTCATATATATATATATATATATATATATATATATATATATATATATATAATAGATAAATAAATCTTGAAAGAGAAAGAAAGAGAGACTCTGTAGCCTTGGTGTGACTGTTACCTGCAATCCCAGCATTTGCAAGGTACAGGAAAAAGATTACTGAAAGCTCAAGGCCAGAGTGATCTACAGAGAAAGTGCCAGGCCAGCCACAGCTACATGAAGAGACCCCCAACTCAAATATTAAAAAGAAGACAGAAAGGGGCCTGAGATCCAAAGGTGGCAGTGCCATGGTAGAATGGGCCTTGGGGTGGCAGAGACAGAAACCCTGGGGTAGCACAGAGGCAGAGGTTTCCCCCCGGGGGAGGGGTAACCTGTTTATATCCGGTACCATCTAGTTCTCCCTTAGACCATCCTTTTCCCACTTCCCTGGGACTTCCTCCAGCCAATGGAGCCTGGAGAGTTCTGGAGGTGTGTGCTTGGTGTGCCATGCTCCTGCCTAGAGCCGTGGAGGACTCTATCACTCTAATCACCATGGCTTCCTCACCCACGTAGCCCCTTCCTCCTGGCCTTGCCCGCATCCAGCATCTCTGACTAACTTGCTCAGACTGACTCAGCTCTCTCCTCAGCACCTCCGCAGCTGAGCTTCTACTGAAAGCAACGTGGCTCCCCATAGTGTCCTCGGCGCTGCAGCAGGTGTCTAATAGACGCTTCCGTGAATGGATGAATTAAATGAATGAAATTAGCCTTCCCGCCCAGGGTAGTGGCCTTTAGCCACAGTGGCTGCCCAGACTCAGAAAGAAAAGTTAATGCATTTGAAAGTCAGCTGCTGAGCACTCTGAAGTCACAGGAGGCTGGAGGCACGGTAGAAGACAGCACAGGCTGGAACATGTTATCATTTCAGAAGGCTCTGGAACAGTGTTTCAACCTTCCTAATGCTAAGACCCTTTGATACAGTTCCTCATGTTGTGGTGACTCCCCCCCCCCATAAAATTCTTGTGTTGTTACTTTTTAACTGTAATGTTGCTACTGTTATGAATCATAATGTAAATATCTGTTTCTGCCTATGACTGTAGGGACACCTGTGAAAGGGTCTTTTGAGCCCCTACCCCCAGCCCCACCCCAAAGGACTTGACCCACAGGTTGAGAAACATAGCTCTAGATCCATTCATTGCCCTAGTGGCAGGGAAGGCAGATGAGGGTTTATGAGCAGAGGACACAGCATGGACCAAGCCCCAGGTGTGTGAGATGTGGTAATGTAGGGCTGGGACAAATAGGGGACACAAACACCCTTCTTTGCACCAACTCGCTGGTTATCAGAATGCTCTGCTCTAGTTGAAAAAGAATACAGGAACCAGGATCTTTCCCAGAGACCAGCAGGTCCCATCTATTCCTATTAGACGCGAAGACTGAGGCCAAGGAGATAGCTTAGTGGGTAACATGGTTTGCCACACAAGCCTGAGGGGCCTGAGTTTGGATCCCTAGAACCCACATAAAAATGTCAGTGTCATACGTGCTTACAATCCTAGCTCTGAGAAGATATGGGAGACTCCTTGGAGCCTCAGTGGCTTGAAGCCTAGCCTGCTTAGCAAACACCAGGCCACTGAGAGACCCTGAACCAATCAGAAAAACAAGGCGGATGGCACCTAAGCAACGATACCCCAGGCTTTCCTCTGGCCTCCACCTTCCTGTGCACACATCCTAACCTAAAGACTTGAGAAGCAGAGGCTGGCCCAGAACGGCAAAGGTCCTACCCAGGGTCACAGAGGAGATCACAGGTATGACACCAGAACCCAGGGCTCCTGATTGCCAGGGTGTAGACTCAGTTTCCTCCTCCCAGACTCATGTGCATTTCTCCCCCCACCCTCCCGCTCCTCCAGCCTAGCAAGCACACAGAGCCACCCCCCCCAGGCAGGTCTTGGTGCTCACACTAGCAGCTCTCATCTCTTATTTACCCCCCACAGCAGCCCCCAGCATCTGACCCTTGGAAATTTAGACATCCCAAGGAGAATAGCTGCTTATAAGCATTTGCTAATTACACATATGGATGTCAATTAATTCATTTTGCTAATTAGCCACTCGATGAGCACCATGCACCAAAGAACTGTAAAACACAGGCATATGGTGAGAGAGGGGGTGGCTGCGTGCTCATGCAGCATGCAGGGACTGGGAGGGTGCGGGTGGTCCTCGTCCCCCCTCTCCCTGGTGAGCAGCCTAATGGCTAGGGGAGCCCAGCCGTTGCTGCTGCCGAAAAGCGTAATTACAGCTTTCTACTAATAGTGCTGGGAAAACGCTGGTGCACTCAGCCATGTGCAGACAGGCGCCCAGGCGTGCCTGTGCAGTTCTGTTTACACATATCCACCCTCGGTGCACACAAACAGAGCACACACCCCCATAAGCACAGTGTGAATGAATACACATACACACAACACATATACGGACCTGTGGGAACCGCAGTGACTTCCCAGCCCGGTGCCACCCTGGGTGGGGGCTGCCAGGCTTTCACCCCACGTCGTGCCACCTCTGGGCTCAGCACTGGTGTACACAGTACTTCACTTAGTGCGATATAACCCCACCAAGAACGAACCGCCAGCATTTTACAGATGAGGACTCAGGCTCAGGGGAGCTCAAACAGTTCCCCAAGGCCACACAACAAGGAAGGCCAAGCTGGGACTCACTCTCGTGCATCCACGACCAAATACTGAAGCCAGGGGAAGAGTAGTCCATCTGCTTGCAGTTGGTGGGCTTGGGGGAGAATGCGTGCTTCCAGAGAGAAATAGCTCTTCCTGGGCTTTGTCCCTCAGGGCTGGGCAGGAAAACCTGACACAGTAAGAAACTGTTGGCAAGAGATACACAGTTGAAAAAAAATGATTTTGCGCCTTTGTTTGCTTACTTGCTTGCTTCCTTTTTTAAGACAGGGTTTCTCCTTGTGGCCCTAGCTGTCCTGGAACTGTCTCTGTAGACCAAACTGGCTTGGAACTCACAGAAATCCACCTGCCTCTGCCTCCCGAGTACTAGGATTAAAAGCACACACCACCACTGCCCAGTAGAAATTCTCCTTAAACTTTTTTTTTCTTTTCTTTTCTTTTTTTCGGAGCTGGGGACCGAACCCAGGGCCTTGTGCTTGCTAGGCAAGCGCTCTACCACTGAGCTAAATCCCCAACCCCCTCCTTAAACTTTTTAAATCACACGTATTTATTTTGGGGGTTTAGGGGTATGTGCCACAGTGTCTACATGGATCAGAAGACCACTTGTGGCTTTTTCTCACCTACATTGTGGTTCCAGGTCATCAGTCAAACTGGGGTCATCTTAGCAGCAGGCACTTTTCCAGGTTGGGCCATTTCGCCAGCCCAAGCAGCTGGGATGCTAACAAACCAGCAGGGTTGTGGTAAAGGACTCCTCTCCCAGCAGGCTTCGCACTGAGTCATCTCTGACCCGCCCTCCACCGCCACGAAGTGCACAGGATGAATCAGGTCTGAGATGCATGGACTGGCACAGACTGGCACAGGCTGGCACAGAGCAGCTGCAGTTGAGCCGGGCATGAGCTGGAGTTGAAGTGTATATTTCTAAAGCAACTCAGAGCCATGGCAGGCAGACAGGTTCCGGCTGTGGCTAAGGACTCTGGGACCATCCATGCGCTTCCTCCCCGGGGCTGCTTGAGTGTTCCTAGAGGAGCTAGGTGCAGTCCAATGCTGAAGGGACCCTAGGAACTGTCCTGGAGCCACCTTGGACACTGGCTGCACAGGGAACAGAACCTTCTAGTCCAGGTACCTTCTGGCTAAAGAAGAAGCAGAGGGAGAGGGAGCTAGGACATGAATCACACCTTAGTCCAGGCAAACCCTAAATGAGAGTGGCAGAGAACAGCCAAGGGCAGGGCTAGGACCCCCTTTCCCTTGAGCATGACCATGCCTGCAGGAGACTGAATGAGCCTGCAGAGAGGAAGCATCTTAGAAGAGATCTCTCTAAAGAGGTGAGGTCAACAGTGATGATGAATTATGATAGGAAACAGGATCATAAAAACTTAGCTTCCAGGCTGGAGAGATGACTCGGTGATTAAGAGCACTGACTGCTCTTCCAGAGGTCCTGAGTTCAAATCCCAGCACCCACATGGTGGCTCACAACCATATGTGATGAGATCTGATGCCCTCTTCTGCAGACAGTTAGTGTACTTATAATTAATTAATTAATTAATTAACAAAAGACTTAGCTTCCTCCATGTTTGGATTTCTTTGTCCACAATCACATAAAATCAACAGTAGTAGCAGTAACATTTGTCCCTAAGGAAGAAATCAGTTTGAAACAAGAAAGATGCCTAGAACAGACCCCTCAGCCCCCACCATAGAGCCTCACATTTTTTTTTTTTTTTTTTTTTTTTTTTTGAGCTGGGGACCGAACCCAGGGCCTTGCGCTTCCTAGGTAAGCGCTCTACCGCTGAGCTAAATCCCCAGCCCGAGCCTCACATTTCTTTATTTCAAAGACTTATTTTTATTTTATGTGCACTGATGTTTTGCCTGTATGTACGTCTGTGAAGGTGCCAAATCTGCTGGAATTGGAGCTACAGACTGTTGTGAGCTACGATGTGGGTGCTGGGAATTGAACCCAGGTCCTCTGGAAAAGCCACCAGAGCTCTTAACCGCTGAGCCATCTCTCCAGCACCACCCCCCATCCCCATTTCCTCTGCTGGATGGTTTCCCCAGCCAAGCCACTCACAGTAATTGGAAATACTGCAGCGTCATCTAGACCTGCACACGGGGTCAGGCTCAGCCTCTCCTGCCCAGAACGACAGCCAGCAGCACACCGGTATTCATCAGCACCCCTCTGTCCCCCAGACTTAACATCTCAATCCAGGCTGTGGAAGGCCTAAACACAGTCTACTCACAAAGGTTACCACAGCCATGACAGCATGGAAAGTCCTTGGCTTGGCCGCAGCATTCTGTAGGGAGAGCATCCAGAGGAAAGATCATCTCCACTGCTCACCAATGGCGCCTCATGTTGTCCCCAGCCACGCCTCTGGCTGTGCTGCCCCTCTGCCTGAAAAGCCCACTGCTTATGGACTTCACTTCTGCCAGGCCTGCCACAGAACAATGAAAGCAAAACCAGACCCACATTCCAGCTTCACCCACCCCCAAATCATGCAGGCTGGCTGGGCTGGGCCGCCGCCCCTTCTCCAACGCCCTACCCTTGTCACATAGTAACAGCCTTGTAGGCCTAGCCTGATAGCCATACCCTGACTCTTCACAGCACGGAGTACCTGAGACAGGGTTTCCAGCTCTAATGCAGGCCTGGTGTGGGAACAGAGATCAGCATCTGTGGGTGACTGGGTTTGAGAGCTGGCCCAGAAGCCAGGAAACAAAGAGTTGGGCCAGGAAACAGACAGAAAGCACAGTTGGCCACTGGTCTGTCCTCACTAGATGTTGTGTCCCTATGCCCCTATGTCATCTTACCCCAGAGTAACAGCCCCCTCACTGGTCACTCATGTCCGCTCAGTGGATAACAACACTTGCCACTAAGCCTGGTGACCTGAGTTCTACCCCAGAACCTACACGGGGAAAGGAGAAAGCCAGCTCCCAATAGTTGTCCTCCGACCTCTGCACACACACATTGTGCACACACACATTGTGCACACACACTATTCTTTCTGGCTTGTCTTTTGAGGCAAGGTCTCTCTGTTATGTAGCCCTGACTGTACTGGAACTTTCTATGTAGACCAGGCTACCCAGAATTCACAGAGACCTGCCTACCTCTGCCTCCAAAGAGCTGGGATTAAAGGCACAGACCACTTTGTATATATTTTGAAGCTCTTTAACAGGTTGCAGAAATGTCTCAGTGGGTAAGAGCACAAACTGAATAAGCGCGAAGACTTAAGTTTAATCCTTGGCACCCACGTGAAAAGCCAAGCATGCCTCTAACCCCAGTGCTAGGGAGTAGTGTGTGACTTTAGTCACATCCTGGGGCGGACCGTAAACAGGAGTGTCTTGAGTGTTCTCTGGCCACTAGCTCCAAATTCAGCAAGAGACCTTATCTCAAGGGAATAAGACAGGAAGCTCCAAATGTCTTTTGGCCTTCATACACATGCACAGGTACTGCCCACCTAAACACACACATATACCACACATATATACACGTCACAAATGCACACATACACAGACCTTTGGCACAGGCTTGGAATCAGGAGGCTGTGGCAAGGAGATTACAAGTTCTTTCCAAAGAAAGGCTGG
The DNA here is from genome assembly GCF_011064425.1 of Rattus rattus. Taxonomy (NCBI): domain Eukaryota; kingdom Metazoa; phylum Chordata; class Mammalia; order Rodentia; family Muridae; genus Rattus; species Rattus rattus. The sequence goes on along the minus strand of NC_046154.1, from coordinate 47,987,727 downwards.
AGAGATAGCTCAGCGGGCCAGAGTACTTGCTGCTCTCACTGAGGACCAAAGTTTGGTTCCCAGCACACAGCAGGCAGTTAACAACTGCCTGTAACACCAGTTCCGAGGGATCTGACTCCCTCTTCTGGCCTCCAAGAGCATTACACACACATGGTGTATATACAAACACTCAGACACATAAACATGTACGTACTTTACATAACATGAATCTCTTTTAAAGAGAGAGAGGCAGGAAGAAGAGAGGGAGGTGAACAAAGGCAGGAAGGAGGAAGAGATAGAAACCCATTAGAGAGCTTGGGGTGCAGCTTGACAATAGAAAACTTCCCTATGTAACTTTAACTTTTTCAAATCCTACTTTTAATGATGGTTCTTAAACACTTTAACCTCCCTTTCCTCTACCACCCATCAGAAGAAAGAACGGGTACTGGGGAAGTGGACCTGTTTAGAAAGGTTCTTTGGAGCAACTCCCGTCTATGTTGTCTAGACATCAATAGTTCAGTTCACAGGTTAGCAGCGGCACCTTGATCCATTCGAAAACAGTTCACGGATGTACTAGCAGTCCAGTTCAGTAGAGTCAGGTTCACAATAGGGGTGACATGACCTAGCAGAGACAGGCAGGCCTCAGCCTCAGCTCGAGTCAGCAGGAGGGACCCAGAGGGACACCAGGGGAAGTTCTTGGTTTTGCCTCTCTCAGGGAAGCAATGATCAGCAAAGAGGCGAGACCCACAAGCATTGCACAGCTGGCTGTACCAGCAAGCCAAGCTCTGTCTCTGTCACTCTGTGGAGTCCTATTTATACCCTCCAAGCATCACATGTCCTCCACATGCCTTGCCTCGGCATCCAATCAGCTTGAGTCCATGCAGTCCTGAAAAATGGAGCTCAACTATGCAATGTAAGACAGACAAATACATACACGTGTGTTGTTAGCAAAGAATCCCTCATCATGTGTCCTTTCATGTGTTTGCTTTAGCAGAACATCCTTTCTCCTGTGTCTGCTTCAGCTAAACGTTCCTTTACCTATTTGCCCCAGCAAAACACCACCCAACACAACTGACTTTCCAAAGAACCCTTAAGGTTTCCACTTCATTCCTAGCATGCATAAAGCCCTGAGTTCAAGCCCCGGTACTAGGGAAGGGGAGGAATGGAGAAAAGGAAAGGGGAGAGGGAGAGAGAAAGAGAAAGAAGGACCTTATAGGGTACACGGGGTGGGGATTGAGCCTGTCTACATCCCACAACGTGGTAACAAGTCTGCTTTGTGCCGTTGTTGCTTTTGGAGATAGTGTCTCATTATGTTGCCCAGGCTAGCCTGCTTTCAGTTCTCCTGCTATGCCTTCACACACACACACTAGTGCTGGAATTGCACTTGAGGCCGGGGACCCTTGGAAGCAGCAGACAAGTGCACCATGCTGTTTTAGAGGGAGTCTAGGAGAGCATGACAAGAATCAGCTGTCTGGACTTAACGTCAGTCCCGCCACATAGTGGCTGGGTAAGACTGGGCCAATTAGGTCCTCCTAGTTCCCTGTCGTGCCAGTATTAAAGGATGAAAACTGACAACTAGTGGGAGTGGATTCTTGACTTCTCTCTGTGGGTCTGCGGATCTTCAGGCTCGGCTGCAGGTGCTTTGACTCACGATGAGCCATCTCACTGGCCCTTCCCTGTCAGTATGTTTTCTGATTTTTGCTGGTCCCCCTTGAAGTAGAAACTTTAAGGATTCTTTGGAAAATCTGTTGGAATGTCTTTTGCTGGGGCGAACACATGAAGGAATGTTCTGCTAAAGTGGACACAGGTGTGAAAGACTAAGGCAGACTCACGGAAGGAACGTTTTTCTGGAAGCAGACACAGGAGAGAGGATGTTCTGTTAAAGCAAGCACATGAAAGGACACGTGGTGAAGGATTCTTTGCTAGTGACATGCATGCATTGGTCCACCTTACGTTGTGTAGCTGAGATGCAGTTGTCGGGACTCTGAAGACTTGGGCTAATTGGTTGCACGTGCTGAGGCAAGGCACATGGAGGACACGTGATGTTTGGAGGGTATAAATAGGACTCCACAGAGTGACGGAGACAGAGCTTGGCTTGCTGGTACAGCTAACTGTGCAAGGCTTGTGGGTCTCGCTTCTTCAAGGATCTTTGCTTCCCTAAGAGAGGCAAAACCAAGAACTTCTCCTGGTGTCCTTCTGGGTCCCTCCTGCTGTTATGTACTGAGGCTGAGGCCTGCTGTCTCTTCTAGGTCATGTCACCTTTGTTATTAACCTGATTCTACTAAACTGGACTGCTGGTGTGTCTGTGAAGTGTTTGTGAGTGGACAGAGCTGCTGCCTGCTGACCTGTGAACTGAACTGCTGATGTCCAGACAACACAGATGGGAGTTGCTCCAAAGAACCTTTCTAAATAGGTCCACTTCTCCCACTACCCACTACCTTTCTTTCCCACTACCTCTGGTGGGTGGTGGGCTACAAGGGAGGTTAAACCATCATTAAAAATAAGGTTTGAGGGGTTGGAGATTTAGCTCAGTGGTAGAGCGCTTGCCTAGCAAGCGCAAGGCCCTGGGTTCGGTCCCCAGCTCCAAAAAAAAAAAAAAAAAAAAAGGTTTGAAAAAGTAAAGTTATGCCCTCTTGAATAGGGACTGGTTGTTTGGGGAGGCCTACACTAAGTCCTCAGGGTCTTAAATGCTCAGACACCTGCCGCTCTGGTTGCTTTTATGAATGTCATTCTTGCATCTTTAATTTCGGATTTTTTTATTTATTTCGTGTATGTAGGTACAGTTGCTGACTTCAGACACACCAGAAGAGGGCATCAGATCCCATTACAGATGGTTGTGAGCCACCATGTGGTTGCTGGGAATTGAACTCAGGACCTCTGGAAGAGCAGTCAAGTGCTCTTAACCGTTGGGCCAGCTCTCCAGCCCCTTCAATCTAATTTCAATTGAACATATCTAGAGACCAGCATCAATAGTTATATCAAGTCTGAGATCACCACCAACAGTTAACAGTTCAGGTGTGCCAATAGGGCCGTCCTTGTCTCCATGGCCTGACCCCTAAGATGACAGCCTGGCTCCCTTCGCCACAACTCCCTCTCTGAGAACTATGCTTTCTCAGCCACAGGCTTCTCAAGACTTCTGCACTTTGTGTCTCATTTCCCCCAAAAGAAATCTGAAGATGGTTGTTCAGCACTCATGATACTGAGGTGGGGAGGATCATCAAGTCCAAAGGTACCCTGGGCTACACAGACCCTGTCTAAGCAAATAAAATGCAAACAGGGTGGACAGATAAGCACTATATTCTAGGGCTTGTTCTGGGGGACAAGACATCCAGGTCCCTGCTCAAATGATGCACAATACTTCAGTGTGACACCAATCAACAAGTACTCTTAGTTGCGTCCTACAAGGACAGCCTTTGCCACTAAAATGATGGGAGCTGGGCTGGCTGCCGGGCTTCTCTGGGTTGGAAAGGATCAGGACCAGACTTGCTAAGGAGGTGTAGTAGGCAGCAGAGAGAAACTGCCACAAAGGGAACGTTACCTATAGCAGCTGGGAAGGGAGAGCAGAGGTAGAAAGCCTAGCAGAGCAGGGAATAGTGTGGGGGGTTACACATTCAACTAGAAATTCAGTTGAAGGCCGGGACAGGGGACTGGAGAATGAACTGCTTGCAGACGTGGCTTCAGGTTCCTTGATATGGCTCATGGCCAAAAAGGGCCTGGCCCAGCTTGGCTCCAGTCTTCACTCGTCCCACCGGCTCACTGAAGCTTTGCTGAGGCTCCGTCCTCTTGGGGAGACTCTGAATTCAGAGGGAAACAGAAAGGGGACAACAGGTACAGGCATGCAGTGGGCCTCAGGCAGACCCTGCCTCCTGCTGCACTGCTGACTTAGCCCAGCTGAAAGAGTTCCCTGCAGTTCCCAACCACACAGAGCCATGGCTTGCAGGGCCTCCCCTCTGCAAGAAGGAATCTGGGAGACACCTTCAGCTGCTGGAGCCCCAGACTCCTCCACCACCTCCAGGGAGAAGTGGAAACAGCACTGTACAGTTGAGCCCACAAATCTTCCATTTTGCTCTGACACTTTATCCTAGGTACCTGGACAAGTCACTCCATGCCTCAGCTGGTATCACTTCCTAGGAAGGTGAACTGGCCATAGTATCTTGTGATGCAGCCCTAACCCTGCACCCACAGACCTCACCTACAGCCCTAACCCTGCACCCACAGACCTCACCTGCAGCCCTTAGCCCTGCACCCACAGACCTCACCTGCAGCCCTAACCCTGCACCCACAGACCTCACCTGCAGCCCTAACCCTGCACCCACAGACCTCACCTGCAGCCCCCCTGCACCCACAGACCTCACCTGCAGCCCCAACCCTGCACCCACAGCCTCACCTGCAGCCCCTAACCCTGCACCCACAGACCTCACCTGCAGCCCTAACCCTGCACCCACAGACCTCACCTGCAGCCCTAACCCTGCACCCACAGACCTCACCTGCAGCCCTTAGCCCTGCACCCACAGACCTCACCTGCAGCCCTAACCCTGCACCCACAGACCTCACCTGCAGCCCTAACCCTGCACCCCACAGACCTCACCTGCAGCCCTAACCCTGCACCCACAGACCTCAAACCACAAACCTCACCTGCAGCCCTAACCCTGCACCCACAGACCTCACCTGCAGCTCTAACCCTGCACCCACAGACCTCACCTGCAGCTCTAACCCTGCAGTCACAGACCTCACCTGCAGCTCTAACCCTGCAGCCACAGACCTCACCTGCAGCCCCAACCCTGCACCCACAGACCTCACCTGCAGCTCTAACCCTGCACCCACAGATCTCACCTGCAGCCCCTAACCCTGCAGTCACAGACCCTCACCTGCAGCTCTAACCCCTGCACCCACAGACCTCACCTGCAGCCCTAACCCTGCACCCACAGACCTCACCTGCAGCCCTAACCCTGCACCCACAGACCTCACCTGCAGCTCTAACCCTGCACCCACAGACCTCACCTGCAGCTCTAACCCTGCACCCACAGACCTCACCTGCAGCCCTAACCCTGCAGTCACAGACCTCACCTGCAGCTCTAACCCTGCAGTCACAGACCTCACCTGCAGCCCTAACCCTGCACCCACAGACCTCACCTGCAGCCCTTAGCCCTGCACCCACAGACCTCACCTGCAGCCCTAACCCTGCACCCACAGACCTCACCTGCAGCCTTTAGCCCTGCACCCACAGACCTCACCTGCAGCCCTAACCCTGCAGCCACAGACCTCACCTGCAGCCCTAACCCTGCAGTCACAGACCTCACCTGCAGCCCTAACCCTGCACCCACAGACCTCACTGCTATGAACAGGGTTTTGCTTTCTTGATCAGTGCAAAGATGGTCCTTGGTATTTTACTAGTTTGGCCTTACCAGATCATGCTGAAATCTAGTCTCAGTTGCGGGGCATTAAGAAGATGGAACTTTAATCAGGGATGCTATTTAAAGGTGGTCTACAAGATGGCTCCGTGGGTAAGGATGTTTGCCATAGAAATCTGAAAACTGAATTCAATCCCCAAAACCCACATGGCAGAAGAAAAGAATGGACTCCTGCAATTGTTCTCTGACCTGCACACATGTGCCACACACATACACACATGCACAATAAATACACTTAATTTTAAAAATAAAGGAAATGGTTGGATTAGAAAAGTTCATCAGAACAGAGAGAGAGAGAGAGAGAGAGAGAGAGAGAGAGAGAGAGAGAGAGACTGACTTTTACATGATGCCTTGCACCTTGGGATACTGCCAGCAGAAAAGCCATCACCAGATGTGGCCCATAACAGTAAACCGGAACTTCATTCTCTTTCCACCTCACCCTGTCTGTGGCACTGAGCTGTTGGCAACAGAAAGCAGATTGAGACACCTCTCAATAGGCCTGAGTTAGTCAGGCCACTGTCCCTCCCAGGCCTGAGTCAGTGGGACAGCATCTTCAAGACGTATAGTTAAGGGCCACATCCTGATAAGCACCCTCTAGGTGTGAGGCCTGGGTTCAGGAAAAAGAGCAACAAAGGACAGGTGTGAAGGAACGAGTGCCAGTCAGAAGCTATGAGGAGAGCCTAAGTGGGTTTCCTGAGAGAAAACATCAAGTACCCTCTGTGCAGAAAACGCTCATCGATGGTTGCTGGTGGGGCCTGTGGGTGCACAATTAAGACCTGCAGGTGAAGTTGGGAGGCTGTGGTGCATGCCTTTAATCCCAGCACTCAGAGGTAAGGCAGGAGGATCTCTGAGTTCAAGGCCAGCCTGGTCTACAGAGTGAGTTTCAGGACAGTCAGAGTTACACAGAGAAACCCTGTCTCGAAAAAACAAAATTAAAAAGAAGTGCAGGTGAGGCCTGTGGGTGCAGGTGACATCTTGGTGCTGCTGTCCCACGCGTTGTCAGCTCAATTGCTTAGGATGTCTGTCTGCCCTAGTGTCTAGGGATGGTTGACACAGTACTGAGCTTCATGAGTAGGGTCACTAAACTCCACAGCAGCCCCACAGACCAGTCTTCACCGCCATTTAAAAAAATAGAGGACAGTCCAGTGGCCACTGCTAGAAGGTAGCTGGGATGGGTTTTGAACCTAGATGTGTCTGAATGCAAAAGGCCATATCTGTTGCCTCAAGTCATAGAAATCCAGCCAAGGGAGCTCGCTGGCCAGCAGGAGTGAGCAGAGTGAAACTCAGAAGCCTCAGAGGAATGGGATGTGGGTGAGGGTCACTCAGAACCGAATGCCAGGAGGTGAGAGAGGGTTGGGAGCCAGTCCTCTGCAGTCTCAAGGTGTTCACGTATCTGGCAGGAGGGAGGAGAGAGAGAAAAGCTGGGTCGTTAGTAGGCTGCAGGGCCCTGGCTCCCCCTCCACCTCTCCAGCGGATCGCCCGCCCAGGCTTTGCAAGTCACCCTTCCCGAGGAGCACAGACCGCACCCCACAGACACCCCCTTGCTGCCCGCCAGCTCAGCCTCCCTCCCGGAGCGGCCGGAAGCCGCAGTCGCTCTGCAGACACCCCCCGGTGGAAACAGCTCATTACGGGATGGAGAAAATGTGCTAGAACATTAGCTTAATAAATCAAACGCTCCCGCAGCAGCCAGCCGCCGCCGCTCAGCTAGGCGGTGCCGCGGCGCCCACGCCCGCTGGGCCGGGTGGCGGGGTAGGCGCCTGTCGCAGCTCCCTCCTGCCTTGGCGGAGCTAGGCGGGCACCCCCACCCTCCCGTCCTGTCCCGCCCCGCCCCGAAGCCGCCTCCGCACCGGCGAAGCTCCCTTGGTTTGACTCCTGACACTGGCCTATGACTAGAACCTAATCTCCCAGAAACCTCACCCTTCCAGTGAAGGAACTTCATCCTTCCAATGAAGCAAAGCAGAACCTTTGACTGGGGGCCAAACAAGGACCTTTGCTCTCCCTAATTCCCCTTAACCAGTGAGACGCACACTGCCCTCCCTCTTTTTCAGAATAGTGATCCTGGCAGCCTGTGGTTACTTCCAGCCTAGCCTTCCCTCTGCCCTTCAGCACCAGCTGTGAACACACAACACACACACACACACACACACACACACACACACACACACACACACACACACACACACACACACACAATTTGCCCCCAAGGAGGTGTTTCACCTGAAGAAAGACCTGCTAGCCAGAAGGCTAGCCCAGCAACTTAACTGGTCTGTAGAAAAGCTCACCAGGACTTAGGAATTGACAGAGATGAGCATTTAGTGAACCCTGGGGTTTTGCACTGGTTGGGCAGGGTAGCACTGCTGAGCATGACCCCACCCCACCCCCCAGCAACCTGCTCCCACCTCCTTGGAGAGTTGACCTATCTGGCCCGTGTCTTCCAGTCCTGGACTCTGTTATAGCACACTGGGCACCCAGGGGGCAGACGTGCCCTCTCCACTGGCTCAGTTTCCCTCTCTGTACAAAGCTTAGCTCTCAAGGTGCTAGAAGGTTCTGCTTCTTCTGTATCCCTGTCACTGGCTTAGGCAGGGAGGGGTGAAGCTGCCCGGGGTCCCTGAGCAGGGAGGGCTGCTCTTGAGAGCCATTCTTCCAGCTCTCTCTGGGCAGAGGGAGAGGGAAAAATTCAATTACCAGACCTTCTATTTGTCAACTCCTCCCTCCCCATCGACTTAATTTTCCTCAGCCAGACCTAGAGTTAGAGGCATGAGTGAGCCTGCAGGCCTGGAGAGGGAGGGAGGAAGAGGGGAAGGAAGGGGCCCCAAACAGATGTGGGCACGGGCTTCTTGGAAGCACACCAAACCAGGGATCTTTTGGTGAGATGAGAAAACAACAGACTCAGTAGGTATGCAGGTATTCTCTGGGTCCTCAGCCCAACCAAAGGACACAGAGCCCCTCCTCCAAGGAGACTTTCTGAACCTCCCAGGCTGAGCTGGGTGCCCTTTAATTCCTCAGATATCATGCTGCCGTGGCTCCATTAACTTTTACTCTATTTATTTATTGTTGGTGTGTGTGTGTGTGTGTGTGTGTGTGTGTGACATGGTATCGTTTTAGATTTATTTTAATTTCTTATTTGTTTGTGTGTGTTTGGTTGAATGTATGCCACATGTATGTGGGTGTCCCCACAAGCCAGAAGAGGCCTTTGGAGCCCCTGGAACTGGAGTTACAGGCACTGTGAACCACCTAGTGTGGGTGCTAGAACCAGAATTGAACTTAAGTCCTCTGAAAGAACAACTGGTACTCTTTGTTGGTATTCTGTCTAAGCTCCACCCCCCCAGGGCTACCTGTGAACAGTCAGGTATGCTCTGCCCCACAGTTGCCTAGCAACAGCCAGCTGTGCCTGACTCTATAAGGGGCTGCTTGCCCCTCCTTTCCCTTTATTTTTTAAAGATTTATTTATTTATTCTATATAAGTACACTTTCACTGTCTTCAGACATACCAGAAAAGGACATCAGATCTCATTACAGATGGTTGTAAGCCACCATGTGGTTGCTGGGATTTGAACTCAGGACCTCAGGAAGAGCAGTCAGTGCTTTTTTTTTCTTTTTCTTTTTCTTTTTTTCGGAACTGGGGACTGAACCCAGGGCCTTGCGGTTGCTAGGCAAGCGCTCTACCACTGAGCTAAATCCCCAACCCTGCAGTCAGTGCTTTGAGTCATCTCTCCAGCCCCCCTCCCCTCCCTCTTACCCCCTCTTACTCTTTGTTCTTCTCTGTTCTTGCCCCCTTCCCCCTTCCCTCCACGTGCCCATGGCCAGCCACCTTTCCTCTCCTCTCCTCTTCTTCTCTCGTTAAACTTCTCCATGTGAAACCATGTTGCCTTGGTGTGTTCTGTCTGGGCACGGGCTGAGACTTAAACCCTAACACTCTTAACCCCTGAGCCACCTAACTCTTTAGCCGCAAGTTATGGGTATTTGAGTGCAAATGTGCCCAGGCCACAGGCAGAGGTCAGAGGACAACTTTCAGGACTGAGATCTTTCTCTCCAGTTGTTGAGGCAGTCTCTCCTGTTTTCTGCCACTCTGTACTGCAGGCTGGTGGGCCTGCAAGCTCCCAGGAGATCCTTCTCTGTTTCCTATCCAGACTTACGAGTACTAGAATTATACATGTGCATATCAGGCCGCTGTGGACAGGAGGATCAACTCAGGCTGTCAGGCTTCAGTAGCAATGAGCCATCTCACTGGTCCATTCACTCTGGGTTATTGTTTTTTTGTTTGTTTTTGTTTTTTAAGAGACAAGGGCCTCAGTGTGCAACTCAGGTTGGCCTGCAACTGTGTAGTCCAAGATGGCCTCATGACGATCATCCTGCCTTGGCCTCCAAAGTGCTGGGATTATAAGTGTGTTGCCAGCATACGTGGTGTTTTTTCTCCTTTCAGACTTCCACTGTGTGGTTCAGGCTGGTCTCAAACATAGGACAACCCTTCTGTTTAACCTCTGAAGAACTGAGATTGTACGTGTGAGCCACTGTGCCTGAAAACTTTCACTCTTTCATACACCAAGTATCTGTGGTACACGCCAAAGGTGCTGGGGACCAAGCACTAAATGGGATCCATTATCTGTCTGCTAGTGAGAAACCCATGGGATTAGCACTGCTGTGTAACAAACAGCCCTCACCTTCCTGCTGGAAAATAACAGCAATCATTTTATAATCCTCCCCATGTAAATGCATGAGGGACTTTGAGGGGGCACAGCTGTGCACGTCTAGCTCAGCCCCCCTCCCCCTTGCACTGGATCAAACAGCAGCCAGACATGGTCAGCGGAGGACTTCAGGAGCCAGATAATGGCTGAGCACCTCGCTGGTTGACTTGGCCTGGGACTTCTTCCTGCACCTTCTCTGCACTTCTCACCACATGGCAGCTTCAGAGCAGTCTGCTGTTTACACACATCTGGCTTGCGCCACAGTGAACTCTCCAGAAACAGGAGCAGCCGGGCATGGTGATACAGGCCCACAGGAAGCTGAGGCAGGAGGTGCTTGAGTTCAAGGCCAACCTGACCTACATAGCAAAATCCTGTCTGAAGCAAAAAGATACTAGCACGGGAGGGGGGTGGAGGTGTGAGACTAGAGTCTCACTATGTAGGCCAGTCTGCCCTGGAATTCAGCAATCCTCCTGCTTCAACCTCCTGGGGACTGAGATTAAAGGAGTATATCACCACACCCAGGTACAAGCGGTTCTTTGTTCCAAGACAGGGTTTCTCTGTAGCCCTGGCTGTCCTGGAACTCATCCTGTAGACCAAGCTGGCCCGGAGCTCAGAGATCCACCTGCCTTTGCCTCCCAGATGCTGGGATTAAAGGCATATGCTTCCCCGCCTGGCCAAGTGGTCCCTTTTGAGCCCTGATCTCTCCGCCACTGAATCCTTTCCTTTTATACAGCTTTCCTAAGGGCTCACCTGTGTGGCTTCTGATGTCTGAATGACTTGGGTTACCTATGTTTCTAAGATGTCAACAGTGCTGTGAAGAAGACAAACTAGACAGAGTAGAATCACCCCCAAAGAGCACATCAGATACTACACACCAGGCTTTCCCCCAGGACAGGCCCTGCACAAGGCCATTTTCCCCGCTTTGGGGAAGCTTGAGTAACAGGAAAACTTCCATGCTGTTTCAGGAAGTGCCTACCCACCTTCTCAGGAGAGAAAGGCCCTGTGGGTCAGCTGAGAAGCCTGACTTACCTGAACAGTCAGTCTCAGGAGCTGGGAAGAACTGCTGAGCTCTGTGGATGGAGGGAGAAGCTGGAAGGATGACTTAAGAAGAGGGGAGGGGGGGTTGGGGATTTAGCTCAGTGGTAGAGCGCTTGCCTAGCAAGCGCAAGGCCCTGGGTTCGGTCCCCAGCTCTGAAAAAAAGAAAAAAGAAAAAAAAAAAAAAAGAAGAGGGGAGAGGAGAGGGAGGGAAGGAGGTGATGGAGGGAAGGAGGTGAGGGAGGGAAGGAGGAAGGAGGTGAGGGAGGAAAGATGTGTCGTGTGCATGTGCCTCTGCCTATACAGGGATGTCTAGATGTCTAATGTTCAGGCCACTCATGTCTTTCCCTAGTGTCCTCAAATATTGAAATAATAAAGGAGGAGGAACCCACCTGCCAGACCTCAAGCCCTTCATGCCAAACTGACCTTGCCCAGGCATCCTCAGTGGCCAGATGGCCAAGCAGTGCCAAACTGCTTGCACTCACCGCGGAGCAAAGAAATACAGCGATAGGCCATTGCTCAGTACCCAACATTGTGGCCAAATCCCAACTCTGGATGAGACTGAGTACCAGCAGGTGTGTGGGAAGCAGTGCGCTCTCAGGGACTGCTAGTGGCTCAGGAGAAAGAAACCTGAAGGGATTTAGTACAATAACTGATCAGGGACCCATGGAGACGGCTCAGTAGGATTAAGTGTTAACTGACCAAAAGCCTATGTTTGATCCCTGGGACCCACATAAAAAGCCCGGTGCCAGATCAGGCAGTGATGCTGCACTCAAGAGTGTGCTCACACACATATACACATATACACACACATGGATGTACACACGAACACACGTATACATGCGCACACACACAAGCCAGATGGATCTCATGAGTTCTAAGCCAGTCTGGTCTACAAAATGAGTTTCAGGCGCGCGCACACACACACACACACACACACACACACACACACCACACACACACAGATATGGGATCTCCAAGACACTCCCACCCAAGACCTCAGGGGACCTGGATCGGGGCTTTTGCCCAGGACTTTCTTGAGAGGCAGACACTGGAGGCTACCCCCAGGAGGATGGTTGAGAAGGGCTCACAATCCAAGGCCTCCACATTGACTCTAAGCACCGGAAAGTGCTCTAATCAAGAAGAAAAGTGTAGAAAGGCTCCGGAAGACCTTCATCATCCAAACAGCAGTCCCCAAGTTCACAAAATATGTACACTGTTCAAAGCATAAGCAGAATTCAATGGAGCCAAGGCTTCTGGGATGAGAAGCCTCAGGGGAGAAAAGCAAGACCAGTAGGTACACTTTAGGTATTTCCTGTAAGCTAGACCTGTGTTTGGAGCACTCTGTCTGTTCATTTCGCCTCTGGAATATTCTAGAAGGAAGGTACTGTTATTGAAAGTATCGGTGCTAAGGCATAGAAGAGCATTCTATTACCTAAGGACACACAGCTGAAGAATGGAGGTGCCAGATTCTGATCTCCGGCCTTGACAACTGTAAGAACCTCTTCCTGCAGGTTCATCCCAACCTCAAGCCTATCGAATACTGAACTTGGCTCCTCTGCCTGATGCTGGGGCCTGGGTGTTAGTGCTAGCCCGTGGCCAGCCTCTACTTTTCTTCTGTGTGCCCCTGCAGTGTTTCATCCCACCCCGCAGCCTCTCCACGTGCAGTAGCCAGCACCCCGCCCTACAGTGGCGGCACCCCCGTTGCAGCACAGGCCAATGCATCTGGACTCCAGCAGTGGCTCCCACCCATCTATGTGCTCGCCCACGCCCTCTGGCCTCTCTACATCTGCCAACATTGAACCCGGTTCCTCTCCATCATCCCCTTCCTTGCTTCTATTGTTTTTGTTTTGTTTTTGAGACAGGATTTCTCTGTGTAGCCCTAGCTGTCCTAGAACTTGCTATGTAGAACAAACCGGCCTCAAACTCACAGAGACGCGCCTGACTCTGCCTCATAAATGCTAAAATTAAAGGCATGCACCATTGTGCCTGGCTCCTTCTTGCTTCTAAAGAGCTACCACATCAGATTAAGTTCTGGCTTTGGCTCCCCTGGCCCTTCTCACTACCCACAATGCCTTCTCCCCACAGGGTGGGACCCATGCCCTAGGCAAACCACCTTCTCTCCAGGAACCTCCGGGGTGCGGGGGAGGTTTCTAGGGGATCTCCAGGTAGCACAGAGGGCTTAGAGACAGGCCACATGGGTTAAGTTTGGGCCCTGTCACCAGTAATTCTTTTTTTCCTCTCATAATTCAAAAACCAACAAATCTTTCCTATAGATTTTTCAAACATAAGAACTATTATACATGTAGGGATTTTTTTTTTTTTTTTTGGTTCTTTTTTTCGGGGCTGGGGATCGAACCCAGGGCCTTGCGCTTCCTAGGCAAGCGCTCTACCTCTGAGCTAAATCCCCAATCCCATGTAGGGATTTTTTTTAAACTATTTTTAAAATAAGACTAAGGGGGCTGGAGAGATGGCTCAGCGGTTAAGAGCACTGACTGCTCTTCCAGAGGTCCTGAGTTCAAATCCCAGCAACCACATGGTGGCTCACAACCATCTGTAATGGGATCCGATGTCCTCTTCTGGTGTGTCTGAAGACACCTACTGTGTACTCATATACATTAAGTAAATAAATTTAAAAAAGAAATCTAAAAAAATAGGATTAAGGTGTTGGGGAGCTGTGACTGGGATGTAATATGACTTCTTTAAAAATGGACTAAGGTTTGTGGCTCAGATGAGAAGGTTTGCTTAACCTGAGCAAAGACCACAGGTTCAGTTTTCAGTTCAGCACTGTGGGGAGTAAATGCACAAATCTTAACTTGAGCAGACAAAATGAGTTCTGGCACACACGTTGGCCATTCGACATCCCTTCAAACAGCAGTGTTGTTACGTTAGGACGTCTTATTAATGAGCAGTTTAGATACTGTTCTCAACACAGATTTAATTGAGCGTCTGCTTTGTGCCCGGGTGTATGAGCGCAGGAGACCCAAAGGCTGAGAGACGTGGGGTTGCCAGTGTGAACTGTGATGCCATGTTGGGAGGAGGCCATGGTTTTCAAGGAGCAGAAGGGACTGTGTGAGCTCAAGGGAGGGAAGGGGCCTGACCTGGAGATCAGCAGGGCTTCCTGGGAGACAGGAAAGCCTGAGGAGCATCTTGGAAACTCCAGTAGATGAAGCTGGGCCACACAACAGGACAGCAGGCTGCTGGTGTGGTTGTGTGGCATTCGGAACACTCTGGGATCACCCTCAGGAAACTACCCAAGGTAGAGGCATGCATCTGGATCCTAGCCCTCAGGAAATGGAGGAAGAATGTGCCATGAACTCTATAGTCTATACTGAAAGTTCCAGGCCAGCTCCATGAGTCTCTGCCTCAAAAAGAGGAAAAACAAAAGCTGTGCATGGTGACTTGTGCCTTTAATCCCCGCACTCAGGAGGCAGGCAGATATGTGAGTTCGAGACCAACCTGGTCTACAAAGCAAGTTCTAGGATAACCAGGGCTATACAGGGAAACCCTGTCCCAAGAGAGGGAGGGAGAGGGAGAGGGAGAGGGAGCGAGAGCGCAGAGAGTGTCCTACTACAAGAATCACTGCCACCACAGCTCACCGCTACTATGGAAGCCATGATTCACAACTGAAGGGGTCTTGCTCTAGTCATGATGACTGCAGGCAGCTTGTATGACCTTTGGAAGAGACTACTCCAAGCAAAGCAAGTACCTTACTCACCCAGTAGCTAGTGTCACACAGGGGGCCTGAGAGTCTTATTATGCCTGGCTGTGAACCACATCTTTTTTCTAGACACATAAGCAGGCTCTATCTCAACCCTGTTAGACCAGTCCAGAAGGCTTCCCTCCCGTGTATTATCCCTTGATATTACATCGAGCCCTAACAAAAGGCTTCTCTCGAATGGTCTTTTATTGCCCGTTTGTGGTCTGTTGTGCATGTGGAGTAGGGCTGAGCTGGTTACACAAAGAGCTAAAGACGCTCCTTGGCTTTTAGCCCCAGCTATGTCCATCACAATGAAAAAGAACCGGGGAGCTCCAGAGGGCGGCTAGAGCAGAAACTGTGGAGCGCTGGGGCTAACGAAGGCAATGGTCGCAAGCCCTGGTCCTGCTAGAGTCTCTGAGAGCCAAGATCCCAACACCCTAAGCAAGTGAGGGAGCTGTGCGACCTTCTGTGTATGGGCATGCAAAGTCTAGGACAGAAAGCCCGAGACCTGAGCACCGCGGTTATGCTCTCTAGCTCCGAAAGCTTGGGGCATCTAGTTCTCCAGGCCTGGAGTCATAAGCCTCTGGCTTTGAAAGGTCAGAGTTGGCTCTGATTTGAGTGTAGGTAGTTTTGAGCCTTTTGGTGTTAAAAGCCTGAAGCCATGACCCTCTAGTTCCCAGGGCTTAGCAGGTGTGCTCAACCTGTAGCCCAGACACTCATGCACTGCAGGATAGCTATAGATGAGACTCAGCACATGTGGGGAGGCAAAGTCATTGCCAGAGCAAAAGGTTTAGCAACCTTGGCTAAGCTATAAGATTTGCACTCTGAGAGCCCAGGTTGCCAAGGTGAAGTGACCCTTGCATATTCAACATTTCAACAGGAAGTAAAAAGGATCCTTGTACGAGGCTCCATGTTGCACACCTGCAACCCCAAGGAGGCAGATGCAGAACAAGCACCCTAAGTTTCAGGTCAGCCTGATCTACCTAGCAAGCTCCAAGACAGTGCTTCTGAGGGGACTCTGAAACTTTATTTTAAAAAGGGAGGGAGGGGTTGGGGATTTAGCTCAGTGGTAGAGCGCTTGCCTAGCAAGCACAAGGCCCTGGGTTCGGTCCCCAGCTCCGGGGGGGGGGAGGGGGGATAACCTCAACCAATCATTTGTGAGCCACAGTCCACCTTACTCTGAGTCTCTCCAGCTCCATCTTCCCCACTTACACATCATCTCACCTTATTTCCACACTAAATACTTCTTTACTTCATTGTAAGGGACCGATTTCCTTTTCTCCATCCGGACTTAGCACAAGTCCTTCAGGAAGCCTTACCTGAGGCAGGTAAGGGTCCTCTTAAGAACCCATTCTGACCTAGAGTGGGGTGGTGCACACCCTTAATCCCAGCATGCAGGAGGCAGATCTGAGTTCCAAGCCAGCCTGGTCTACAACATAAGGTCCAGGGTGATGTTTTCAGAGAAACCTTGTCTAAAAAAAAAAAAAAAAAACAAAAAACAAAAAAAAACCCTTTTTGAGGCCAGACTGATCTATGTAGCAAGTTCTAAACTGGCCAGGGCTACATAGTGAGATACTGCCAATATGTAGTAGTAGTAGTAGTAGTAGTAGTAGTAGTAGTAGTAGTAGTAGTAGTAGTAGTAGTAATAATAATAATAATAATAATAATAATAATAATAATTCATTCTATCAATAGTTTTTCTGTCACCATGATGGCTATCTCTTCTGGGCACATGTGACTCTGCAGGGAAAGACTGGAATTGCTCACTTTGGTATTACCAAAGTCTGGGCACCCACCAGAGACCAGCCAACACGAATCTCTAGAATATAATGCATGTGTCAGAGAAGAACCCTAGGGAGGGGCGATCTTGAGGGTAACTGAAGGCTGGGCAGGGTGTGCAGGAAGGCTCAAAGAATCCAGTTCAAGAATCCAGAAGCCCCCAGAACCAGTAAGGGTAGGTGGCTGAAAGGATAGAGAAGAGAATGTTAGAGGTACTTAACGGGAGAAAGGAAAGGATCAGACTTTCGGTGCCTGCTTGTTGGTAAGCAAGAAAGAGAGGGAAGAGTCAAAATGACTCCAGGCAGTTCCCCAGTCACCAGGGAAAGAGGGAGGCAGCTAGCAGGCAGCTCGGACACCAGTTACCTTGGACACAAATAACCCTCAGGGACCCTGGCCCGGTCAGCGCGAGCTGCAGCCTCTTGACAGCGCCTCCTCGGCAGCAGCCAGTGCACTCCCCCTCCCTTCCCCAGGGGCTGACTTGACGCTCCGCTGGCTGCGAGCCCACCTCTCCCTCCCGCAGTCAGCTCTGCGCCAGCCAGGAGGGGAGGGAAAAGGAGGGGCGGCCCCGGGAGCCTTGCAGGGAAGAAGGGAGGGCGAGTAGGGAGGAAGCTAGCCCTGCAGACCCTAATCGAGGAGCAAAAGAGCACAAGAGAGGGCGTGGCCGGCGAAAAAGGAGGAGCCTAGCTGTGTCACCTAAGGGTGTGGGGGACTGCCGAGGCGGGGGCGGGGGGGGGGCGAGATGCCAGAAACCTTCTTTATAACCCCATGTCCCCCTCCCATTTTACAGATGTGGACACTGAGGTCTAGAACCCAGGGCTTTGCAATTGCATACCTCTCTGTAGATCCCCTCTCCCCATCCAGGAGCAGCCACTTCCACCCGGTCTGGCTTGGTGTAGCTCAGGACTGGAAAACAGAGAGCTTGGCCTGCTCTCCAAACCTAGGTTACTGTCCCCATGATTCAGGAGACAAACCATAAAACTGGGACTTCAGTTCTCCGCTGATTGAACGAGTGAAATTTCTGAGTTCTCACTTGTAAAATGAGAGGACATGAGTGAGAACAGAACAGCCGGTTCAAACAAGCCTATGAGTGAAGGATCTTCTCTTTAGGGGTCTGTTTCAGTAACTGAAGAACCAAGAGACTTGACTGGGAAAGCTTAAACAATCCAGCATCCTCCAGAAAGGCAGTGGGAGGCACCGACTTTCCACCCAAGTTCTAAACTCTAAAATAGAAACATAAACCCTCCTACCCCATCCTCCAGCCTTTAGAACTGTCCCTTGGAGGCCATCCTCCTGCCTGTCACCAGCTGGCCAAGGACCACCTCAGTGCAGCTCTGTGCTCCAGGACTTGTTAGGCCTCTAACACCCTATGGTAGCCGCCCTGGTCCCACTTACTAGCTAGATCAAGCCTTACCCTCCCCACCCTCTCCACTTCTCCTGCAGACCCGCGGCGGCCCCTAGGGGGCAGTGTTGCTCCGAACTTGGCGGGCCGCCGCCACTTCCCCCGCCCGGGCGAGCGCTGGGAGGACGCTAGGGTTCTGGGAATACTGGATGCCCCCGGCACACGCCGCCCCCCGCCGCCGGCCCAGCCCCGGGGCTCCCGCGCTGCGCAGCCCGCTCGGTGCGGACTTGCTGCTGCCTCCCACTCCTCTCCGCACAAGGCACTTCGCGGGAAAAGGCTGGTTTTTGCCTTTTTATTTTTCGTCAGAGGTTGAGGCAGACATTGGGTTCAAGCTGTACGCACGGACCTACTCGTCTGTGCTCAGAGATGAGGGGGAAAATTAAAAGAGGGTAGGAGGCTTGTTCTGCTCAAGAACCTGTCAACTGTCTCCCTGTCACCCCTTTATCCTCTGCCACCCTTCCTGGCGTGACTGACAGGCATCCATCCCGCGAGCCTCCTCTCCCTGAGCATCGCCTGGGAGCCCCAACCCCAGCAGGACGTGCCCTGAGGCTGTAGTGTCCGAGGGGTCCTGGCCCCATCGCCCGCCTCGCAAACGTAGCCGCGAGGTCCGGGCTGCGTTTAGGGGATGATTCCTACTGCGAATGCCCTCATCGCCCGGCTGAGCCGTGAAGTCCGGCCGGAGCGATGGCTCTAGGGGGGAAACGGAGGGAAAGCCCCATTCGAGTTCCGGCCAACGATTTAATGGGAGGCGGGGGGATGTAAAAGCCCCGAACCCACAAAGCAGACTTTTTAAAAATTCTAATTG
Organism: Rattus rattus; assembly: GCF_011064425.1. Taxonomy (NCBI): domain Eukaryota; kingdom Metazoa; phylum Chordata; class Mammalia; order Rodentia; family Muridae; genus Rattus; species Rattus rattus. The sequence continues at coordinate 47,968,933 of NC_046154.1, read as the reverse complement.
AAACCATCTCGAAGTAAGGGCGGCCAGGAGTGGGCCAGCTCCCCGCCCCCCGTCCCATCCCCCTCCTCTGCTCCCCGGAGTCCGATGAAGTCATGATAACTAGACTACAAAAAGAAAAAAGTGGGGGGTGGTCTGGGGGGCACGGGGGTCCCGGGCTGGGGCCCCGCACGGACACAGTTTGGATACTATGGTTACGCGATCCGACCCAAACAGCGAAGATGAACAACAATAGCGGCCGCCAGAGGAGGAAATTCCTTCCGGGGTGGACGGCGCGGGGGGAGGGGCGCCTGGCTGGAACGCCGAGGCGGCGGCTGGGCCAATCAGCGCGCGGCCGCCGGCGGTTTCAAGGTGCCCCGAGCCGCCCGCACCCCCCTCCCACACCCCCCCTCCCCGCGCGCTCCGCTCGGGTGCTGGAATTGCTGAGACGTTTCCCTGCACGCGCCCGGGTAACACTGTGGGGGCTGCTGCCCAGGCCGACACCCCCAGCGCTCCCCGCACCCCTCCCGGAGCCCACCACCCGGGGCGACTGAACGTTCCACTGCACGAGTTGCTTGCACTGGAAAAGGGGGGGATCCCTGCCAGTCACTCCTGTCTAGGGGTTGGTTCCTGCATAAGCCTGTTTTCTATTTTAAAGCATGTCTCAAGGGGGAAAAAAGAGAGAGAGAGAGTGAGAAGGTCTACCCTGGACTCTGCAAACCTGGGAAGACTGGTCCCTGACTCCCTGATCTCAGGGTTTGTTACGTAATAAGTTGGGTTGTTAATTCTGAAGGTCTTGCCCGGGCATCCGAGAAGCAGGAGGCCAAGGGCAAAACTGCCATGTAGAATCCCACCATCACCATCAAGTTAAAATCATCTCTCTACCTAGTCATAGCCAACCCAGGAACACCCCTCACCTGGCATCTGGATTTTTTTATGTGGTAACTAGAGATGGCATTGTGCCAGCATCTCTCCCGCCAGCTTCTCCCACAGTCTGGAATCTGCCCCAGGTCATCTTCCTTGGGAAGACCTGGACGAGCTACCAAGCCCGTGTTTCTCAGTATTTCTATCCTGCCAGTCCCCGCAAACGTGGTATACTCAGCTCTGTGAGCATTAGATCTTCATCCGTCCCTTTTCTTTTTTAAGCTCCTGACCGGGCTTTTGCTTTCTGATGCCTCCTGGGCACAGGGCATCACTCCCCACAGGAGCGCATGCTTTTTTATTCATTGCATGCATAGAGATTTGCTTCTCTGGCAGCATCCAAAGTGCAAAAACTGTCTCTCCCCTACTCTCCATGGATAATGGGGATAGCCCTAATTCTCCAGTTCCCCGTGCGTCTTTTTTTATAAATAAATAATGAGATTTTATTAATTATGCACGCACCATATCTGCACGCAGATTGCTATGTCTTCTAATGCATAATAATAATAATAATAATAATAATAATAATAATAATAATAATAGAAACAGAAACACTCCACACCGTGCGTGGCTGGGTGTGTTTTCCCCTGCAAGCAAACAAAAACTTCAAGAGGCCATATGTCCTCAAAGCTGGGAGAGGAAGGCAGAAGTTGGGGAGTGCGCGTGACATGGAGGGATTAGAGGGGCTTCCTCGAAGGTTTTCAGGGCAGCTGAAGGCAAATTTCAAGTTGCATGCTTTTCTTTTTGTAATTGAACTGCAGGTCTGAAAATTCACAAAGTTCTCTGGGGCATCTGTGTGCTCGGCTGGCGGGATGGGCAACTATTGCTGTAAACAGGAAACCAGCAAGAAGGGAGTTGGCAGGAGCCCAGTCTCTGTCTCTTTTCGTGCCCCTCCTCAGAGCCCCCGACTCTGAGCTCTCAAAACACACTTAGCTCCTGAACACTTAAGCATCTATGTTCCTGAGATTGGCACAAAATAAAGGCTGAATAAACAGCACACTGAATGCATGGCAAGTGATTTACGCTGTTAAAAGTCGGCCAAGACTAGGTCTCAGGTACCTTGCATTGAAAGTGTAGGAACTGAAATCTATTCCTCAGAATAGGGTGTGCGGGTTGTGGGGTCCCTAAAGTTGTCTGGCCAGGAAAGCGACATAGGACATAGCAGAAGTGAATGTTTAAAGGCTGAGTCCAGATAGAAGTTAAAAGAATGGAGCAGAATCAGAGTGCCAAGGAGACATGAACACAGGAGAGGTACCCCACCCTCGGGACATTCTCTATCTCTGTGGTTAAGGCCTGGGGTGGGAGCGGGTGCAGAGGCAAGCTTCCACTCCACATGTTCTGAGTCTTTCTGTGTGTGTGTGTGTGTGTGTGTGTGTGTGTGTGTGTGTGTGTGGTTTTTTTTTTTTTTTGGAGGGGGGGATGGAGTTCAAGAGAGGTTTTCTCTGTGTAGCCCTGGCTAACCTGGAACTTGCTCTGTAGACTAGGCTGGTCTTGAACTCACAGAAATCCTCCTGCCTCTGCCTCCTGAGTGCTAGGATTAAAAGCACTACTGCTTGGCTGAGTTCCAAGTTTTAATTAAAAAAAAAAATGAGATAGGATACAAAAGGGATCTTGGTACCCTAGACACCACCTTAAACTGAGCTTTTTTTCTTCTAATGCTGGAGAGCCAGAGGGGAGGGTCTCATGATAGGCAAACACTCTACCACTGACCCCCTAAAACCCTGAAATTTTAAAATTACATCGTGTGTGTGTGTGTGTGTGTGTGTGTGTGTGTGTGTGTGTGTTATGTCAAAGGACAACTTTCAAGAGATGGCTTTCTCCTCCTGCTGCCTGAGTCTCTGGTTGAGCTGTCAGTCTCCGTGGTAGACATCTTTTCCTGTTGAGCCATCTTGGAGCCCTAACTCTGGAAATAATAATAAACAAACAAACAAAAACAAGCTGCAGACACATAAACTTACCCATGCAATCATTCACCCAATGAGGATGACATGGGGCAGGATGGGGGTGTGATATGGGTCCACCTGGAGTCCCACATGTTAAAAATAGATCTAGGGCCTCGAAAAATGACTACAGAAAGTCCAAAGTACTTTGGCAAAGTACGGCTTCCTTCTCAAGAAGGATGCCATGGATTTGCTTCTTACACACTGCAGTGACGCAGGGCTGGCACTCCTGCCTGCTTCACAAGCCACAAGTCTTCTCAGCCAGCCTCGCTCAGACCATGCTTCCTGACAAAAGGGTCAATTAAACTGGACTGCTGTCACTTACTCTCATAGACAAATACACGTACACACACACTTTGTGTGTGTGTGTGTGTGTGTGTGTGTGTGTGTGTGTGTGTAAAGTTGTGGTGCTGTTTCTCCTGCCTGCGATATGCCTACATATCACTGCCGAGTTCAAACATTAAAAAACAAAATTGCACCGGCTGTGGTTACCACAAAGCTATCAAGCTGGGTCTTGTTGCTGAAGCCCTGGCATCTGCTGTGTAATTTGGGGAGCACTTAGCCTCCCATCCGTGCATGAGTGGGGGTGGCCGTCTGACTTACTCTCTTTGTTTCCTCCTAATTAAAAAGAACCAGGACCACTTTCTGTGTGCGTTCTAGAGCATCTCCAGTAGGGAGAGGCGAGGGCTGCAAACGCTAGAGGCTCTTAGAGTAGGAGACAGCTTAGGAATCTGACATGCTCCCACCTGTCAGAGGAGTTATGCCCTGATGTGTGACCCTGGGCAAGGCCCTCATTTGCCCACAAACTGGGTGAGGGAAACTGGGTGTAGACCACTGATCTTACTTGTCTTGTCAGTTTAAGTCTACCTCCCTGTGGGCTGCTTTCCTGTGATCTGTCGAAATGGTGCCTCTCATCATGTCTATATCCTGTTCCTAGTTCCACTTTTAGGCCAAGATCCCCTAAGCAAGACACGTCTACACAGCAAGAGTTCCTAAATTAGGGACACTCGAGAGCACTGCTTCTCATATACACACATAGCAAAATACACATCACAAACTGTCCAGTCTGAGCAGTCAGATGGCCCAGCTTGCATGAGATAGAGGTAAATAAACCTTCACCCGCGTCCCAGCCCCTTTTTGGGTGCCGTAAATGACAGGGAGCTCATTCCCACAGCAAATCCTATCTGTTCTGCCTACCAAGAAGTCCTGGTAACAGTTCCATCAGGTTCTGAAACTGAACGCCTGGCGTTCTCAACAGACCTGTTCATCTCCCTTTGTTCAGGTGTCCTGACTCCAAAAAATGGCACCCCAAGCTAGAAGCTTAGGGATAGTCCTTCATTTCCTGGTGACCCTACAGTCAGCCAATCCAAGTCCAAGCCCTCACACTGAATCCAGTCAGCAAGCTTCATCATGTCACCTAAACAGGAACAGCTACTTTCTAGCTACCAGGTATTACTGCCTGCTTGGTCCCTTCTAAATTCTGCTCATAAGGCCTATCCCTGAACACAGGAGTACTTTTAATAAGCCGTGACCTGAGATGCCCACTGCACTCGAGTCTGAATTCCTTAGCACTTATCCAAGGCATTTTGGGCCCTGGCCACACACACACTCACACACATATGTACACACACACATGCACACATACGCATATGCACACATACACACCATATGCACATACACATATGTACACACACATATATGTACACATACACATATGCTCACATCTTCACACACACTCATGTGCATGCTCACACACACAGGAGCTGTGCATTCTACTCCAGACTTCCACCAAACCAGAGAAAGAGGGATTGCCATGAATTGGAGCTCAGCCTGAGGCCAATAAGGCAGTTTAGGCTACAGAGAAGGAGAAGGGGGTGGGAGAAAGGGGCCTCCACAGTTGTTAAGATGGCAATAAGGCAGGAGAAAGGCGGGGTATTGTTGTCCCAACTGCAGGAAATGGATTCTTGTCCCTTAAATATTTTGTTCTTTCATGCCTGGATCTTTACATAGGATATATCTTCTACCTAAGAGGCTGGAGAGATGGCTCAGCGGCTAAGAGTGGTGGCTGCTCTTCCAGAGGTTCTGAGTTCAATTCCCACCACCCACACGGTGGCTTACAACCATCTAGTATCTAGTCCCATGGGTTCCTCTGCCCTCTTCTGGTGTCCAAATGTACATGCGAAACATCCATATACATAAATGAATAAATCCTAAAAAAAAGATGACCAAGAGTAAGTGGCTACGCCTGAAGAACCCAGGTCTAGTGCCGCACCATCCAGCATGGCCACCTCTCACCGTAAGTGGCTGATGTTAGCTGACAAAGGGCAAGCCATCAAAATAGACCCATGCTCACAGCAGACTTAGCACCCCAAACAAAAATGAAGTACCTCGTTCATGTTCTCTTCATATTGCCTACAAGATATGTTACTATGTTATGTGCATAGGGTTTAATTTATAAAGTTATTAAAAGAAACTCTAGAGATGGCTGAGCAGTTACACTGACTGCTCTTCCAGAGGTCCTGAGTTCAAATCCCAGTAACCACAGGGAGGCTCACAACCATCTGTAATGGGATCTGATGCCCTCTTCTGGTGTGTCTGAAGACAGCTACAGTGTACTTATAATAAATCAATCAATCAATCTTAAAAATAAAAGATTTCCAGGCAAAACTCAAAAAAAAAAAAAAAAAAAAAAACAAAAAAAAAAAACAAAAAAAAACGGAAAAAAAAACCAAAACAAAAAAAAAACAAAAAACCCTAGGCCAGTCCGGGTATCATATGCTTGTGTTCCTACGTTCCCACAAGGCAGCAGTTAAATCTCAAATTCAAGGCCTAGTCACTTAGGAAGACACTATCTGAAAATTTTTAAAAAGGCGAGTTAGGGGTATAGAGGTCCATAGACCAGCAGTAGACGCTATCACTCGCAAGCTCATATGGAAAAGACGCCAAGCGTAACAATACAAGCCTATAAACCCGGCACTTGGAATGAGGATCAGGAGGTCAGGGACAACCTTGGCTACATGACGCTGTTTCCAAAAAAAAGGACTGTGCCTGTCAACAGTCAGTCATGTGTTGGGAGGGCCTCACAGGGGCCCTACCTCTCCTTTCTGAACTATCGGTGATTGACTGATTCATGGGATGACAGTCAATGCTCTCTCTCCGACATGTGTACCAAACATCAAGTCCACACACACAGTCCTGGTTAACAACAGTGAGTCACAGAACAAAAAGGTATGGCTGTGAGAAGACCTGTTGGGGACAGAGGGCGTGTGTCAGGGATAGGGGACAGAGGGTGTGTCACGGATAGGGGACAGATAAAAGAAAGTGAGGGGTAAGACCATGATATACATATGCATCAAACTGTCAAAGAGCAAATTTAACTAATGAAAAAAAAGAATGTTTAATCCAAAAATGAATTAATTAAATACAGCTATTAGAAAATAAAATGGGTGTGATTCACCTTTCTGACTTGCATTATGTGTCTTCGGGACAGCACAATGAGGAGCATGGTCATGAAAACAAGAACGTATAGGTAGGGTTGGGGATTTAGCTCAGTGGTAGAGCGCTTGCCTAGGAAGCGCAAGGCCCTGGGTTCGATCCCCAGCTCCGAGAAAAAGAACCAAAAAAAAAAAAAAAAAAAAAAGAACGTATAGGTAACTGGGATTACCAGAGAGAGAGTTCAGTGATTAAGAGCACAGACTGCTCTTCCAGAGGTCCTGGGTTCAAATCACAGCACCCCCATGGCAGCTAGATGTCTGTAACTCTAGTTCCAAAGGTTTCATAGGCACTGCACACATATGGTGCACAGATATAAATGCAGGCAAAAACACCAATAATCATAGAATAATTTAAAAAAATAGCCGGGCATGGGAGTGCACACTTTTAATCCCAGCTCTAGAGGCAGAGGCAGATGGATCTCTGTGAGTCCAAGGCTAGCCTGGTCTACAGAGTGAGTTCCTGGACAGCCGGAACTATACAGAGAAACCCTATCTTCAAAAAAAGTATTAAGGGGTTGGGGATTTTACTGAAGGGTAGAGCGCTTGCCTAACAAACACAAGGCCCTGGGTTCGGTCCCCAGCACCGAAAAAAAAAAAAAAAAAGGAAAAAAAAAAAAAAAAAAAAGTAAAAAAAAAAAAAAAAAAAAAAAAAAAAAGGAAACGAAAAGAAATACTACAGTAGCGTTAGCAAATACCAGCAACCCCAACACGTGGAAGGCAGAGACAGAGGCAGAGGGATTGCCGTGAACTGGGGACCAGCCTGGATTATACAGTGAGCTCCAGAATAGCTTACAATATTGAGGAGGAGGAGGAAGAAGAGAGACCATCAAAGTGAAGACGGTAATGTGGCAGGAGGAAGGATGTGTCTGTGGCTAGCCGGAATCAGGTTATCACTAGGGGAGCGCTTCTCCTTTAGGCTGGCCAACACTGGTCCACACCAGGCTTCCGGCATAGCCGCACACCTTCAGAGCACCTGGGTTCCCATGGTTGGCTGAATAAGTGCGGGCTGAATTAAGAGCGTCAAGAAGGTCACGTGGTCATTTTCCTCTAGAAAGCTGTCCGGACTACTCTATCTGTTACCCAGTCTTGGTCTGACCCTCCCCAGGGTTCCTTCCCTGCCATCTCTGCTTTCTGGCCCTGTACAGCATCAGCCTGATGGCTCCTGGTGGTGCTTTTGACGGGCGTGACAACTGTCTTCCTTCCCGCACTTCACCTTCAGCCTAGCCAGCCTTGCTGCCTTGGTGTTTTGCCCCGGTGCTTGAAGCAAGGAAGACATTTGTCAAATGTTTGTAAAAGGGGGGAGAGAATTCCTTCATTCAACAAACATTTATTGACCGCCCCCGCCCCCTCCAGTGGCCTTTCCAATTGCAGCTATCAACAACCGCGCGCGTTCTTGGGCTGCCTCCCTCCGTCCCTGTGGATGTACTGGAAAGGGTCAGTGTGCCTCGCTTCATCACTAAGACCAGGTGGTAATTTTGAACAGTATCTGAGAAGGTCCCACAAATCCCCATGCCATGCTTGAACCTTGAGGAACTAACTTGCCCAAGGGGAGGAGATAACTTGCCCAAGGTCACACAGAAGGTCCAGTTGAGGCTGACCTTCACCAACCCATCCTCCAGTTCCCAGACCTACTGCCAGAGGCAGGGTTGGTCCAGGGTTTTCTTGGGACAGTCCCAGTTGAGCAGAGCATCCCAGTCCCTTTTGCCTAGATCACCAGCGTGCCCTTCAATACCTCTCTAGTTGTGAGGCAGCCAAGTCTATCTCGGTCACAGTTCAGCAGCTGGTGAACCCCTTACCCCCCTCCCGTGCTGCCTTGGGCTGAGCACCCCACCCCCAGCACCCCCAGAGGCCCCATTTGGGAAAGGGAGGAGGGAGGAAAAGAGAAACCCACGGGGCCTCCGGGGCACAGCCCTTGAGGAGCCCCGGTGTTTGGTTTCAATTAGGAGGAGAAATTCCAGGAAGCTAGGCCAGTGCTGGGGGAGGGGGTGTGCAGAGCTGGGTTTAGAAAGAGGAGGCTCCTGGAATCCAGCCTCCGGAAGAGGCTCCCAGAGGGCTGATCTCAGGGCCAGTTGAGGAGCTGTGTGACCTGTAGGGCCAGGCTCACGTCCCAGGTCAGTGTGTACCTTCAGGGTAGCTAAGATGGTGGCCAGGTCCCTGTTCCCCTACATATTCTCAAGACTCAGTGAACAGTGGCCAGCAGTGCGTTCTCTTCTTGCTAACATTGTTCTGGAAATTCCAGCTCTGGGTGGGGAGGGCTGCCTGATGACAATGCAATCAGCCACATACAGAGATGGCCTTAGCCAGGAGTTTGAGCCAGCCCAGGAGCCCCAGGTGCAAACAGAACAGCCATGCAGGGTAGTCCTCTGGAGACAGACAGACAGACAGAGCAACCAGGAGCGGGGAGCTGAGAAGCCAAGGGGAGAATGGATGGTCCTGTCCTGTTCACCCTGCCCACCTTGGCACATTGTCCCTGGGGCTTGGCACCTAGCAAGTGGCACCCATCAAGCGCTAGGTAGAGTCTTGCCACATGGATGGCATGAACTCTGTTGGGAAATTTCAAGGGAAGTTTCTTAGAAAAGGGCTGTACTTAAGTGGGAAGCAGGTAAGGGCCAGTCTGCAGCACAGTGGACATCTCATGGTGTGCTGACAGAAGTCGGGACTCTACCCTGTAAGCTGTAGGGATTCCCTAAGAGAAAACCAGGAATCCATTGGGACGGACAAGGACCTATAGTTCCCAGCAGTATTAGGGAAGCAGAACTGGCTTCCTGACAGAGCTCACAATTGTCTGCCAGGTCCCCAGCTGTCCACTCAGGGTAGCTTCTCTTCTGCCAGTCCCCACCACTGTAAGAAATTTTGGGTGCTTGGTGTACGTCACTTCAGTGCTGAGTGACTCTGGGTTATACCCCCTCCATGTCCTCCCCCCCCCGCCCCCCCCCCCCGCCATCGCCCTAGACCAGAAGGCAGGTGTGGCACTGGCTGTGATGGGGCAGTGAGGTTCCAAAGTTCACAGAGCAAGACATAGAAAAAACAGAGCCCCTGCCTTCTCATGGTGGCAAACATCCTTAATCCCAGCATTCAGGAGGCAGAGGCTGGACACACACACACACACACACACACACACACACACACACACACACACACACACACAGAGTCTCCTAGACTTAAAAAAAAAATTAGATTTTTTTCTTTTACCTGTACGTTCGTATGTACACATAAAGGTGTCAGATCCCAGGGACTGGAGAGATGGCTCAGGGGTTAAGAGCAGTGACTGCGGGGTTGGGGATTTAGCTTAGTGGTAGAGCGCCTGCCTAGAAAGCGCAAGGCCCTGGGTTCGGTCCTCAGCTCCTAAAAATAGAAAGAAAAAAAAAAAAAAAAAAAAAAAGTGACTGCTCTTCCAGAGGTCCTGAGTTCAAATCCCAGCAACCACATGGTGGCTCACAACCATCTGTAATGAGATCTGATGCCCTCTTCTGGTGTGTCTGAAGACAACTACAGTGTATTCATGTAATAAATAAATTTAAAAAAAAAAAAAAAAAAGGTGTCAGATCCCCTGGAATGGATGGTTGTGAGACACCATGTGGGTGCTGAGAACCAAACTCTGATCTCTGGAGAGACAAGTGCTCTTAGCTGCTGAGGTTTCTGTCTAGCCCCTAGAATCTCATCTTAACAAAAGTTCTCCCAGGTGTCTGGAGAGGTAGCTAAAATGAGGAACACCTCGTCTAGCTTGCAGAAGACCCTTGGTTCTTTCTCTGGCACTACAGTAAGAAAATGTGAAAAGGCTTTACTTTTTAAATTTTTTTTATTTATTTTATGTATGTGAGTACACTGTAGCCCTCTTCAGACACACCAGAAGAGGGCATCAGATCCCATTACAGATGGTTGTGAGCCACCATGTGGTTGCTGGGATTTGAACTCAGGACCTCTGGAAGAGCAGTCAGTGCTTTTAACCACTGAGCCATCTCTCCAGCCCACCTCACCCTCTTTTAAATTTATTTTTATTTCGTGTGCATTTGTGTTTTGCCTGCAGGTATGTCTGTGTGACAATGCCAGACTCTCTGAAACTGGAGTTACAGACAGTTGTGAGCTGCCATATTGCCTTGTGGGTTCTGGAAATTGAACCTGGGTCCTGTGGAAGAACAGCCAGTGCTCTTGGCCTCTGAGTCATCTCTCTAACCCTTCTTTTGTTTAGTTTTCACTTTTATTTGAGGTATGGGGACATACACTTGTGAAGGTCAGAGGACAACTTTCAAGAGTCAGTTCTGTCCTACATCCAGGGATCAAACTCAGGTCAGGCATAGACAAGCAAACGGTCTTACCTGGTGAGCCATCTCACAGCCGCCCTTTTTTTTTTTTTTTTTTTTTTTTTCCACGTGGAAGGTTTAATGAGAAAAGAGTAAAAGAAGAGAGGAAAAAGTGGCCGGCCATGGACACGTGGCGGGGGGGTGATGGGGGCAAGAACAGAGAAGAACAAAGAGCAAGAGGAGGAAGAGAGGGTAAGGGGAAGTAAGAGAGAGAGGGGGTAAGAGAGCTTTTTTGGCTTTTCAAGACCGAGACAGTGTTTTTCTCCGGGTTGCCTTGGCCATCCTGGAACTCATGCTGTAGTCCAGGGTAGCCTTGAACTCATGGAGACCCACCTGCCTCTGCCAGTGCTGGAATTAAAGGTGTGCAGCGCCACCTGACTCAGCTTTTAGGTTGTGTCTTCAGTAAAGTTCAGACAGACAAAGGCTCAGCTGAAGGCTGGTGTGAGGGTTGATGTGACTTTTAAAACCTGTTCGTTTATTGTGAGGCAGTCCCGCTATACATCGGCAGCCTTGAATACTCAGCCTTCTGAGTGCCAGGGTTACAGGCATTGGTCAACATACCTGCTGTTAATGCCTTTCTTACCCTGGTAAATCTGCCCATATGGCAAAGAGAGAGTCTTCCTAGCAGACACGAACATCTAAGCTAGAACTGGTTCGTTTTCCTTGAATTTATTTTTATCTTTGCCTTCTGTGTTTTTGGAAAGCCGCGCTGGTTTTTCATTTCGAGCACTGATGCAGTTTCCTTGTTAAATAAAGTTTCGCAAAACTGAACGAATTCAAAAGAAAACACTAAGTCACCGTGCACGGTAGCCTGAGTCTAAGAATCCCAGCTAGTCAGTAAGCTGAGGCAGGAGATTTGCTTGAGCCTAAGAGTTCAAGGCCAGCCTCTGCCACAGAGTGAAGTGGATGGGAAGGAAGAGTGAAGGGAGATAAGAAGGGAGGGACTTACTCAGTAGACTGTAAATAGATGTGACAAAAACCCCAGAGAAGTCCTGGGTGGTAGTGTTAGCATTCTGTCTAAGCTCAGCCCCACAGTTACCTGGCAACAGTCAGGTATGCCTGACTTTATAAAAGGGGCTGTTTGCCCCCTTCTCACTCTCTTGTTTTCTCTTGCTTTAGCCTTCCTGACTCCAGTCTCTTCCCCATTCCCTTCACCCCCTCTCTCCACATGCTCTTGGCGGCCTCTACTCTCTCCTTTACTTCTCCTCCTCCTCCTCCTCCTCCTCCTCCTCCTCCTCCTCCTCCTCCTCCTCCTCCTCCTCCTCCTCCTCCTTGTTCTTCTCTCTCTCTCTCTCTCTCTCTCTCTCTCTCTCTCTCTCTCTCTCTGCCCCTACTACCCTCTTAACTTCCCTCCCCATGCCCTGAATAAAGTCTAGTCTGTACTATATTTTCATGTGGCTGGTCCCTCAAGAGAAAGGGATGTCTCAAGCATGAGCCCGCTGAGGCACTCACCCCCTACCCCATCACACCTCCATAGAACATATCCCCTATCCCTTTTTCATTTCATAAACACATCGGGTAGCTCGACCTGGCATCCCACCACTAGGGAGGGGGAAGCAGAAGGTCACGTCCATTCAGTTTGGTTTTTGATATTTTGAGACAGTGTCTCTCTATGTAGCCCTGGCTATCTTGGAGCTCTATATAGGCCAGGCTTGCCTCAAATGACAGAGGTCCACCTGCTTCTGCCACCACATAGTACTCATAGGACTGGCTCCAAGTCAGCGTTTCTCTGTGTAGCCCCAGCTGTCCTGGAACTAGCTCTGTAGACCAGGCTGTCCTCAAAAATCACAGAAATTCTCCTATCTCTGCCACCTGAGTGCTGGGATTAAAGGTGTACACCATCACCACCTGACTCCAAGTTGGAGGCCAGCCTGGACTACTTGAGAGTCTGTCTCATAAAAACAAGGGCTAGGGGGATGGCTTAGTGGGTAAGCACTTGCTATGCAAGCATGAAGACTGGAGTTCAGATCCCCAGAACTCATGCAAAGCCAAATGAGGTAACACATATCTGTAATCTTTTTTTTTTTTTTTTTGGAGCTGGGGACCGAACCCAGGGCCTTGCGCTTCCTAGGCAAGCGCTCTACCACTGAGCTAAATCCCCAGCCCATCTGTAATCTTTTTTATATATATATATATTTATTATGTATACATCATACAGCTTTCTGCCTGCATATATGCCTGCTGGCCAGAAGAGGGCACCAGACCTGATTATAGATGGTTGTAAGCCGCCATGTGGTTGCTGGGAATTGAACTCTGGACCTCTGGAAGAGCAAATAGGTGAGCCTGTTTCAAACATGGAGGAAGTGAAGACAGAGACTGAACACACACACCTTGATAAGTTTCTTTTTTATTTTATTTTTTTTTGTAAGATTCACTTATTATATATAAGTACACTATAGCTGTCTTCAGACACATCATTAGAGGGCATCAGATCTCATTACAGATGGTGTGAGCTACCATGTGGCTCCTGGGATTTGAACTCAGGACCTCTGAAAGAGCAGTCAGTGCTCTCAACCACTGAGCCATCTCTCCAGCCCCACTTGATGGGTTTCTTATGTTGTCTCTCTAGTCCAGGTGCTGTAGTCTGTGCAGAATCAGGGAAGAGCTTAACCCTGGGGCTTAAGGGTGGGGTGAGTCATATTTCCCAAAGAGTGGCTGTTGGCAACTTCAATGCCATCTGCTTGACCTTTGCTGCATCTCTATGAAGGGGCAGGAAGAAGAAACCCCGGGTTGGAGTAGCTGAACCAGAAACCTGGTCATCCCTTTTCTATTTTTCCAGGACTGGGATTGAACCCACAGCTTTGTGCATGTTGAACAAGCACTGTGCCACTGAGTCATATCCAACATGCCAATCTGGATGATTCTGGGACAGACTCTAGGGAGAGAACTCCGGGACTACGGGCGGTAGAGAGGTGTCAGGAGGCCTCTTGGCACCCACCAATCTTACCCGTCTCAGGAGAAATGCTAGTGAAGGCAAAGACTCAGAGAGATGCCTTCCTCCCAACTGAGATGCTCACAGGGTTCTCTGACATCATCGAAGCACACAAATTTATCTATGGTTCCAGTCTACTTAGCCAGTTCCTACTCCTTCCTCAAGATTCTCATCCTTCTTCCTGGCACTTGCCCTCTCAACCTTGGCTGAAATTTTTGTCTCCTCAGTATCCCAACCCCAGGCACCCACATCATCACTGTGTTTGTGGATCCATTGTCCCAAAGGATGGGACATCTATTCATCTTGATACCCAGCACAGGGTCTGAGCCTAGACAGTGCCCAGTACAGTCTGCAGAATTGAAGAGGGTATGTACACTCAAGGGGCATTGTGGTGGCCTTAGTCTGATTCCTGAGAACTGTCATAAGTCCCTCTTTCTATAGGTCAGGTGTCTATTAAGAATTGTCAGAAACCAGGGAAAACAGAGATCTTACACCAGATAATGGGCTTCAAATCCTGGTTAATGTCCAACTGGAATGGGTCGTTGATTTAGCTGAGCTCCTCCTTTGTATTAAACAGCTGTCCTAACCCCTACCACAGTGGCAGACAGGGGATGGTATAATGGATGGAAGGTGACATAAATTGAGAACAGGGATATCAAGGGTTGGGGATTTAGCTCAGTGGTAGAGCGCTTGCCTCAGAAGCGCAAGGCCCTGGGTTCGGTCCCCAGCTGGGGGGGGGGGGGAGGAGAACAGGGATATCTGCAATTCAGGTACACACTTGCTAATTAAATTATGCAAATGTTCCAACTACAGAAAGCACAGGAAGCCTAGATACTTATTGATAACTTTGTCTAAGGAACTTAGGTAAAGAAAGGACTATTCTTTGTACTGGGCTTTGAAGCTGAAAGGAGCCCCTCTTCCCATGAGTTAGCCATGAGATTTAAGACATAAAGTGTGGTTAGAAAAAAATGAAGAGGGGGTTGGGGATTTAGCTCAGTGGTAGAGCACTTGCCTAGCATGCACAAGGCCCTGGGTTCGGGCCCCAGCTCCAAAAAAAAAAAAAAAAAAGAAAAGAAAAAAATGAAGAGACTGAAAGGAGACAGCAAAAATTTGATTCCAGCCTCTTCAAGAAGAATGAGGAATTGTTTGTTTTTTTTATTTGTTTGTTTGTTTTTGAGACAGGGCTTCTCTGTAGCCTAGGCTGTAGCCTCCCTCCAGCAGCACACTCTCATGTGCTTGGGATTCCAGACTCGAGGCGCCATGTTCGGCTGATTAGAAAGACGGGTTTACAGTATAGGTTGCAAGTGGAGCACAAGCTGTGTAGAAGCTAGAACACATGTGCTATTAGCAGGGGCTGGGTAATGGCTGTAAGATCTCTGCTTTCCCTGTATAGGTGTCTTACCTACAGGAAGTGGGGACCTATGACTGCTCGCAGACTGGTGGCACCATGATATCCACTAAACTGTTTTTTTGTTTTTTTTTTCCAGAGCTGGGGACCGAACCCAGGGCCTTGTGCTTGCTAGGCAAGTGCTCTACCACTGAGCTAAATCCCCAACCCGATATCCACTAAACTGTTGCTCACTCTTTGATTCCGGGGAGCTTGATTGAGCGCTGTCTGGGCTGAGTCGCTGTGCTGTATATTGAAATGTAGTTCAGTAGAACACTTGCCGAGGACCCACAAGCCCTGGGTTCCACCCGCAGCAAGGTAAGCTGAAGGAAATGCCTGCTTAGCACTCAATAGGTCCTAGGCTTGATCCCCAGAACCGAAAACTCTCAAAGAATAGTCCTTTCTTTACCTAATTTCCTAGAAAATTCCTAGTCCAGCATTTGACTGAAGGTATAAAATGATCTAGAAGAATAGAGGGCCCCTGCCTCCTGAGTCAAAAGGTCACTGGCTTGTCTTTCTGTGACCAAGCCCAAATTATAGCCACTTTTCTCCCTAAGCCTGCTCCCTTGTGCTGGAAGTGAGCCTCGCTTTTTTTCTTCATGAGTGGGAGAGCCCCCCCACCCAATACTTGGGTTTGTGTCCAACAGCCTGGGCCCATGGCCAAGCAACCTCTCCCTCTCTCTCCCCTCCTCCTGAGCAGGTCCGATACCCTCCTCCTCCAGCCTTGACCTCAGGCAGGCATGCCAAATTGAAAAACAAGCCCTTTTCCTAGACCAGAGGCATAGGAGGAGGCCAAGCCCAATTCTGGGTCAGAGCACTTTGCCCTGCTCTTCCTCCCTTGCTCCTGTTGTCAAAAAACTAGACCTTGGGGAAAGCTGGAGAGGGAGAGCCGCCTCTGCGAGTGCCTTGGAGAGAGGAGGGAGGGGGGAGAGGAAGGGAAAGAGAAGTGAGGGAATATATGGGGGATGGGAAGAGAAAACAGAGCTTGGAGGTGTGCGTATGACTGTATGACTACACAACTGTGCAAGAGACTGGTGTGTGTGTGTGTGTGTGTGTGTGTGTGTGTGTGTGTATACACACATGTGCACGCGGGAAAGTGCACGCGCCCTGCTCCTGCAGCAAGCTGTACCTTAAAGGCACAGCCCCTCCTCTTGAGTCCCCGACCTCCATCCATCTCAGCCAGAAGAACCTCTTGTCATCAACTAGGATCCAGAGCCCACTAGTCCCCAATGCCTGCAGCACCTAGGAAGGAAAGGCTGCAGCGTTCAGATCCCCCTCACAAGCTGCAGTCAGGGATGTGGAGAGCTTGGGAAGAAGTGGAGAACAGAGCTGGAGTACCCTGAGGAAAGAGGCCGGGAGGATCCCAGCTTTTCCCTTGCCAGGGCTGAATTGGGAAGATGCCACCTCTTTCCGAAGCTGACAGAGCCAAGAATGTCACCACCACTGATGAAGATGGGGAGGAGTGGAACAGGACAGCTACCATGTCTCTGAGGCAGCCCGAGCCCTGGCCTCAGTTCTGTGCCCTCCAGCAACCTTCTTGCTTCCTTGGCAGCTGGAACTTTAGGATGTCTTCTCAACTGCAGCTTGCCCTACCCTCACCCCAGCAGAGGGTGAGGGGGTGGTGCACTGGAGGCCGAGCTTCTTATCCTGCTTCTGGCTCCTCCCTAGACAGGTCCCTCAAGGGTGCTTGCTATCAGGGCTGGTGTTGCTGAGATGTGTAAAGGACACACTGAGTGACGAGAGTCTACCCGCTTTCTCAAACAACACTGGCTGGTTCTCGGCCTTATGAAGGGTATCATTTGATGAGAAAATGCCTCCGTGTATGAGAAATTACCCGCACCAGCTTTCAATCCTTCAATCCTTATCCGCGAGCTAAAAAAAAAAATACTGTGCAGCCCTTGATTGTTTGCTTTTGTTTTGAGATGCCCGCCAACAAGGGTCTAGTTAAAAATGCCTTCGATATAGGTGTGGCACACACCGTTAATCCCAGCACTAGGAAGGCAGAGGCAGAAGGATCTCCGAGTTCGAGACCAGCCAGAGTTGTGATCTTGTCTCAAAAACAAAAGGAAAAACAAAAGGGGGAGGGGTGGTGTGCAAGTGTGCAGGGAGTGTCCAAAAGAACCATTTGGTCCAGTTCCTCCAGTCTCAGTTAGGGAAACTGAGGATAGGGAAGATGGTGAAGGTTAAAGAGCTGCCCAGAGATTGCAGGTAGATGCCCGGGCTACAGCTCCAGGTCCCAGACTCCTAACTGCAGGAGGCGGAGCCGCAGGGGAGCTGGCAACGACCCTACAGGCCCCTTCCGACCCCTCCCCCAGCCCGCACACCGTCCAGCCACCTGCTCCCCCGCCCACAGGGCGGGACAGACACCCCCTGGTCCCCATGGCAACACGCGGCCCGGCGGGCCCCAGCCTCCCTGCTACAGCGCAGTCCATCTGGCCCCCAGCCCACCCCAGCTGGGCGGCCCGAGGCTTGCTCTCCGGGGAACCCGGCTGCTCTCTGGGGGTCACTGTAGCTCCGCGACGACCAGAGCCCAGAGCCAGGTGCCCGCACCTCCCCGTACCATGGAGATAACTAGCTACTGGGCTCAGAAGTTGATCAGAAACCATCGGCCTTCCTGACAGAAGGTAGAAACACTCTCTCAAACCAGTCCGGTGCCGCAAGAGGCAGCATGGAAACAGCTCAGTGTTGCACCAGAGGCCAGCTTTTTGGAGACAGTAGACCTGGGTTCCAGTCCCCAAGAACTGTAAAATTAGCCGGCTAGCATGTGAAACAATGGTGATCATAGAACCTGCCTCTCAGAATGCTTATGGGGAGTAGGTGGATCTATACAGAAAAAAATGCACGGAAGTAGGATTAATAAATATACCAGCTACTATCTTTAAGGAAGGCTACCAGTGAGCAGGACAGGCCGTCCTGGCCCAGCCTGGGGCAGTGTGGATTGGACCTTAAAAATAATAATCAGAAACCAAAGGGGAGGGGGACCTCGTGGGCAAGGACTAGGACGTGAAAACATGGGAGGCAAATTGTGGGAAGACTGCTCCACCCTGGTTTGGCAGCTGGGGAAAGCATACATTTGAACTATGAAATAGTGAAAGGGACAAGGGGACAGAGCTTCTGAAGGGTCTAGAAGGAAGGTGCTTAGATGCTTTGGTTGGCTCCTGGAAGCATTTCAGGGCAAAGAGAGGTGCATATGGAAGCGTGGAGCTAAGAGGCCTATGCTGCAGAAAGTAGGGGGGATGGGCATGGGGGAGGGGGGCATTGGATGTAATCAGAGTCCTAGGGCTGTACCAGAGTCTGCCCTTACAGCGTACCAGCCCCCTTCACAGAGAACAGACTCGTCCTGCATAAAGAAACCGTAAGTATCTGCATGGATCCCCAGTGGAAGCAGAGATAGAAACTTAGGGCTTGAGAGACAGCAGTTAAGATCATTCTCACTCGCTGATCTTACATAGGACCAGGACTTGATTCCCAGCCACCCACATGGTAGCTCACAATTATCTATAACTCCAGCTCCAGGAGATTTAGCACCCTCTTCTGGCAGTGCACCATACATTCATGAAGGCAAAACAACAAGGAAATCTTTAACAAAAGGCTGCCAGGTGGTGGTGGCACACGCACTCTGGAGGCGGAGACAGGTGGCCAGCTTGGTCTAAGGAGCAAGTTCCAAGACAGCCAAGATTACACAGAGAAACCCCACCTCAAAACAAAACAAAACAAAACCAGCCAACCAACTCAAGGTTTCCAAGCTACACATGCTGTGCTCTCTTTCCAAGCTGCCTGAGATGTTAGGGGGTTGCTGGGTGGGGGAGAGGCAGAGATAATTCGGAAGGTGGTTGTTTAGCTGACTGAGCCTTCACTGGATCTCAGCGTCCTCCTAGAAACACTGGAGTGAATCAGGGGGTGGACACAAAGCCTCTAAGCTTGAGCCTGGTATTGGAGAATGGTTTAGGAGACCCCTACATTATAAAGTTCCAGAGTAAAGACCCAACTGCCTGGAGGCTGATTCCCAGCCTGTGTTCCCACAGATCCGTTACTTTCCCAAGAAACATACCACAGAGTCAGAAGCCTTTGTCCCTCTGCTCCATGACCAGCTACGGACTTCTCAGATTTTGCCTGCAGGCACAGCCAGAGTCTGCTGGCGTAGGGAGAGAGGAATTCTAAAGCCTCCTACTCAGCCACCTCGTGAACTATCACGCCACCACATGTGCCAGCCCTCAGCTGTCCTGAGAGCAGTTACTGTGGAAACAAGGAGGGTGCAGTAGTAGTTTGCTGTCTGTAGTCCCAGCCTTCAAGAAAACGAGGCAGGAGGATTACTATGAATTTGAGGACATCCTCAGCTACATAATGAGACCGTGTCTCAAAAAAAGAAACAGAAGTCTGGGCTGGAGAGATGGCTCAGTGCTTAAGAGCACTGGCTGCTTCTGTTGAGGACCCAGGTTCGGTTCCCAGCACCCAGGTGGTGGCTCACAACGGTAACTCCAGTTCCACAGGATCCAACCTGCCCTGATGTATGAAATACAGGCACACAAGCAGTGGGCGTACACACGTGCAGACAAATGCCCAAATGCATAAAACGAAAATAAAAGCAGAACTCACGAGATGGTTCAGAAGGTATGGTCTCCTGTTGCCAGGCCTGGCAACCCAGTTTCAATTCCCCGGAACCACGTGATGGAAAGAAAGAACCAGTTCCCTGCAAGTGTCCCCTGAATTCTTCAGGAGCACACTGTAGCATTTCCCCACTCCACTTCCACCTGCTCCAACAATAGGTAAATATCTGTTGTTGTTTATTTAAAAGGAAAAGGATAAAAGAGGAAGCAGGCTCACAGGGGCTAAGGAGGGGCAGGCTTCCTAACAGGGTGGCTCCTTTGTAGCCTCAGAACTCTTCTGAGTCACAGGTGAGGGCCTGGAACCTCAGGGGGAAAAAAACAAACTGTAGGTTATTGGAGGAGCATCCCGACAGAAGGAGAGTGGTGGAGTCTGACTGCCGACCCTTCTTAAAGCCCAGGGCTAGACCCAGGACCGACATAATGGGTCCTCACTTACGTCTAGTTTAGGGGAGCTGAGGCTAGCAGGAAGCCTGGGCTGGCCAGCGCCAGCGAGGGCCTTGGAATGTGAGGAATGTTCATCCCCAGGGCTGGGTGTGGACAAGGTGACCTCTGGGAGATAAAGTCAAATTCCAGTACTGAGAAGTAAGGTCTCAGAAAGCAGCAGAAACTGGCCTGGGGTGCTACGGGCAGGGACTGGGATGGGAAGCGGAGTCTTGCTGTCTGCAAAGCCCTTCCAGACATAGTTATGAGAACTGAGGTCTGCAGTGGGGTGCTGGGAAAAGACAAGATAGCACTCCAACTCCTGCTGTTATGACACTAGGCATCTTTCCTAATCTGCCAATGATGGGTCAGGGTCAGCAGCATTCCTTGAACAGTGTCCCCAAGCATTCACCTGGTCACCTGCCTGTTGCCCCTCAGAAAGCTCTGGAGAACCTCAGGCACTGTCACCCAGAATTATGGTCACCGCATTCCCTGCCCACCTCTAAGCAGCCTTCTGCAGCCCTATCTGAGCACTCCAAGGTTTGCCTCTCCATCTTACCCTGTGTGTCCACACGAAGTGTCTCAGTATCTCTGGGACCTTTCCTCTGACTACCCCAAGCGTCAGTCCCTCTGCTCCTGCCCAGAGAACTGCTACTACATTCCCCGAGAGCCAGAGGTAATTTGCCAACCATCACCCAGATGGTGGGAAAATTAAATATAAAAAGAAATTTCAATGGAGCTGGCGAGATGGCTCAGCAGATAAAGGTCCCCGCCTCCAAGTCTAGTGACCGAAGGTCAAGCTCTGGAACCCACAGTGATGAGAAGAGAGAACAGACTCCCACAGGTTGTCCTTTCATAACCACGTTGGCTCGAGCATGCACACACTCTCATGCGTGTATGCATGCCTGTCCTCGCACATGTACCATAGTAAGAAGAGCACTAACTGCTCTCCCGGAAGACCTGGGTTTGATTCCATACGGTGTTCACAACCAAACACCCCTACAGATAAAATAAAATATTAATTTAAAAATTAATTTAAATATTAATTTTTGAATCCTCCAACAACTGGAGGGGAGAGAATGGGGGACGGGGGTTGGGATGGGGCAGTCCCTGAGTTTGTTGCCTGTGGATCCAAGTCCTCTAACTGAGCCACCTTGTATGGTATGGCCTCAGTGGGAGAGGATGTGCCTAGTCCGGCTGTGACTTGATATGCCAGGATGGGGTGATACTAAGGGTGATTCTCAGGAAGGGGAGGTTGGGGACTGGGAGGGGCTGTGTGAGGGGGGATCCAGAGGTGGCTGAGATCTGGATGTAAAGTGAATAAATAAATAAATAGGAAAAAAAAGAAAAAAGTTTTTTGAAAAGACTCAGGCAGTGCTCTGTTGCTCCCTGCTTAGAGCGTTCTCCAGCTCCTGACCGCCTTGATTCTCAGAAACTACAGGTTCTCAATACCCATCCCATACATTCAAAGCAGCTCTGGACCTTGCCCTGGGCTGCAGGTGTCCCCTCCCCTGAAGAGCTCCAGGATTCTGTTTGTTTGTTTTGTTCTGTTTTTATTTCTGATCTGTTTTGTAGTGAGTTGGGTTCTCAATCTCAGCCCAGGCTGACCTCAAACTCAGAAGCCCCTTGTCTCTGCCTCCGGATGTGCACCGTGAAGGCAGGCTGGACTCTTGCCCTTGTGTTTGCTATTGTCCCCTAGCCCAGCATGACACTTGGAATGGCTTGCTGCTTTCTCTGGGCCCCTCCATACAAGAGAGGGTCCTCTGATGTGGTGAGCATGGTCCTCTCCAGCCATGGCAATCCTGGGCACTGTTGGCCCAAGGAAGAAGCCTGGACTCAGTTTGGGAGACTAAGGTTCCTCCTTCCCCCTCCCCCCTTGACTTCCGTGAAGACCAGGCTCCTACTCTGGCTTGGTGAGGTTCTAAAATTGAAAGACAGGGGAAGCTGGCTAGACAGATGCTGAGGTCCTCAAAGAATGCAGAATCGCTTCTGCTGGAAGACCTTCCATGCCCTGAGGAGATTGGGCAACTGTGGACCAGTAAAAGCTCCAGGGTAGGAAAGAAGGGAGAAGCTAGACTGGAAATGTTTAGGCAAGACATTAAACCTGGTCTTCCAATTTGCGTGTTCTCAGGGCTTAGCTTCTCCTATAAGAGACAGGGCTCAACCCTGCTTGGACAGAGGTAACATGAAGTAAATCCTCTTTATTGGAAAGGTTTCATTATCTGTCCTGGTGGGAGACAAGGAGAAGTAGGTATGGATGGCGCATTCTCCAGAGGCTCAATGCCCAGACTGGAGGCTTTAGCCAGCTTTCTAGGCCTCCTCCAGGAAGCACGATGCCTGAGGAGCCAAATGGTGCCCACTGGTTACTGGACAGGGTCTTTTACCCTCTGTGCTTACTTACCTCCATAGTCCTCCAATGCTGCATGCTGCTTGCCCAGTAGTGGGGAGAGAAGTTAAGAACTCCCTGAAAATCCTATGGTTTCCTCTACCTACACTGCTTCACTAGGGGCTATGTCTTCCTGGGTCCATTAACTCTCCTCACCCGGGCAATCTGGGGCCAGAGCAGACTATTAGCCTGGAGTGGCAGCGCCCCAGGTCTGTGCACAAAGAAGCAATTTCTTGCCTCTGAATAGCAACTAGAAGACAAACCTTCTCTTCCCTCTCCATTCCCCCTTTCCCCCTTTCCCACCCCCTTCCCGCAGCCCACTGAACTAGTTTCCTGTCTGTCCAGGAAACAGGCCTGCCTGAGCCTAAGCTGGAGAGCCTAAAAGGACAGAGGACAGGGAACAGGGAAGGTGTGCCTTGGTGCAGCTGGTCTGTCCCTTATTCCTTTGATCAGACTCCCCAGCCACCTTTCCAGACAGTACCTAATTTTTAGAGGAGAAAACTTGGACTCAAGATGTAGCCAGAACCAGGTGGTGCTGACGCACACCTTTAAATCCAGCATTTAGAAGGCAGAGGCAGGCGGATCGCTGTATATAGGAGGGCAACCTGGTCTACAGTGCAGCCAGGCTACACAAAGAAACCCTGTCTCGAAAAATTAAAAAACAAACAAACGAAAAAACAAAACAGAACAAAGAAAAATACAGCCTGGCCATTCTAAACTAAGTCACACAGCTGATTGCTTCCTCACTGGCTCTGGGGCTTCAGGCTGGCCAGGAGAGGGGTTGACATTTACCAGAGGCCAGCCCCTTCAGGACCCCTGCAGTGGTGGCACACACCTTTCTGTAAGCCCAACCCTCTGGAGGTTGAGGCAGAGGGATGTTGAGGCAGGGAGATACTCAGTTCAAGGCCAGCCTGGACTGGATAACAAAGTTCTCCATCTCCAAGTTTCAGAGTCCTAGAGAAAAGTGTCCAGGTTCAGTCAGAGTGCACAGAGAGACCAGGCCTGCCAGACCCTGTCCTGACATGAGTCAGTTGCTCGAGGAGCCCTCTGTCCAGCTGCACTCTCCCTTAGAGGGACCTTTGCCAACAGATGCTGAGTGCCCCACCTTGGGCACAGACTTCATTATGATCCCAGCCTGATTGTTTCCTAACAAGATACTAGCATCTCCTGTCAGATGTTTCTGGCCTCTGCAAAACGGGGTTTTCTGGAGAGAACAGCTCAGGGGAGAATAAGCTGTGAGACCCAGACCTACAAAGTTCTCACATTTCAGTGGGGAGGCAGACAAGTGACCCCACCCACTCACACACTCTGAAAGACTTCTGCACATCAACTCCACACTCAGATCTCTGTGCAACTAGTCTCCCTTCTTCAAACCTACATCCTACCTTGCCCTGGCCCCTGCAGCTCCATCCCCCTCTTGCTTCCTCCCACCCCCATTCTCCCCACCAAAGAACAAAAGGAGCATTTGACATTCTTTGTCCGGTGCAGACTCGTGCTCTGAGACCTGGGACCTACCAGGCCCACAGCTGAGACCGGCCACCTTCCCCCAGTACTGGCCCAGCTCTCCAGGGATGCCTTCCAGGGGAGAGGAAGGGAGGGGCTTTAAAGGAGCAGAGGCTGCTTTCGGGATCTACCGGAAGGAAAGGAGGAGGGCGCAAGGTGGCCTGAGGAGACTGTAGTCACGTGACCTGTGTGAGCTTGGGCTGGGGGACTACACTGCAATCAGCACCCACTCCCCTGGCTCTTAGCCCAGTTCTTCATCCGCTGGGGTCTCAGAATTGGTTTTTCTTTGGTTATTGTTATTGGATTTGTTTTCCTTCTTGTTTCGTTTTGTTATGGTTTGTTTATCTGTTTTGAGACAGTGATATTCTGTTAGCCCAGGCTGGCCTGAAATTCACGATCCTCCTGCCTCAGCCTCCTAAGAAGCAAGCTCCAATCCTGCTCTCTTCTGCTGTGTGATTCAGAGTGAAATCTTTTCCCACTTTTCTAGACTTCAGACTGTCTTGTGTAAAATGCAGGGGAACAGTGAGGATATGCACTCCAGAAGTCTCTGAGGCAGGCACTGGGTAGGTGCACGACACAGGAACAAGCCAGCTCCCTAGGTCTAGTCCTGAAAGTCCATCAGGAAAGGGCACAGAAGGTTTTGTGGCAACATTTCCACTGCAATAGAAACCCAAAACTGGGACCCCAAAACCAGAGAAGAGCAGCCCTACTCTCTACTGGTACGGTCTTATGGAACTCACAAAGTTCTTTCACCACCCAGTCTTCCTCTACCATCAATGTCCCCCAGCGTGTGTGTGTGTGTGTGTGTGTGTGTGTGTGTGTGTGTGTGTGTGTGTCTCCATCCGTTTGCTCGTGGGTATGGGGGCTAGAGGTCAACTTTAGATGTCCTTTCTCAGGAGTTGCCCACATTGGGGTTTTGCTTATTCATTTTGGTTTTTAAGAGAAGATCTCTGTGTGGCTCTGGCTGTCCTGGAACTTGTTTTGTAGACCAGGGCGGCGTCTAACTCACAGAGATCCACCAGCCTCTACCTCTCTATGCTGGGATCAAAGATGTGCACCACAACTTCCACATCTTTATTGGTTTGTTTGGTTTTTTTTTTTGTTTTTTAATTTAAAAAGTGTTATTAGCATATTTGAGTGTGTGTATCCTTGCTCACACGTGTGAAAGATGTCCGTGCGAGGGTACACATGTGTGTGGAGGTCAGAGGACAACATTATGGAATTGGTTCTAACTTTATGTAGGTTAGGGTGACAGGGCAGTCCAACTCACCACCAGGCTTGTCCGGCAAGTGTCTTTCCTCCATACTATCTTGCTAGGCCAGTTTTTTGAGACAAGCTTTCTCCCTGGGACCTGGAACTCACTGATTAGGGTATACTGGCTAGCCAGTGAGCCCCACAGACAGCTCTCTAGCCCTAGGATCGAGGACCTATGTCAATCTGTGCAGACAGGGCCTGGCTGGGGCTCAGACTCAGAGCCTCGTGCTTGTATGCCACACAGACATGCTGACGGAGTCATCTCCCCAGCCCCCACACTACCCCTTTGCCCCCCCCAGAAAATCAAGGCTGCCGTCACAGAGGCTAGACCCTACCCCAGCCTCGGGTGGTGTCTAGGACTCGATGACGTCTGTGGGATGGAGAAAGATGGTACCTTGAAGCCGGCATTAGACAGGCCATGGGTGTCAGGAGCAAGGCAGAAATCTGGATTCTGTGTAGTTTTGTTTGGCGGGAGTCTAGGGTTTGTTTGAGGGGAGAAGAGGAAGCCGGGGGTGGGGGGCTCCGCAGCTGGCTAAGGAGCCTGTTTGTGGGGACAGAGAGAACTGGGGCTCACTGCATGCCAGGCAGGGGTTGTTCACTACGGTTGCCATATAGAGTGAATGTGAGGTAGAGAAAGAGCATGTGGCGGCTGGGACAGCTGTACATACAGGTACCTCCGGACAAAGGGACGTGTGGGGGGAGGGGCAGAGAAGGGGCTCACCGTGTTGCTGAGCAAGTCCTCCAGGGAAAGAGGGGAAGTGAGCAGGGAGATGGAGCAGGGAGAGGAAATGAAAGATTAAGTGCACAAGGGCCATAAAGCTCAGTGCAGGTCCGGCCGGCCGGATTCCCAGTTTATAGATACATTTTTATATTCAGGGATGCCCCACCAGGCCTGGCGGCCCAGCGAGAGCAGTCACCCATCGAGGCAGAGGGGGAAAGTGGGTCGGAAGGGACCCTTTAAGCACTGCGGTCCTCTCTTGCCACCCCCTCCACCTATCCCCAGGCCTCTGCCTGGCTGACAGCCCAGCTGGAAGCAATTGTAGGCGCCCCCAGCCTAGACGCTGCATCCCACAAAAGACCTGGTAAATAGCAGCCCACACCCTAGACAGCCTGCAGCACCCCTCCCCTGCCCCCTTGCAGCCCCCTGCCCGGAAATTTAAAACAACTGCTCAACACAGTCTTAAATCCTCCAGGAAGGGGCTTGGGTTGACAGAATGCAAGTTTGAGGCTAGCCTAGGTCCTGCCTGGAGATCCCAGGGCCCCCAGCACTCCCTGAGCTGCCATGAAATATCTACTCCTTCCTCAGCTCAGGATGGCCAAGGTCTGGTCCTCTGCTGTGTCCTGTCATTGGGACTTCCAAGGAGTGACCGTAACCTGTGTACAGGAAGAACCAGCAAACAAACCTGTCACCTGGCCCTGAGCCATCCAAGTGCTTTCGGGGCAAGTCTCCTCCCCTGTCAAACAGGTGTGACTTTTGTCTCGGCTGTCTCTCAGGGTTATAGAGGAACGAGTGCTCAAGTGGAGCGGTGGGTGGAGCTGAGACGTAGCTTACTTCTGTAGTATACTCCAAGCCTGGGCCGACATGTAGAAACCTGGCATTGTGGACCTCTAACTCCAGCATTGGAAAGTGGAAGCAAGGGCTCAGAAGTGAACTCCAGGCCAGCCTGAGCTACAAGAGACCCTGCTCACGTGTTAGCAAGATGGCTCATTGGGTAAAGGCATCCGCTGTCAAACCCACAGGCAGAAAGAAGAGAACCGACTGCCACAAATCATTTTCTGGCCTTCACATATGTGTCATGCACACCCTTACCCCCACCACTTCCACAAATACGTGTTATTAAAAAGTTTTTTGGAAGACTCTTATTAAAAAAAAAAAAAAGGGACAGCCATGGACACCGTGGTCAATGCATGGTTTTGCAAGGCACAGCCCAGCCTATGTTCACTGCTCACTTCTACACGCCCCCCCCCCCACCGTTCCCCTGGGGCTGTGTTGGCTTCCCCTGGGAAGTATGAGGAAGGAATAGAGCCAGCCCCTGCACCAGATGGGTCTTCGGCAGCAGGGAAAGGCCCCAGGCAAGCCTCGGACAAATCCCCTGCCCCGCCCCACCCCCACCCTGGGACCGACCTCAGCCAGCAGGCCTCCCAGCTTTGATCAATACAGGGCAGGCAGCCAAGGCGGCTGCAGGCTTCATCCTCCCAGGAGGCCCCTGCGCAGCCAGGGTCACAGTGGGGAGGGGCTGACGCCCAGCTCAAGGGCTGGGGGCAGGGTAAGGGGAACCGAGAAGGAGAGCCTTACCCGCAGTCAGCCATTCACTCCTTTGCTGTTCAGTGGCCTGTTCAATCCACAAATATTTAGTGAGCACCAACTACGTACTGAGTCCTGTCTCCCGCGTTGGGTGACATCACCAAGCGCAGCTCTCAGGAAACACACCGAGAAGAGACAAAAAGGTATGAACAAAACAACAGAGAGCGTTGTTCCAAAAGGTGGCAAAAGCTGGCATAATGGTGCCTACCTGTAATCCCAGAACTTGGCAGGCAGAAGACAAAGATTCATGAGTTCCAGCCCAGCCTGAGCTGCACAGCATAGACTATAAATAAAAAATAAAATAAATAAATAAATAATAAATAAAAATACATTGTTCGTTTGAGACAGGAGCTCTCTGTGTAGTCCTGGTTGTCCTGGAAATCTATGTAGACCAGGCTGACCTCCACCTCACAGAGTTCTGCCTGTCTCTGCCTCCTCACTGCGGGGATTAAAGGCATATGCCACCACACCTGCTAAATTTTTATTTTTTTAATGAATAAACAGAAAGGGACTGCTGGGCAGTGGTGGCACATTCCTCTAGTCCCAGCACACAGGAGGCAGAGGCAGAGGGATCTCTATGAGTTCCAGGACAGACTGGTGGTCTACACAATGAAACTCTGTCATGGGGAAAAAAAAAAGCATGACATGAGTTTGATCCCGGAAATTCATAGTGTGAAGAGAGAATTGACCTCCAAAATTGTTCTCTGCCCTCTACATGCACATTTGTGTACACACGAACACACACACACACACACACACACACACACACACCACCACCACCACCACCACATATGCATCATATGCAATAATAAACAAAATAAAACACAATAAAGACATCCAGTTGCTTAGGTTTTTTTCCTTTGCTGTGATAAAATACCCCAACAAAGGCAAACTAAGGAAGAGTGCATTTATTTGGCTCACAATTCCAGATTACAGCCCATCCTGGCAGGGAAGCCACAGCCATAGGTAGACTTTGATGAGGTCTGTCTCCCCCCCCCCTCCCCCCCGGAGCTGAGGACCAAACCCAGGACCTTGTGCTTGCTAGGCAAGTGCTCTACCACTGAGCTAAATCCCCAACCCTCGTAGGTAGACTTTGAAAGACCTGGTCACACTACATCCATTCTTATGAGCAGAGAACGATTGACTGCTATATCCACTGTAGTGCTCAGCTGCCCTTCTCCAGTTTTATATAGATTCCCCTTCCTAGGGAATGGTGCTTCCCACAGTGAGCAGTTTTTCAGGATGAGTTCCAGAATAGCCATACATAGGGAAACCCTGTCTCAGCAGGGGTGGGGGGGATGGGGGGTGGGAGGGTGGCGGGTAGGGTCAACCCAGAACTCTGAGGACAGAGACAAAGGACCAACCACTGGGTCTTGCTGGATACCTGCTTACCTCCACGTTCAGTGGGAGACCTTGTCTCATGAAAATAAGAGAATAATAGAGCAGGATACTTAACATCCTCCTCTGGTCTCTCTGTACATACTACACACACACACACACACACACACACACAGAGTGAAGGCTGGTAGGATGCCTGGAGAAACATTGCATACGGTAGAGACTAGAGACAAGGGACGTGCTGGTGCTGTGCTGAATGACAGTCAGGACACCTAGGAAGCTCAAACTGCTGGGGGATTTATTTAAAGCATTCCTGACTCCCAGTGAGTCAGAGAAGGAAGAAGTTCCATTAAGGGAACCGGTAGACTGGCTACAGGCACCACAGAAGGCTTTGCTTTCTCCCACAGGCTCTGGAGCTGGAAGTGCCCTTTGGGAGAGCCTGGCTTTGCTAGAGCTTGAGGCAACAGGGCTGGGACTTTGAACCACTCTTGAGCAGCCGTGGGCGAGGGGGCCAGCTGTCTGTTGACAGTCAGTCATGACACCTGTTGCTGCAAGTGCTCTCTGCCACTGGAGGAATGAGGACCTCACCCCAAAACGGAGATTTGGGTGACACACGGAAGCATCCACTTACCCATTCTGACATTTGTAGGGAGAGTGTCCCAGAGGGGACCCTCTCTAAAGCAGAAGTGTGCTTAGCTGGTAGAGGCATAGCAAGAAGCCAGTGCTAGGGGGACACTGAGTCAGGGGCAGTGTGAGGCCACCCAGAGGAACTTCCTGTTGAGAGCTAGAGAGTAATCTGCTGATTACCTCATGGGGAAAGACCCTGGGTGGGGATGTGGGCAAAGCATGTGGAGGGTGTGAACAGCCATGACTTAGGACATGAGGCATGAGAGCTGGGATGAGGGGCCCAGGGAGAGGCTCTCACTTATTAAAGACTGCCATGGTATATTGTAGTGATGTTTTTAGCATCCCATGGGGGGGGGGTGTTAGTTTTTTTTTTTTTTTCCCAGCCTTAAGAAGATTCTATCCTGTTGAGGGTTTGAGAAGAAACCTCAAACCAGCTCTATTCCTTTAGATGGGCAGTTATCTCATTCCTAAACCTTGGTGACAAGTAGGCACGCAGATCCTGTGCGCCCCGAGGAAGGAGCCCTCTGAGTTTAACAGAGGTTCCTTGGTTGTCCCTCTGTACACGGGCTCCGCATCTAGAGATGGAGCCAACGACAGAGCAAAATGTACAGGAAGTGCGTGCCAGGGACAAACCGTGCTTGCCTGGTAATCATGAAGCCCTGAGTTCAGTTCCCAGCACTGCATAAAGCTGTGTCTATATTCATATCCTTTAGGAGGTAGATGCAGGGGGCTGGAAGTTTAAGCCATCCTGGGCTACATGAGATCCTGTCTCAAAAAAAAAAAAAAAAAAAAAAAAGAGGCTAGGTCGTTGTGGTATACACCTTTAATCCCAACACTAAGGAGGTAAGGCAGGCAGATCTCTGAGTTTGAGGCCAGTCTGGTCAACAGAGCTAGTTCTAGGGCAGCCAGTACTAAACAGAGCAACCCTGTCTCAAAAAACAAAAGTCAAAATACAAGGGGCTGGAGAAGAGTTAAGAGCACTGATTGCTTTTCCAGAGGTCCTGAGTTCAATTTCTACCAACTACATGGTGACTCATAACCATCTGTAATGGGATCTGATGCCCTCTTCTGTGTGTCTGAAGACAGCTACAGTGTACTCACATACAAAAAATAAATAAATCTTTAAAAAAAAAAAGGGGTTGGGGATTTAGCTCAGCGGTAGAGCACTTGCCTAGCATGCGCAAGGCCCTGGGTTCGGCCCCCAGCCCCAAAAAAAAAAAAGCAAAAAAAAAAAAAAAAAAAGACAAAGAGAGTATACAGACATCCTTTGTGATTATTCTCTAGATAACAGAGTATTTCTTTTTTTTTTTTTTTTTCGGAGCTGGGGACCGAACCCAGGGCCTCGCGCTCACTAGGCAAGCGCTCTACCGCTGAGCTAAATCCCCAACCCTAACAGAGTATTTCTATAGCATTTCATTGAATTGGCTATTGAAGGAATCTTGAAATGACAAAGTTACACAAGAGGATGTGAAGTTTGTCTGTAATTAAGGACTTGAGTATCTGTGGGCCTGCCTGGGGTACTGAAAACAATTCCTCATGGTTACCAAGGGACCACTGCCCTTAACATAGATGAGGAGGGCTAAGAAAACCTTCAGGAAATGGCCAGGCTCTCTGAGGCAGAGGGTGTCCTTACCTCTACAGTTCTGACTGGGTGAAAAGATTATCATAGAACCACATAGGCACTGGAGCCCTGGAAGCAGACTACAGAAGTGGGCCACTTAACAGACCCTGGAGGGGAGGGCGAGGGATGGGTGACAATTCCTCTCTCCCGCTGGGGCCTCCTGATGGTTGAACTAGAGGTCAGGTTTCCTAGGTTCGTGGAAATCAGCCTTCCAGGACCTGGAATTGACAAACAGTGATAGGAAACTGGCTTGGGGGAGGGGTGTGAAATTGAGAGTATCCGGTTGGGCAGTGCATCACCTGTACTCTCAAAGTCCATGGAAATAGACAAAAATGCTAGTTCAAATGATGCATTTAGGTTCAAGGAGCACAGAGTTAGCAAAGGGCTTGGGGAGAACTTACAGGAAAGGAGATGGCACCAATCAGAAGAGTGGGAAAGAGGGCTAGTGAGATGGTTCAGACATAAATGTGCTTGCTACCAAGTCTGATGATCTGAATTTAATCACTAAAACCCACATGGTGGAGAAAGAGAACAGACTCCTACAAGTTGTTCCATGGCCTCTACAAGAGGACTGCGGCACGCGCGCGCGCACACACACACACACACACACGCATGCGCACACACACACACACACACACACGCAATGTAGCCTGGCAGTGGTGGCACACAACTTTAATTCCAAAATGTAGGAGGTAGAGGCAGGCAGATCTATGAGTTCAAGGCCACCCTGTTCTACAGATAAGCTCGAATTCAGACAGGATTACATAGAGAAACCCGCCTCAAAATAAATAAATAAATACATAAATAAATAAATAAATAGTAAAGCCACCAAACTCCAAGTAGGTGTAATTACTTAATTTAATGAATTTGAACATTTCCAATGTCCAGAACAATCCTTTGTCCCCATGTAGACGCAGCCCTGTAAAGTAACCAGGGTCACAGGCGTGCTAGACAAACATTCTACCATTGAGCTGATCATCAATGTTCTTCCTCCATCCTTTACAGTTTTGGAGACTAGATCTTTTTTCGTAGCCCAGGTTGGCCTTGAACTTACGGAGTTCCTGACTCAGCTTCCCAAATGTGGGATTGCAGTTGTGTACCACCATACTGAGCTTGGTGTCTTTTCTTTTGTATGTATGCATATGCGTGGGTGTATGCTTGTGTGTGTGTGTGTGTGTCTGTGTGTGTCTGTGTGTGTGTGTGTGTGTGTGTGTGTGTGTGTGTGTGTGTGTGTAAAACTATTTTCCTACCAGTGAGTGCCAGGGGCCTTTTTCTGCTCTGTGTTTCTGATCTTAGAGACGGGGATTTGTGGAGTTCAGGTTGGCCTGGAACTCTTTATGTAGATAATGATGATTCTTGAGCTCCCAATCCTCCTGCCTTTACAGTGTTGGAAGTACTGACATGTACCACCATGCTGGTTTAGAAGGTGCTGGAGATGGAGTTCAGGGTTTTGTGGATGCTAACTAAAGTCTTTCCCAGCCGAGCCACACCCACTACCTGCTTCCTTCCTTCCTTCCTTCCTTCCTTCCTTTCTTTCTTTCTTTCTTTCTTTCTTTCTTTCGATAGAAACTCATAATGTAGACCAGGCTGGCCTTGAATTTGTGGTGATCCTTCTTTTTCTAGGTTTTTTTTTTTTTTTTTTTTTTTTGAGCTGGGGATCGAACCCAGAGCCTTGCGCTTGCTAGGCAAGCGCTCTGCCACTGAGCCAAATCCCCAACCCCTGTGGTGATCCTTCTTCATCAGCCTCTTGAGTTTTAGGATTCTAGGCATGTGTCACCACACCCAATCACAGCGAAGCATCATACCTTGTGGTGCAAATCCTAAAACTTTGTGCTTTGTCAGCATTATAATTTTTTAGTTTCTTTGTGTTTTCATGTAAATTTTGGGATTAGTTTTTTTTATCTTTTATTTTTTAAAAAAAAAAAGAGATAAAATCTTCATGGAATTTTCATTGTTATTTGGCCAACATAAAATATGACATTTTGAGGTTTGTGGTTGCTTTGAGACAGGTCTCCTATAGCCCAGGCTGGTCCTGAAGTCCTAGGATTACAAGCGGAGACCACCACGTGTGGCTTATGCAGTGCTGGAGCTCAACCCCTGAGCCTTGTCCATGCTAGGCGAGTGCTCTACCAATGGAATGATAAGCACAGCCCTAGTTCAGACCTTGAACTTCCCCCCAGGGCTCATGTATTAGGACATGGTCCTCAGCTATTAGGCGATGGTAGGAACTTGAAGACGTGGGACCCGTAGAAGGAAGTTATGTCACTGGGGGGAGGGGTGTCTTTAGAGGGATATTAAGACCCTGCCATGATGTTCTGTTTCACCACAATTGAAAACAACAGAACCAGGAGACCAAGTTCTGAAACCATGAGGCAAAGAAAACCTTTCCTCTTTATATGTTGATTATCTCAAGTAATTTGTTACAGCGATGGAAAGCTGACTAACACAGCTTCTATGTGGATGGGAGTGATGGTGCCCTCAGGCAAGGAGACTGTAAAAGCAGGTGGCTGATGAATCTTGGTTGAGATAGATATGTGTGGGTGGCTAAACCACAGCTGGCCACACAGGACTAAAGCTCAGAGAGAATCTAGAGAGAAATGTTGACATACATGTCTTCTGCTTAGAGGAGATTATTGAAAGTCATGGCCTGGAGACAGAACACAGAGTGAGTAGAGGAGAGGTCCAGAACCGATCTACATATAAAAGGGGGGCGACTGAGGACTGGAAGGTAGGGGAGCACTGACTGCTCTTCCAGAGGTCCTGAGTTCAAATCCCAGCAACCACATGGTGGCTCACAAACATCTGTAATGAGATCTGATGCCCTCTTCTGGTGTGCATGAAGACAGTTACAGTGTACTTATATATAATAAATAAATAAATCTTAAAAAAAAAAGTTCTTGCCAAATGCCAGGCCCTGTCCTAAGCATTTTCCTTTCACTAACTGCTTTAATCCTCAAAACATGTGGTGGACACCATTATTTCTTGTCTCACAGATGAGCTCACTAAAGCACAGACCAGTAACATTATCTACCCTGAGGGTACAGACCTGTAATCCCAGATACTTGCACACCAAACCAGGAGGATTTCAAGTTCAAGGCTAGTATGGGTAACTTATTGACAGCCCATCTCAAAATGAAAAACGAAAAAAAAAAAAAAAAAAGCAGAGATGGACTAGGTGTGGTGGCACATGCCTTTCTAGAGGCAGAGACAGTGAGATTGCGGTGAATCACAGGCCAGCCTGTTCTACACAGAGAATTTCAGGTCAATCAGAGCAACACAGAGAGACCTCGCCTCAAAATAAACAAACAAAACACCAGGGCCTGGAGAGACAGTTCAGTGGCTAAGAGCATAGGTTGCTTCTCTAGAGGACCTGGGTTCAATTCCCAACACCCACTTGGCAGCTCACAACTGTCTATAACTCTAGATCCAGATGTTCACATGCCCTTTTCTGACCTCTGTGGGTACTGCACTGCACACATATGGGGCACAGACATGCATGTAGGCAAAACACCCAAACACATTAAATTAAAGGAAGAGACAAAATGGCTGGGGTCAGCCACAGCACTGCATGCTGGTAGGAAGATACCAAAGAGAAGCCAACCTAGGGCTGTGATGTGGGCAGAGAGTATAGCTCAGAGCATTTGCCTAGCATGCACGTTTATTATTCATTTATTTATACTTTGTTTGTTGTTTGGTTTGGGGCAGGGTCTCTCTAGAGAGCCCTGCCTGTCCCGGAAATCACTCTGTAGACCAGGCTGGACTCACACTCACAGAAATCTGACTGTTTCTGCCTCCAGGGTGCTGGGATCAAAGGTGTGTGCCACCACTGCTCTGCTGGAATATAGTTCTTAAGCGTTTCTCTATGTCCCCTCACCCAAATAAAAGCTGCTCCTCCTTCTAGATTTGAAAAATAGGATTTTATCTCCAGCCCTGACTTCTGAGTTTGTGACCACTCCAACGTCTTCACCAAGTGATGTTCAAACCCACAGCTTCTCTCCTTTGGTCCTTGTGTAGCCCCCTATTGCCTATCCAGCCTCTCACCTGTCTCCAGTTCACCATGATCTGCCCAGCATAGTTAGCATTTTGCCTCGTGGTGAGTGTGTGTGTGTGTGTGTGTGTGTCAGGGCTTTGCTTTTCCTGAAGCAGAATCTACTCAGGCCGGTGGGGC
Source organism: Rattus rattus (assembly GCF_011064425.1). Classification (NCBI taxonomy): domain Eukaryota; kingdom Metazoa; phylum Chordata; class Mammalia; order Rodentia; family Muridae; genus Rattus; species Rattus rattus. The sequence goes on along the minus strand of NC_046154.1, from coordinate 47,933,753 downwards.
CAGAAGTATCACTTATAGGTTGTTAAACAGTTCAGAGAACCGTCCAAAAGCAGAGCATCACTAACTCAATTCCAGACATCGCTCCTAGGCACATGGTCCTCCACACTGCCAGGTGTGAGGCCATGCTGTCATTGGCATCCTCATAACCCAACCCCGAAAGCAAAGACCTCAACTTCCACAACCATAATTCCACAAGTGCAAAAGTCATGCCTACACAGGGACTCAACCCTGCAACCCGTGCTGAGTGCCAGACAGATGTGGTTCCACCTCAGCAGCCCAGAAAGACATGAGTGTGCCACTTCCTCATGTGGCCCTGCCCCCTCTAGAACAAAACTTCAGGTAAGGGCATCTGGTTGGCAGAGCCTCTGTCATGCGTGTGCAATGTCTCTGCAGCAAAGGAGGATGGGAGCTGGAATTCTAGCTTAAAGGCCACTGGCTAGGGACAGTGGTCATTCAGGTGGACAGTGCTTGCTTGCCTAGCATGCACAAGGCCCTGTAGGATCCTCTGCACCACAACAAAGGTGGGCATGGAGTAGCCTTTCAGTCTTTTTTTTTTTTTTTTTCCTTTTTTTGCAGCTGAGGACCAAAACCAGGGCCTTGCGCTTACTAGACAAGCGCTCTACCACTGAGCTAAATCCCCAACCCCAGCCTTTCAGTCTTAATGAACTAAGGCAGCCTGAAGACTCACCTTCAAGGAATCCTTCCCTGACTTCCACCACACTCACCCCTGCCTACTGTCCCACCGGCAAACCTCCCTGCTGGGTGTGAGGACTTGGAGTGAGTCCGTGGATGTGTCTGGCATCCCAGGATCCAACTTTACTTGCACACCCATGATCCACACAGTCCTTTCTTCTTCCTGCTTTAGGACACAGATCACACGCTTTTGAAAATGTACTATTTAATTACGTTTCAGTGAGTTAAAATGTTTAAAGGGGTTTAAGAAACTACTCACTCTCTGCCAGGCAAAGAGAACATGCTTGGAACACTAGGACTTGGGAGGTGAAGGCAGGTGGATCCGGAGTGGAGGGACTTCCTAGGCTCCGAGTTTGAGATCAGCCTAGAATATAATAAAGACCCCTATCTCAAAAACAAAAGGAAAACAAAACCAACCAATAAAAGAGGGTGTTCAAATGCACGCCCGTGCAAAGCCACTGAGGACTTGGACTTAAATTTTTGAAAAGCAGAGTGATCGCTTACATCTTTAATCTCAGCATTGGGGAGGCAGAGGCAGGAGGATCTCCATAAGTTCGAGGCATGGTTTGCAAATCAAGTTCTAAAACAAGAAAGAAAAGAAAAGCAGAGGGCAGAGTACAGTGATGGAGTATTCTAGGAGGAGCATTGGAGAGGTAAGTGGTCAGCCATCTCACTTTATCCATTTACCCTTCTTGAATGACACCCCCCCCCCCATAGGTCTCCCTTCACCTACAGGCAGGTCTCAAACTCTTAGCTTTTCAAGTTCTGAGATTACAGGTGTGAACCACCACGGTGAGTTACGGCAAGTTCCAACGGGGCTGACCTCAGGTTGGACTGATTGACCAAAGTGTTTGCCACACTGAACACAGTGATTGGCCCAGAGATAGAAAAACAATCCAGTTCTGGCCAATGAGCAAAATCCCTGAGATTCTTGGCTCAGCTTCAGGGAAAGAATGACTAAGCTTGTGGACCTCAGGGTGTAGGGCCTTGGCCTATGCTGGAGTTGTCAGCAGCCATCTTTGAGGCTCTCTGGGAAATGCCCATCTCAGAGTGAAGACAATAGGAAAGAAAGCAGAGAGAAGGATCAGGCACAGCGGTCTAGTCAGGTGCTAGAGGCCTTGGGCCCAGCTAAGCATGGAGTCAGAACTACCCTAGGTTTTTTCAGCTATGCAAACTACTGCTTACACTAATTTAAATCAGGTTTCTTTTATATTACATCACTAATGGTGACTTTTTCTTTTTGGTTTCAAAAGTTACATTACAAAACAGGGCTTGGCAGTGGTAGATGACGCCTTTAATCCCAGCATTAGGGAGGCAGATCTCTGGAGTTCCAAACCAGCCTGGTCTACAGAGTGAGTTCCAAGACAGCCAAAGCTACATGTGTATCTTTGGTTTTAGCCATCAGGACGGTGAGGCAGGAGAGTGGAGAGCTTTATGCCAACCTAGGCTACAGAGTAAGACCCTGTCTCAATAATGAGTGAGAGGGGAGCGGGTAGGGAGAGGGAGACATGGAAGAAAAGGAAGGACAGGAGGGGAGGAAAAACGGGAAAGCTAAGCAGGAGGCTAAGCAGGAGGCCCCACGGAGAGCCCTCGAGCACTTGGGAAGTCGGTACACAGTTTTAAACTTTTGACCATACTTTTTCAAAAGAGCCAACCATTTACATTCAAACCATGTAATTGGTTATTTAGAGAACAATAAAAACAGTTTGCTTACTCACCTAAACAAATTTATTTATTTCCTAATTATGTTATGTCATTTTAGAAAATTTGAAAAATACCAAACCATTGTAAAGAAGGAAATTAGAAGCATCTGTGTAACCCCACCAGCTTCAGCTTCTCCAGAGAATTCCTGCCGGTCCATCTTCACGGTGTTTCCTGTTTGTGTATTTTTTTTCTTTTTTAAGATTTATTTATTTATGTTTGTGAGTACACTGTAGCTGTCTTCAGACACACCAGAAGAGGGCATTGAATCTCATTACAGATGGTTGTGAGCCACCACGTGGTTGCTGGGAATTGAACTCAGGACCTCTGGAAGAGCAATTGGTGCTTTTAACCACTGAGCCATCTCTCCAGCCTGAGTTTTCTTTTTGTTTGTTTGCTTTTTTGATGCAGTCTTTTTCTGTAGCCCTGGCTGTCCTGGAATCTGGCCTCAAATGTGAAGGTCTTTCCTGCCTCAGCCTTGTGCTGGGATTGCAGAAATGTGTCACCACAATCCACTGTGTGTGTGTGTGTGTGTGTGTGTGTGTGTGTGTGTGTGTGTAAATTTTCCTGCCTCAGCTTCCTTGACACTAGGATGATAAGGCTCAGCCACTATACTCAACTCACAATTTCTGTAAGAGTGTTGGGAATGATGGGAAAATTTTAGCATCCCTGTACTAATCAACCTTCTAGTATATGAACATGCCGGGTTAACATTCATGTTTAATTCCCAGAAGTATACTTAGTGGGTCACAGAAGCCCTCCTGACACAGGCTGCTGCCTGCTCTCCAAAAGGGCTGGTTCCAGGTATAGACCCAGCGGTAGCCAGGAGATGCCGAAGCCTAGACAGCCTTGGCAGCCTCACTCTGGGAAGGAAGTATCCACGCGTGCTCTTTCAGCTCTCATACAGAAGCACGAGGTCTCGTGTGAACAGGATCAGAGGCTTCCCAATTTCTCTTACCTCTGTCCTATTGCTTACAATTCAGGCATGGGTCCTTGTGAGAAGCCCCACCCAGAGGCTCAAGGTAGCACTTGCCAGCATGTCGGAGGCTCTGGGTTCAACCCCCAACCCTGAAATAAAGCAGTTGGGAATGTAAGGGACAATTTAAACAGCCAGTCATTAACAAATCAACTGCTTGGGGACCTACATGTTTAAGTTACATTTCAGACAGAACCAATATTTTAGCATAAATGGTGAAATCATAAAAGTTCTGGAGAAAAGCTTCCACATGGGACTTCACTGCCTGGGAACCAGCACACACTCTTAGGCAAGACAGCAAGGCATTGGAGAGCATAAAAAATACGTTAGGTCAAGCACACAGGCTCATGCCTGTAATCCCAGCACTGGGAGACTGAGGCAGGAGGACTGATATGAGTTTGAGGGAAGCATTAAGTACAGAGCGAATGCTAGGCCATTTTCCACTATGTTCTGAAAAAACGTATTTCTTTTCATATTACAGGAAAGCATTGTAAAGGCAAGTGGCAAATAATTATACACAGAAAGGTAAGGGAGTTTCTTTTATGAGCCAAAAACCTAACTTTATTAGTATAGAAGTAATCTCCACCATTTAACAAAATACACAGACAAACATAAGGTTGATGAAGGATGGGGTTGAGTTAAGAAATGCAAAAAGTTGTGTATGGTGGCTCATACCTAGGTGGATGTCTGTGAGTTTGAAACCAGCCTGGTCTACAGAGTATATTCCAGGTTACCAAAGGTACACAGTAAAACCCTGTCTCAAAAAAATAAATGAATGCATGAATGAATGAAGAAAGAAAGACAATAAGCATACTAAAATAATAAAATAAAACATGCTCAAAATATGAACATTCCCACTTATACTTAGTTGAAATCAAGTTAAGCCAATGAGAAACTCGTTTCACCCATCAGGTTTTCAAGCTTAAGTAACTTGCTAAAGAGCTACAATCTACCACTTGGAAGGTTGAGGCAAGAGGATCAGAACTCCTGGGCCAAAAGTAAGGTCTTGACTCCAACCAACCAACCAACCAAATTAAAACAAATGAGCAAACCAGGCAGAACGACTGTGACAGTTTGTAAAGAGAAATGTCCCCCACAGGCTCGGGTATTTGAATATTTAGTCTTGTTGGCCGCACTGTTTGGGGAAGTTTTGGAACCTTTCGGAGGTGCAGCCTTGTCAGAGGAAGTATATCACTGAGGGGTGGACTCTGAAGGGGTACACCCTTGTCCTACTTCCGGTTCGCTCTCCCCACTTCCTGTGGGTAGATGGAAATGTGATCCCTCAGCTTCCTGTTCCTGCCGGATGCCTGCTGTTTGCTGCGGTCCCTCCCCACCACGATGGACGCTCATCACTGGGGAATTGTGAGCCAAAGTAAACGCTTTTGTCTATACATTGCTTTTGGTCGTGGTATTTTATCTCAGCAACCAGGGTAACTAAGAGAGCGGTACCCACCGCTAATCCCAGCACTCAGATGGAGGAAACAAGGGGATCACAAGTTGTCCTCAGATAAATAACAACTTGGACGCCAGCCTGAGCCACATAAGGCTGCTCCAAATAAACAGACAAAAGAAAAAAAAAAAAGCCAAAACCCAAACAAACAAAGTCTGCTGAAACGGTGACAAGGGGCGGCAGTTCACTGGAACACACGTATATTCCGAGTGATGAATGAACTCAGAAAGTCATTTTTTTTTTTTTTTTTGGTTTTTTTTTTAAAGCTGGGGACCGAACCCAGGGCCTTGCGCTTCCTAGGTAAGCGCTCTACCACTGAGCTAAGTCCCCAGCCCTTCAGAAAGTCATTTGTTTAACCCATACTTTGAGATCCTTTGAGATCCCATGACAGGTTGCCAGATGGTGATGTACCTCTTTAATCTCAGGATTTGGGAGGCTGAGGCACTCTGCTTTCTGAGTTCAAGGCCAGCCTGGCCTACAGAGTGACTTCCAGAATAACCAGGGCTACACAGAGGAACCCTGTCTCAGTGCATGGGTGAGAATTCAGCTAAGTTGGCAGGGTGATGTCTGGTATTCACAAAGCCCTCAGTTCAGTCTCCTGACCCACTTTATCCAGGCATGGTAGTTTATATCTGTAATCCTAGCACCAAGATCTTCAGCACCATAGTGAATTTGAGGGCAGCTTAGAATTCATAAGACCCTATCAAGAGAGGGACAGGAAGGGAGGAGAGTAGGCAGAAAGAGAAGGAAGGAAGGAAAGAGGGAGGGAGGGAGGCAGGCAGGCAGGCTGGTATGATGGGTGTCTTAGTGTTTTATTTTATTTTATTTATTTATTTATTTATTTTATTTTATTTATTTATTTATTTATTTTTTTTGGTTCTTTTTTTCGGAGCTGGGGACCGAACCCAGGGCCTTGCGCTTCCTAGGCAAGCGCTCTACCACTGAGCTAAATCCCCAACCCCTTTTATTTTATTTTTTATTGCTGTGATAAAATACCACAACTAAAACAATTTGGGAAGGAAAGGATTTATTTTGTTACACTTCCACATCATAGTCCATAATTGACTGAAGTCCGTGCAAGAGCTCCAGACAGGAACCTGGAGGCAGGAACTAAAGGAGAGGATGTGAAGGAATATAGTTTAGTGTCTGCCTCTCTCCCTGGCTTGGTATCACCACTCCACCCCCTCACCCTTGCTTTTTTGCTGTGTTTTGTTTTTTAAGGCAGGGTCTTTCTATGTAGCCTTGGCTATCCTGGAGCTCACTATGCAGGTTAGGCTAACCTCAGACTCACAGAGATCTACCTGCCTCCTGAGTTCTGGGATGAAGGCATTGGCCTGCTTCCTTATATAACTCAGGGCCACTTGTTTAAGAGTAGGACCACTCATAGTGGGCTGGGTCCTCCCACATTAATCCTTAATCAAGAAAATGCCCCTACAGGCTTTTCCACAGGGCGATTGGGTTAGGGCATTTTCTCAATTTAGGTTCCCTCTTCTCAAAGTACTCCAGCTTGTGTCAAGTTGAAAAGAAGGAGGAGGAGGAAGAGGAAGAAGAGGAGTGGGAAGAGGAGTCGAAACCAGGACAATGGGATGTTCCATTACACATTACAATGTGTCCTGTGCCCGGGACACAGGAGGCAGAGCAGGCAGTGGATCTCTGTGAGCTCCAGGCCAGCCAGAGTGACACAGTGAGACCCTGTCTCAAAATGAAATAAAAAAAATAAAAAGAGGCAAGCTCTGCCTCCAGTTTTACAATATGACCTTTCACGAAATGTCACAGGTCTGAGGTCACAGATACTCAGGAAGCGTGGGAGTTTAAGACTAGCCCAGCAACCCTGTGAGGCCTGCATCTTAAAAAAATAAATACACAAATAATTTAGAAACAGAAAAGAGGAGCGATGCCCTAGGAAGACATTTTCCTTGATGTGTTCTCTAACAGTTTATTTTTCAATGTTGGAGATGGAGCTCCCAGCCTCATTTATGCAAATAACAAACTCCTCCCTGAGCTCCACCCACAGCCTTTGCCCTCACCCCAGCCATTCATTAGAGGCTGTCTTGAGCCTGAAGGAATGCACTGGAAGGTTGTGATGGAGCTGTTCTTCTGGAACAGAGGAAAAAGCACAGTCATCAGAACTCCATGAGGATGACGGGAATAGCCTCCCAGGAGCCAGCCCAAGGCAGGCTCTTCCAGGTTTACACTAGGCGTCATCCCCGGACCTTGCCTCTCCTGCCCTGCTCTCCTTCCACTGGTTGGGTTTGGACTCAGTGTACCTACAGCCTTCATCTGAAAATGAGGAGCAGGTGCCCCGTGGCCTGTCCTTGCATGTCCGGGGCTGTCATCTGAGGTGTCTGTAGATGCTGGGTTTTTTTCCCCAGTTTCTCTTCTTACCTGGGTCACAGATACACTTCCTTCATGCAAGCCCTTGCCTGGGCATTTGTTTAGGGAGGACAGACTAAAACAAATGCCATGTTGGGGGTAAACTACTACCTTATGCAAGAGGCCACAATTTAGAGTCTAAGAGAGCTAGGCACTCATCCTGTTATCCCAGGACTCAGGAGACTGAGGCAGGAGGATTGCTAGTTTGAGACAGACCTGGTCTATAGAGTGAATTCAAGCCAGCCAGGGACACATGGTCAAACCTCATCTCAAAAAAGCTGTAAAGAGGCTTTGGAGATGGTTCTGTGGATAAAGAAGCTTTCTCTCAAGGCTGATAACTTGAGTTCATCTCCAAAAGCTACATAGTAATTCCCATGGGTGGTCTTCCAGCCCTGTTAATACACACACACACACACACACACACACACACACACACACACACACACCTAAGTAAATGTAAAAATGAAAAATTTTTTTCCTTTTCTTTTTTTTCTTTTTTTTTTTCGGAGCTGGGGACTGAACCCAGGGCCTTGCACTTGCTAGGCAAGCACTGTACCACTGAGCTAAATCCCCAACCCCTTAAATAGCTTTTTAAAAAATAAACAAGGGCTGGAGAGATGGCTCAGCAGTTAAGAGCACCGAGTTCAATTCTCAGCACCCACATGGTGGCTCACAGCCATCTATAATGGATCTGATGCCCTCTTCTGACATGCAGGTGTACATGCAGATAAGACACTAATATACATGAAATAAATAAATCTTAACAAAACAAAACAGCCACGTGGTGGTGCACACATCTTTAATCCCAGCATTCAGGAGCCAGAGACAGGCAGGTCTCTGTGAGTTCTAGGCCAGCCTGTCTACAGATCTGGTTCCAGGGCAGCTAGGACTGACTACACAGAGAAACCCTAACTTGGAAATAAACAAACAAACACAGCTATTTCAGAGGAAAGCATGCCCTATTATTGGACTGGTGCAGACTGTAGTCCACCATTTGCTGAGACTTATGGTGGTGACTTGTTCCCCAAACAAACCTAAATAGTGATCTGGTGGAATGTCCGCCATACCACATCTTGTCTCAACCTGACTTTGTCTTCCACACACGTTTGTGTGTTCCCTTCTAACCACAATACCCAGATGCCCAAACTTGAAACCCACTGGGAACCCCATCTTTTGCCCCCCCAAAACCATCTAACCATCTAGCCCAAGAACCCAGACAACTTCTATTTTCTGTTTCTCCTGCCCTATCCCTCTCTCTTTCTTCCTACAAGGTTACAAATATCTTAGCCTGGTCTTAAACTCACTATGCATCTAAGGCTGGCCTTGAACTCTTGATCCTTCTACTTTTATTTTCCAGGTGCTAGGGTTGTTGGCATATGTCATCAGAATGGGCTTCCTACTTCTGGTCTCTTGCTGTTCCTACTTTCCATCTTCCTGCCTGGCCCTCCCTGTAATCTATCCACAGTTCTTCCCATTGGCCTTTGTACCGGTTCCTCTCTAGCCTCCAATCATTCTAGTTAACAGAACAATCTCCCTGAAAGACAAATCTTAAAAATCACCTTGCTGCACAAGATTCTTGACCAAATCAAATAAAAAAAGACTAGCCCTGCTCCTGTTACCCTCCGTGAAACAGTCTGGCATCTTCTTGGCATAATCTGCCATGCCCTGGCCCATCTGGCCTCTCCCTGGCAGCTGTCAGCATCCCCTGCATTGGTCCAACTTCCGCCTCTGCCCTTCTGTGCTGCAGAGCCTGCTTTCTGTAGCTGGGGCCCAGAATGTCCTTTGGCAGCACTAAGCATGTTGTCCTGACTCAAACTGGTTGAAACCACCAGAAAACAGAGTACCTTGCTCCAGGAGGAAGCCGAAAGAGAGCAGGCGCGAGACAATCGGCAGCCAAAAAATGCAGAGGAACCAGCTCTCTGTCTCTGTCTCTGCCACCCTCAGGGGCAGACTCATCCCTGAAGTCAAATCCTTTCAGGGATGGAAGGCCGCAGATAGGAACAGCACACTAGTCACAACAACACCCAGCAGAGGAAAATGACCCTCTTTGCTATCTCTCAGCAAAGCATTCTAGAAACGCTCTGTAGCCTCAGTCTCACAGGTCTGCTGCTAAACCGACTAGCAGCAACAGAAATCCCATTACGAATGGCTCGAGGGGTGCTTAGCACCCGCCTCCCCTACCAAAACACCTGCACTCTTCATTTCTTTCTGTTTCTCTTTAAAGATTTATTTATAGGGGCTGGGATTTAGCTCAGTGGTAGAGCGCTTACCTAGGAAGCGCAAGGCCCTGGGTTCGGTCCCCAGCTCCGAAAAAAAGAACCAAAAAAAAAAAAAAAAGATTTATTTATTTTATTTATATAAGTACACTGTAGCTGTCTTCAGACACACGGGAAGAGGGCATCAGATCTCATTACAGATGGTTGTGAGCCACCATGTGGTTGCTGGGAATTGAACTTAGGTCCTCTGGAAGACCAGTCAGTGCTCTTAACCACTGAGCATCTCTCCAGCCCTCTCTCTGTTTTTCAAGACAGGTTTTCTCGATGGAGCCCTGGCTGTTCTGGAATTCATTCTGTAGACCAGGCGGGTCTTTTTCTTTCTTTAAGACATTTTTTTTTCCTTTTCTTTTTTTCGGAGCTAGGGACCGAACCCAGGGCCTTGCGCTTGCTAGGCAAGCGCTCTACCACCGAGCTAAATCCCCAACCCCAAGACATTTTTATTTTATGTGTGTGGGTTTTATGTGTGTTTTGCTTCTACATGTGTCCCTGCACCACATGCATGTTGTATCCATGTAGGTCAGAAGAGGATAGCCAAGTCTCCTGGAGTGGGCTGGAGCTGCTTCTGTGCCACCATGTGGTGCTAAGAATCAAGCCCAGGTCCTCTGGAAGAGAGACTGATGTTCTTATCTGCAGATCATTTCTCCAGCCCCCAGTCTGAGCCCCCCCACAACCAAAGTGGTATTGCGTCTGAAACACTGGTTCTCAGCCTGTGGGTCAAGAACCCCAAGTTGTCAAATAACCCTTTCACAGGGGTCACTTAACACCACTGAAAAACAGAGATTTACATTTTAATTCGTAACAATAGCAAAATTACAGTTAAGAAGTGGTAACAAAAATAATTTTATGGTTGGGAGGTCACCATAACAGGAAGAACTGTATGGAACTGGGTTGCAGAATTAGGAAGGTTGAGAACCACTTTATTTCAGAGTCTCAAATGTGGTCAAGAGTTACAGCAAGATGGTAACAGAATTCTGTCCTTAGAAAAGGAGTGTAGCTAGAGTTTCCCTAGTATCACATGAAGTCGATACACTGTGTCAAAGATTATTCCACCCACATGGATTATTTTGTTTTCAAGTGTCATAAACACCGTTACAATCAGTTTCCTTTTACATTGAACTTAGACATTGTGTTGTTTTTCCTACGATATAAATCCTTAAGCAGTGTAAATAGGGCAAAAACAAAAACAGAACAAACAAAAACCCAGCAGGGTTAAGTGGCCCTTGGCTACAGGCTCAGCAATTTGGGAGACTGAGGGAAGGTAATCACATTAGTCAGGAGTTTGGTTCCAGTCTGGGTAGCATAAGATCCAGTCTTTAAAAACAAATGATAGGGAGGCTAGAGAAGTGGCACATTGGTTAAGAGCACTTGTTGCTTCTGAGGAGGCCCTAAGCAGCTCCCTGCACCCACACAATGCCTCACAACTGTCTATAATTCCAGTTCAAGGGACTCCAGCACCCTCTTCTGGTCCCTGAAGGCACAATACATGTGCATGATGCACATACATATATGGAGACAAACACACACATAAAATAAGTCTAAAAAGGTTTTAAATAAATAAAATAAATGATTGATTAATAAAAACCAAGAAGGTTTCAAATCTTGGATCTGTTCCTATGACAGGTGTGGTCTCCTTCCCCCTTTTGCTTGTTTCTTTTGTTGTTCAAGACAGGGTTTCTCTGTGCAGCACCTGGCTGTCCTAGAACTCCTCTATAGACCAGGCTGGCCTCAAACTAACAAAGATCCTCTTGCCTCTGCCTCCCAAGTACTGGGATTAAAGTCATGTGTCATTAGTGCCTGGCAGACATATATTTTTAAGCCCTTGGTCCCTTAATAAATACTGAATTAAAATTTTATGGCTTAATGTAAGAGAACTCTTGTCAACTTTGAGAGGTCCCCTCCAGAACAGTCAGGGAGGTGTATGGCTGGTCTCTTAAACTGTGTAAGCTTCCACTAGGTCTGCGTTCAGTTGAATTTCCTGGAGACCAACCTTGATTGGGACTGTTGCAGCTAAGGGTTCAGTGGAGGGTGTGATGTAGAGATGGCAAGGAAGGCAAGCTTGGGAGAGGCGAAACCAAACTAAGGCAGTGACTGGTTGGAAGAGGTCTCAGCTACCATTCCAGAAAGAGCTCTGAAGCCAGAAGGACCCTTCAGAGGTACCTTTAGTTGAAGCAAGGTAATGGGTGCCAGTGTAGCTCACTATTAATCAGTCATAGGTCACAGTCACCCCAGAGCAGAGGGCCTGCATGAAGACCTCTGTAAGCTGGGGAGATTTCCAGGGAGAGGCAGTGACCAGTCACATGTTACACAGCTCAGGAGAGGTGATCAGCCTTGAAGTGGGACTCTAGGAGAACAGGGACACACACAGCCCATCCACCGACCTGCCCTTCTCCATTTGTTTCCATAAATTTAACCCAACTTCTCCAGGCTCCTGCTCGAGTTTGTTTCCTGTAAAATCTTGGGCTTGGTTGTAGTTTTTGTTTTTGTTTCAAGGGGGTGTTTTGAGGCAGGGTCACACACTGTAGCCCAGGCTGGCTGAACTTTTGATCCTTTTGTCTTAGCCCCCACCTGGCTAACTTCTGGTGACACTTAACAGAGAATTGGAGTAGAAGTTCCTTTTCAGGCCACAACTGATGCTGCTAGCCTCTTTCAACCCTGAGCAGACTTCTATGACTATAATCTGTTCGTTTATTCGTCTGTCCATCTTTTTGTCTGTCCATCTGTCTTTCTGTCCATCCTCTGTACCCCTGGTTGTCTTGGAGCCTGATTTGTAAACCAGGCTGGCCTAGAACTTACAGAGATCCACCTGCCTCTGACTGGTTTTCTGAGACAGGGTTTCTCAGTGTTCTGGACTTGCTTTGTAGACTAAATTGGCCTTGAACTAACAGAGATCTGCCTGCCTCTGCCTCCTGAGTGCTGGGATATAAGGATGTGTGGCCACCTCACCTGACTCCCCTGAGCTTTTGCAAGCATTTTCTTTTTACTTGGACAGCCTGTCTGGTGGAGATATGGACTTTTACCCTTAATGATCTGAGTCCTAGGTTACTGTGCCCTATTCATACCATGGTGACTATACTTGCTCCCATGCCACTCATGCCAGGCAAGAGACTCCAGAGGCACCTCAGTGAGTCACCTGAGCAGGACTTGGGCACTATGTCCCCATTCTGTAGGAATGTTTCTTTCTCCTGATGATGGCCAGGGTCATCTCCTCTCCTCACGTGGAGATTTCTCGCTGTTAGCATTCCCTTAGCTTAAAGGTGGCCACGATGACCCTGAAGTAGTCATAGTTTTTAATGGGCTTAATAGATAGGGTAACTGTGACAACATTTCCTTGAAACTTCTAGACTTCAACTTTTATTTTTATTTTTAGTTTTTTTTTTTTGTTTTGTTTTTTGAGACATGGTTTTTCTATACACAGATCTGGAACTCACTAGATAGACTGGGCCTCAAACTCAGGAGAGCTGCCAGCCTGTCTTCTGAGTGCTGGGGTTAAAGGCATGCACCTTCACGGCCACCTGATTTAGCATTAACTTTGTTTTTTCAAGACAGGGTTTCTTTGTGTAGCCCTGGGTGTTCTGGATCTCACTCTATAGTCCAGACTTGCCTCAAGCTCAGAGATGATATCGTCGTCGTTGTCATCATCATCATCATCATCATCATTATCATCATCATCATCATCATCATCATCATCATCATCATTCCAGGTAGTGTGTGTGTGTGTGTGTGTGTGTGTGTGTGTGTGTGTGTGTGTTTGTGTCTGTATTAGCACCATAGTGTGGCTATAGAAGACAACTGGAAGAAATTAGTTCTATTCTTCTACCGTATAGGTTTTAGGAATCAAACAGGCCATCACGTTAGCAACAAGCATGTTTACCTGCTGGGCTAGTATTGGCCCAAGATTTAGTTCTTTATGGTGGTACATGCCTTTAATCTCAGTACTCTGAGTTTGAGGCCAAGCTGGCTTACATAGTGAGTTCCAGGACAGCCAGGAGCACACAGAGAAACCCTGTCTTGAAAACCAAAGATAAATAAAACAAAATAAATAAATAAAAGAAAAAATAAAACAGTACATCCATTTCATTTTTATTTCTCAGGTCTGGAGAGATGGCTCAGTGGCTAGGAGCACTAGCTGTTCTTCCAGAAGACCTGGGTTTAATTCTCAGAACCCACATAGTGGCTTACCATTGTCCATAATCATAATTAGAACATCTGACACCCTCTTCTGTGTCCACAAGTATCGCAATGGTATCTATACAAATACAATGCACATAAAATAATAATTAAACATTTTAAAATTTGTTTTTGGCTGGACTTTGTGGTGCACACCTTTAATCTTAGCACTCAGAAGGCAGAGACAGATGGATCTCTGAGTTTGAGGCCAGCCTGTTCAACATACTGAGCTCCGGACCAGTCAAGGGGAGGGGGGTTATAGAGCAAAACCTTATATCAAACAAACAAACAAACAAGATAAAAACAAAGACATTGCTTTCACCTTAGTAAATGGTACGTTTATATGTATGCCAACAACTTTTTAAAAATAAAGTTTTTTTTATATTTATTTTGTTAATTTTATGTGTATAAGAGTATTGCTTTTTTGTACGTATGTGCATCAGGGTGTATACCTGGTGCCCAAAGACATCAGAAAAAAAGTGTTGGATCCTCTGGAACTGGAGTTACAGATAGTTGTAAACCAAATGCTGGGAACCAAGCCTGGGTCCTCTGCAAGAGCAGTAGATGCTCTTAAGCCCTCAGCCATCTCTCCAGCTCCAAGTCAATTGCTTTGTACTTTATTATCAATAAATGTTGGTGCTGGAGAGATGGCTCAGCGGTTAAGAGCACTGACTGCTCTTCCAGAGGTCCTGAGTTCAATTCCCAGCAACCACACGGTGGTTCAAAACCATCTGTAATGAGACCTGATGCCCTCTTCTGGTGTGCATGAAGACAGCTACAGTGTACCTATATATATAAAATAAATATTTTTTTAAAAAATGTCTATTTGTGGGGTTGGGGATTTAGCTCAGTGGTAGAGCGCTTACCTAGCAAGCGCAAGGCCCTGGGTTCGGTCCCCAGCTCCGAAAAAAAAGAAAAGGAAAAAAAATGTCTATTTGTATACTTTAAATATTTGTTTTTATTATGTCTTATGTGTATCTATGTGGATATTTATGTATTTACATATAGGTGGTATTTGCAGATATCTGGAGGTACAGGAAATTGTGAGCCATCAATTGATCTAGGTGCTGGGATTTGAATTCTGATCCTATGAAAAGCAGCAAGTTCTCTCAAGCACTGAGTGTAATTTTAATTTTTTCAAACCTTATTTATAATGCTGGTTCTTAAATGCTTTAATCTCCCTTGTAGCCCACCACCCACCAGAGGTAGTGGGAAAGAAAGGATATGGGGGAAGTGGACCTGTTTAGAAAGTTCTTTGGAGCAACTCCCGTCTGTGTTGTCTGGAAATCCATAGTTCAGTTCACAGGTTAGCAGGCAGAAGCAGCTTATCCAATCCACTCGAAAACACTTCTGCACTTCAGTTCAGTAGAGTCTGGTTAGCAACAACCATGAGACAACCTAGCAGAGCAGCCAGGCCTCAGCCTCAGCTCTAGTCAGCAGGAGGAACCCAGAGGGATACCAGGAGAAGTTCTTGATTGGGCTTCTCTCAGGGAAGACCCACAAGCATTGCACAGCTAGCTGTACCAGCAAGCCTAGCTCAGCCTCTGTCAGTCTGTCAAATCCTAGTTATACCCTTCAAACATCACGTCTTCCACAGGTCTTGCCTCAGCACATGCATCCAATCAGCCCGAGTTGGAGAAAGTAGCAAGAAACTGCAGTACATCATGGAAGGTTTTTGGTGCGTTTCTCTATGGAGTCCCAACAAATACATCTCAATTATGCCATGTAAGACAGACCAATACATGTGTGTCATTAGCAAAGAATCCTTCATCACTTGCCCTTTCACAAGCTTGTGTTAGCAGAACATCCTCTCTCCTGTGTCCGCGTCCGTCAGCAAAACGTTCCTTCACGGGTCTGCCTTAGCCTTTCACACCTATGACCATTTTAACTAAACGTTCCTCCACGTGTTTGTCCCAGCAAAACACCATCCAAAGAACTCTTAAGGTTCTACTTCACACTCTGCCATTTCTCCAGCCACCATGTATACTTAAATACACACCTGTGTACTTGACGTTACGTAAGACTTTCTTGGAGGGAAAAGTGCACACAGAGGGGAAGAGGTTAAGTAGCTTGAACTAGATCTGCTGAGTTCATGCTTCAGGAATAGACCTCCCCTTAAAGTAATGGGCCTCGGGCTGGGGATTTAGCTCAGCGGTAGAGCGCTTACCTAGGAAGCGCAAGGCCCTGGGTTCGGTCCCCAGCTCCGAAAAAAAGAACAAAAAAAAAAAAAAGTAATGGGCCTCTGTGAAGCAAGGTTGTGCCCTGAAGCCTACAACAGTTCCTAGGGGAATTCTCCCCAGCAGCCAATATCTCCAGAATCTGACAAGTGGGTTCCCACCATTGCTACCCATGGAAACATCACGGATTTACTTTCCCTCCTTGAGTGGGGATCACACAGCTTATCGTCATAATTATTCAAATGGAAAGAAGGCAATGCAGGTTTAAAACCCTGAAATTACGCTCGGTGAACATGAGTTTCTATTCCCTGTTTCAAAAACACTTGTTTGTTATTTTTATTTATATGTAAGTGTGTGTGCCTGTGTGCGTCTGTGTGCACCGCATACATGTGAGTGCCCACAGAATCCAGAGGGGATTGGATCCCCTGGAACAGGAGTTGCGAGTTGTGAACTGCCTGATATTGAGTGCTGGGAATCAAATCCTGTTCCTCTTTATGGGCAGTAAATGTTCTTAATAGCCTAGCCATCTCTCTAGTCCCGTCAATTCTCTTTATATCACGAGCTCTGTGTGGGTTTCCGTCTCCCTTTTTATTTTGCCCAGCAGGGACTTCTCACACTCGTTCATAGGATCCCTAGATCCATTTTTCATTGTCGTGGTTTTTGTTTGTTCCCTGATATTTTTTTTCTCTTCATTTCTCACTAACCAGCAAGCCCAATTCCTTTGTTTCTAACCCTCTCTTTGCATCTGAATCATATTTATGGAGTCTCAAGGCAAGGCCTAGCAGAGGTAGGTGGTGTTTTCAACACAGCTCATTTTTTGAGATGTGATATCTTTCATCCTTACCTAGAACCCGGCCCCAACATCTTGCTCCAACTTTGCCTTGATTTGTTTTGACATCAACCAGCCACCCTACCAACCACTGGCAGCTAGGCATAGGAATTCAGTGTGACTCACACAGTTCTGACAAGTTCGAGAAATAACAAAAAGGTACCAAAAGGGGAGTGAAATGGGGGGATTTGTATCATTATGCTGTCCAGCAGCCAGAGGGCCCTGCTTAGGAGCCTTCTTCCTGTGTCTTCCCTCACATGCTAGCCCTGTCTCTAGCCATCTCAGTCTGCTCAGTTAACAAGCCCATCCTATCACTGAAATCCAGACACTTAGAGGACACAACAGAGCACACGCTGATTAGATATCGGGCCCCAGCGGGGGCCGTTCACACCATGTTGCCCATGAGTTTGGCCCCTACCTGAAGGCACCTGTGTGACTTAGTCTAGGACTCCACCAGGTAGTCAGTCACACAGGCATCTCTCTACCCTTCGCTGTTCCCAGGATAATCCTGTCATTGAGCTGTCACTTTCCTACCCACCTTCCTGCCCGGGGAAGCCTCTGCGTGCCACCCTCCCACTCTTGTTTCCATGTATAAGATGAGCTACACTCAGGAATAACACTTGCTTGCAAATAGCAGACACTACTGCGGAGGCGTCTCGAATGCCCCGTCATCCACAGCTCTAGCTGCTTCCACCCTTCCCCATGTCTGCTTCAGGGCTAAGGAAGTCTGCTTCAGGCCTCAGACTCCCAGGTCCTGGGCTGCTCCTCTCACAAAGTGCTTCCTCTTGCGAGCACATTATTCCCCAGAATCAGCACAGGCTTGTACTCAGGGAAGGCTGTGGGCTGGGGTTTAGCTTATGGTATGTGTGTGTGTGGTGAGAGTTTCAGGGGGGGAGTGTGTGTGTGGTGAGAGTTCTGGGAGGGGGGAGAGATACCGTTCTTTTTCCTTTCTTCCTTATCCTTCCTTCCTTCCTTCCTTCCTTCCTTCCTCTTCCTTCCCCTCCCCCTTTTCCTCTTCCTCATCTTGTTTTTAGAGACAAGATTCCTCTGTATAGCCCTGGCTGTTCTGGAACTCATTCTTTAGACCAGGCTGGCCTCGAACTCAGAAATCTGCCTCCCTCTGCCTCCTGAGTGTTGGGATTAAAGGCATGTGCTACCACTGCCGGGGCATTTTCTCTTCTATTTACATTCTATTTACTTTGTATGCATATGGGTCTGGGTATACAATGCTGTGAGTACCAAGGTGAGAGAACAACTTGTGAGAGTCAGTTCTCTCCTTCCACCATGTTGGTCGTCCTGTGGCTTAAGCCCGGGATATCAAGCTTAGCAGCAAGTTCCTAGCTTTATCCACTGAGCCATCTCACCAGTTTCAAGGGCAAACTATATATTTCTATTTTACATAAATATGCATTTTATGATGATTCTGGATTTAGGGTGCCCAGCATCCAGCCTTTCCTTGCAGACAGATAGTGTGGTGGTAGCGAGGGGTGGGGTGGGGTTGACAGTGAGTTGGGGGCGACTTAGTCATCATTCTTCCTCTCCAAGCCTCAGCTTCCTCTTTTGGAAGCTGGGTGAAATGCTATTTACTTTTAGGTTTGTTGTGACAGCGAAATAACATAGCAACTGAGTGTCACCTGTCCTTTCGTGGTCACGCACCACATCAGGCACCTGACCAAGCCAGTGGTAGCTATTATCCCACTCATGGGGGTCCAGGCCCAAAACTTGTGAGGCCACCCTCATTTTATAGAGAGCAGGCCAATAGCATGGCAGGAGGTGGGAAAACAAGGCCTCAGGCTTCTTCCATCCCAGTTCAGAGCACTTCACCACGGCTGAGACCAGCCTCTGGTGCTGGTGCAGTTGCGTGATGGGGATTTTACCCATCTTTGTCCATTTTCCCTGGCAAATCCCTTGCACACACAGAGAAACTGAAGCAACCGCTCACAAGACGTGCTTGGTAGTACATTACTTAGTACTGTACCCAGAGAATGGCACCATAACTTCTACTTTCCAAATGAGGACACCTGACATTCAGGGGAGGGGGGAGGCCACCCGAGGTCTACAGGCATGAGTGGGATGCAGGGATGACGCAGGACCTCAGCAGGACCGTGTGCCCATGGTTCTCTCCTTCCACTTCTCCCCTAGGGGACTGGCTGGAGGGTGGGACCTGGGATGTGCAACCTCTTCAGGTGAACTCTGGTCCATTCCTAGCCCAGAGAGGAAGTGAGGCCCCTTGGGAGGTTGGGTGTTGACTGGGTCACATCAGACAAGGTGTGACCGCCCTCAGCAGCTGTATCTGCCACAGGTCCTTGGACAGGGCAGCACTTTCACTCTGGGTTGGCTCTTTAGGTGGGGGCACTCACAGGACTGAGACAAACTACAGCTTAGGAGCCAGGGAAGGCATCAAAAAGAAGCGGGTGTGTGTGTGTGTGTGTGTGTGTGTGTGAGTGAGAGAGAGAGAGAGAGAGAGAGAGAGAGAGAGATACAGACAGACAGAGAGACAGAGAGAACAGAAGGGACAGAGAGCATAGAAGAGGTAAGAGACAAAGGCCTAGGGGGAGGGAGTGAAGGCCATGTCAAAAGATACAAAACAACAGATGGGGTCCTAGTGGGCTCAGTGGGTAAGGGGAAAGGTGCATGCTGACAAACTTGTTGACCTGAGTCCAATCTCCATGACCTATAGGATGGAAAGAGAGCCATGCTGTGGCATTTGCATGGCTACACACACACAGACATACAGACACACACAGACACACACAGACACATACACATACATACAACACACACAGACACATAGACACACACAGACACATACAAACATACACAGACACACACACACAGACAAACATACAGACACACAGACACACACACACACACACACACACACACACACACACACACACACACAGAATGTAATACAAAACTAGACCAAACCAAACTGCTGGTGAGGGAAGAGGGAAGACAGAGGAAGGCAGGGAAGGGATGGGGAGGAGGGAAGCACCCCCCCCCCAAACACTGTTCATTTTTCTCCCAGATGAAGGACTACCACAGGAAGGAGGGATTCAGTAATGGCCAGAACTGGTAAAATCTCTGTCTCAAAACAGGTTAAAAACCCAGTGAGGAGCCCACTGAAAGAATCAGGAAGACAGAAGGATAGTCTGGAGGCCGGAACAGAGGAGGTAAACAGAGCTGGGGTAGGGGTAGGACAGGAGTAGACGCAGAGAGCCAAGGTGGGGCAGGTCTGCTAGCTTTCCTCGAAGAAACTTTTCCTGTGAGTCTGCCTGTGCTACCAACCAGGCTAGCAACGGAGGACTTGAGGCCTCTCATTCCCGCTTCTCACGAACCCCAGGTTATATGACCAGGAAACAAGTCTTGGGTTTCACTGCCTCAGCTCTGTTAGCCTTGGAGGCTGGAGGCTGTGCAAGGGTGAGGCCCAGCCCTGAAACTGGCACACCCTGAGACACTAAGGAATCATCTCTTTGACTTCGGGTACTGTCACCTCAGAGGTAAATTAAAGTCCAAACTGACCTTGAGACTGCTTGCTGGGTGGAGTCAGCCCCAGATACAAGGTGTAGTGCTGAAGTGGGAGGCTGGTAGATGTGGTCTAGATGGAGTGTGGGGTGTGTTCTACCATCCCGCAGCCCCGACAACCCTGTTGTGTAAGTCACATGAGAGTAAGTTTGGAAGAGACCTATGTTTGAAAGCTGGGACTTTGACAGTCGCCGATGTCTGTTTCCGTGGAAACGGCAATCAGAAGCAGAGAGGAAACCTGTGAGCTCTACTCCAGGTGCCCCAGATAGTGAGGGAGAGAGGATCCACTGTACCCCTTCAGCCATGGTCTCTCGCCCTTCTCTTCTGTGGGCTGAGCAGGCAAGGCTGGAACTACTTAGGAAATGCCAGGTCTTCCTTTAAAAAACAGCTCTGAGCCTGCCTACCAGGGACTCTGAAGCAGGAACATCTCAAGTCAGAGGCTGAGGAGGCTGAGGAGGCTGAGAAGGCTGAGGAGGCCGAGGAGGCTGAGGAGGCTGAGGAGGCTGAGGAGGCTGAGGAGGCCGAGGAGGCCGAGGAGGCCGAGGAGGCCGAGGAGGCCGAGGAGGCCGAGGAGGCCGAGGAGGCCGAGGAGGCTGAGGAGGCTGAGGAGGCTGAGGAGGCTGAGGAGGCTGAGGCTACTTAACTGCTTAGTCTTCTCCCTTTTTCCACCCCCATGATTTTTTAAATTTTACTCTGTGTGTGTGTGTGTGTGTGTGTGTGTCTGTGTGTGTGTGTGTGTGTCTGTGTGTGTATGTCTGTGGCTCCTGCACACATGTGTGTCAGAAGACAACTAGTGGAGATGGTCCGTCTTCCCACCATCTGGATCCCAGAGGTAGAACCAAGTTACCTGGTTTGGTAGCAGGCACCTTTACCCTCGGGTTTTACTTTTAGAAACTAAGCCGTTACAACCAGCCACTCTGGCTCAAACTCGATAGGTAGCTGAGGATGACCTGGAACTTTTCTTTTCTTTTCTTTTTTTAAAGATTTATTTATTTTATGTATATGAGTACACTGTAGCTGTCTTCAGACACACCAGAAGAGGACATCAGATCCCATTAGAGATGGTTGTGAGCCACCATGTGGTTGCTGGGAATTGAACTCAGACCTCTGGAAGAGCAGTCAGTGCTCTTAACCACTGAGCCACGGCTCCAGCCCGGACCTGGAACTTTTCATGTTCAGGCCTCTACCTCCCCGATGTTGCTGGTATTGCAAGCAGGCATCACTACTCCAAGTTCAGGCAGTGATGGGGAGACGGGGAGAGAGTGCAGAGGTATGTGCGTACTAGGCAAGCACTGTCCTCAACCCCACCCTTCCCTACTTCTTAGAGACTGACCTCTTCCGCCTTCATAATGGCACCTGCCAACCAGCATTTGCACAGCTCCAGCCTCCCCAGTATTCAGCCTAAAACAGCAAGTCCTTGCTCCTGGACGATGGGGTGTCCTCTGCCCTCCAAAATGACTTCTGCTCTTGCTGTCCTCTCTCCCTCCTCGTCTACTGTCTGGATCCAGTTTCTGCTGCCATCGCTCCCCCAGAACTGTTTCTCTGTGTAGCCCTGGCTGTCCTGGAACTCACTCTGTAGGCCAGGCTGGACTTGAACTCAGCCTTTGCCTTCCAAGCGCTGGGATTAAAGGCGTGCGCCATCACACGCTGCTTCTGATTCCCTTTTCTCAACCTCTCTGAAGAGCCCTCCTGGGTCCCCCACTGGCTACGCTTTCATCAGACCTGTTGATGCTCCTCGGAGCTGCCAGAGAGCCAGTGTCTCCCCGGGAGGGCTCATCAGTGCCCACCACAGTTCAGACAAGGTCATCTTCCCTGACCCCCAGTCCGGCTTCGCATTTCCACACTGTCCACAGGGGCCCATGTGCTCCATCACTGTCCTGTCACCTTAGATCACAGACGCTGCTGGAGCTGTCTGCTTCCTTACATAAGGACCAAGGCTCTCTTATTTGCACATCCGTCCCCAGTACACAGAACAACCTGTGGCAAGAAACGGGTGCAAAGAGGCAGAGGCCGATGGGGTTTTCATGCGAGGAGTGTGGGCTCCATCCTGTAAGATAGGGAACCACCGGCAAGTCTTACTCAGGAGCTGGATAAGATCTCAGGCCAGGGCTCGGAGTGCATGACTCTGCTGGCAAGGGAGGAGGCAGAGAAGCTGCAAGGATAGGGCAGTGTTCTGCATGCAAGCACGTCAGGGGGTGCCTGCGCAGAACCCCACTGGGTTACTGGTCCTGGCTAGGGTCAGGAAAAAGAGGCACAGAGGCTGTCTGTTGGTGCTCTGTAAAGACATGGAAATGAGCGACAGGAATTGGATGGAGAGAGATATAAAGTCTAATCCTGGCCACCTGAACTTGGGGACTCCTGAGTGGCACCAGGGTGTTGAAACCTGTGGTGGGAGCAATCAGCACCAGTGAGACGGATCTAGTCAGGGGCCATGCCCACATGTGAGCTTGTCCAAAGAGACAGAGCAAGAACAGAGCTAGGGAGGAGCTAGCTTTGATGGACTGTGTTACCAGTCTGTGTGTGTGTGTGTGTGTGTGTGTGTGTGTGTGTGTGTGTGTGTGTATGCACCTATGTATATTATAAAAATATATACGTATATGTGATATATTAACAATATATATGAATATGTATGGACTATACACACACATGTATTCACACATACATATGTATGTATATATGGTCTTTTTTGGGGCGTTCAGGAAGATTATCTTTATTAGTGGCCTGTAAAAGCACCTCTCGGGGTCTGTGGCCTCCAGACTGGAGGAAGCCTTGTAGCAACAGGGACAAGCTGGGGCAGAGGGCTAAATGTGTCCCTAACAGAAGGGACTAGCCTGGCGCCTCCCCCCCAGGAATGCTCAGCGCTGGAAAGGTTGTAGGGGAGCAACTGCCTCCCTTCCTTCACCCCTACAAATTAGCTTGATATGGGTGAATAAATAAATAAGGTTCCTCAGATTGGTCTCCACAGGAAGGAGCTGTGGAGGTTACTGGCCCTCTCAGGGCCCATATGGGATGAGTTAGGGTGTCTTCTCTCTCCTGGGTGCTGGGGAGCAGAGAGGGATTTGCAGCAGCAGGGCTAAGGATGTCCTTGGCAGCGGGGCACCCCAATGCCCCTTGACCTTGGTCCCAGTGGGCTCCATTTCTTCCCTTTCCCTTTATTTTGTTAGCACAGAGGCAAGAAGAGGCTCTTTTTTCCGGATCCCCTCTCTTTCTGCCTGCCAATCTGACCTCAGCTCCCGAGGGTATGTAGCTCCTCCTTATTCTAAGTCCATTCTAAGTCAAGGGACTCCTGGCTCTCATCCCATGCACACACACTGATTAGCACCAAAGCGCTAGGGCTGGGGAAGGGGGGTGTGTGGTTCTAGGGCCTAGCCTCAGTCCTGGGCTGACAAGGAGTGGGTGGTAGGGAACTTCGGGATCGGAAAAGGCGGTAGGCTCCGCGGCAAATGAGGAAGAACCAGTAGAGCTGGGGTGCGAGGAGTAGCGCGGCTCCCAGGTTGACGCAGGCCAGGATGGCCATGGGCACAGAGATAGGGGACAGGCCAGCGTGGTGCCGGTAGGCCCGGAACAGGTAGGGGAAGAGCAGCACCCGGCAGCACAGGAAGCTGAGTAGCATCAGGGCCCCATTCACCTTGTGCAGCAACTGCGCGCGCTACTGCTTGTACTGGATGAGGATCTGGCCCAGGCAGATGAAAGGTGTGCTGGCCTCCGCCGTCAACACGCAGCCTGGAAAGAAATCTCCCTTGCTTTGTCGCCATACCACTGAGAGTGGGAAGCACACCAACACCATGGCCGCGTAGTGGAGCACCATGAGGAACTCCTTGTGCAGATACCCACGTTCCACGGCTCAGGTGCTGCCCAGGGTGGTGGGTGTCCCATCTTCTCCTCCATGCCCTTTAACCCAGTGCTTGTACCAGTGGCAGGGGAACTGCAAACTGTGTATAGGCCGAGGACAGGCAGTGCTGGTCAGCTATGATGTGCTTGCAGGATGTGGAGACTATGTAGCCAGATGTGGAGGCCATGGTGGCTTGGACAATTGACCACCATCTTGGACGCCACCTAAAACAGCCTCTTGCCTCTCCATCCGCAAACCGGCTGGGTTCTGCAGCCCCCAGATTAAGGCAGCAAAGCACCACATATATGGTCTTAATACACAGCTCAGCCTGGCCTGGATTCTCTGCCATCTTGTTGGTCTTGGATTTAAGATCCTCATACTTCAGCTTCCTGGGTGCTGGGATCACAGCCATGTGGTGCCACGTTGTTTTTTATTCTATAAATCTACCTCCTTCTGGACCATTCTGCTTAGGCTTGGCGCGTGATATTGGAGCAGAGCGGAGGATCCCAGCTTCTAGTGCTGTTATTACGAAAGGAACATGTCAGGAACCCCTTGAGTGGGGATCCTTGTGGGGTACACAGAAGTTGAACCTTGAATGCGAGCTGTGGAGCGGGTGGCAGACCTCTGAATGAGAAGTATGGCTTTTATGGTAAAGCCGCTAAGATGTGGAGACTGTCGCTTAATCCTGTATCACCAATGGTATGACTAACAGCAATTTAAGTGGGGGCTGAAGAAAAAGAATCCTTTAAGGTAACAGGAAGGACAGAGGAGAGAGGAGACTTGGCATTAGGGTGAAGGGTAAGTTCTGGAGTTTTGGAACCTTGAGCTCAGACACAGAGAGGCACTATATCTGCATATATAGAAACAAAGTAAGCTGGTTTGTGTCTGTAGTCCCAGAATTCAGAGGCTGAGGCAGTAGCGTTGTCCAGCTTGGGCAGTGCACTGAGTTCCAGGTCAGTCTGGGCTACCGAGTGAAGACAAGAGTCATTAGCTAAGCAGTATGATGGTCCTGCTTAGCTGTTCCCCAGGGCTTGATCTACATTCCAGATACTGGTGACTCTCTAGACCTCTTCCTGGGCCTCCAGACTCATCTCTGCCTTCTTTCGGCTGTCTCCATATTCCCTGGACTTCTAGCGGGCTTTCCAAACTCAGCCTACCCAGGATTGAGCTTGTAGCCTGCTCCTGATCCCACACCAGAAGCCAGGAGTCCTCAGTGCTCCTTCCCAGACTGACAGGCTCAGGAAATGCTCATCGGTCTCTGACCCTAACCCCAGGGTCTCTTCCATTCTTTGGGTGTACTGGGATGCCCCAATTGCCTCTGTTCCTCTTTCCTCTGCCCTGGCTCTTTCCCTGCAGAGGATCCTGGGTAAACCCTCAGGGGGTCAGCAGGACAAAGCTAACTAAATGTCCAGTCGGCTCATGCACAAATTCATGGAGTCCTTTCCATCCCACTCTATTCCACCCTTCCCCTACGCCTGCCGAGGGCCTCTCTGTGCCTCTCCCAGCCCACTTCCTGACTGGTTTAACCATAATTTCAGATCTTACATATTAGGTAGCTCTCATGACTGTCCCCTAGCAAGAAATTCTTGTAGCCCTTGCCTCAGCTCAGGTTTTAATTTCCCTGAAGTAAAAAAAAAATGAGAGCTGAGTATGGGGAACACTCAGCTTTAATCCCAGCACTCTGGAGGCAGAGGCAGGTGGATCTCTGTGAGTTTGAGGCCAGCATGGTCAACAAAGTGAGTCTAGGACAGCTGGCACTACACAGAGAAACCCCATCTCAAAAAACCCAAAAAAAGTGGTGCTAGGCAAGGGCAGTATATGCTTTTTGTTCCAGCACTCAGTAGGTAGAGGCAGGTGGATCTCTGTGAGTTCGAGGCCAGCCTGGTGTACAGAGAGAGTTCCAGGACAGCCAGGGCCACAGAAAAAAAAGCCTGTCTCAAAAACAAAAACAAAACCAAAAACACCCACCCTAACCCAACCCAAACCAAACCAACAAACAAAAATGTGGTAAGGGCTGGAGAGATGGCTCAGAGTTTAAGGGCTCTAGCTGTTTTTCTAGGGGACCCAGGTTCAATTCCCAACACCCCCATGACAGCTCACAACTGTCTGTAATTTTAATTCCAGGGGAAAGGACACTTTCACACAGACATGCATGCAGGCAAAAACACCAATGCACATAAAATAAACATGAATAAATCATTAAGAAAAGGTAAAAAATAAATGTGGTAAAATCCACACCCCATGAAAGGAACTGACTTACTGTTCTAAGTGCACAGCGGGTAGCGCAGTCCTCCATACAGTCGGGCAAACCTCACCATGTCCAGCTCCAGATTCTCCTCACCTTCGCAGTTCCCTGCTCTGTACATCTCTCGTGAGTGTCACTCCTTACACCAGTGGACTCATCCATACAGTGTTGGCTCCTTAGCACTTTGTTAGCTAACGATCCTAAGTCACCCATGTTGAAGTGTGCATAAAACTCTCTCAATCTCCCTCTCCCTCTCTCTCTCTGGGTCTCAACTATCCCAGGCTGGCCTTGAACTTGCCAGGGATAATTTTGAACCCCTACCCCCGCCTCCCAGTGTTGAGATTATCGCTGTTTACTTCTGTACTCAGCTCCTTTTGAAAATGTTTACTTTTCCCCCTTTTGCTTTTGAATACAGTGTCCCCTCCTCATGACCTTCCTGCCTCAGCCTTTTTATTATAGGGGTATGTCCCTATGCCCTCTCAAAATCTGCTTCCTTTTCCTGCTTCCTCTAAGACTCCCTCCTCGGGCTGGAGAGATGGCTCAGCGGTTAAGAGCACCGTCTGCTTGTCCAGAGGTCCTGAGTTCAATTCCCAGCAACCACATGGTGGCTCACAACCATCTGTAACGGGGTCCGATGCCCTCTTCTGGTGTGTCTGAAAACAGCTACAGTGTACTCACATAAATAAAATTAAAAAAAAAAAAAAAAGACTCCCTCCTCCATTTCCTCCCCTTTTCAGCCTGAATACCACTCCCTGACGTGTATCATTGTGTTTACACATTCGCAGGTGGACACGTGAGTCGTTTTCATCCCCTTATGACAGTGCAGTTGTGGACACTGCCGTACAACTGGACTCCTGCTTTTGGTACTCAGAAATAGAAACGACAGATCTCAGGTAACTCCGTAATGTTCTTCACAGAGGTTGTTACGTTGCCCACCAACTGTACAGATGGATTCCTAGTCTCTACATCCCCAGCACTCCTCACTTCCTGTTTCCTGTCTGTGGCTTTGCTTTTTGGTAACAGCCCCACTGTTGGGTTTGACTCCAGCTTTGTTGAATTGCTTGCTTCCTGCACCGTTACCTGGCAGTACCCCCTTAGGCAACTCCTGTATTCTGTCGGGCGCAATCTCTGACAGGATGGCAAGAAAGACTTCCAGAACAAAGGAGTTTTTGGCTGCTGCTGTAAGGGTCAGCTCTCAAGAATTCTCCCTGCAGAGCTCTATCTGCTGCAAACTCCCCTGTCAGTCCTGGAACACCTCACCCATGCCCCCATACTTTCTTCCTTTCCTTCCTTCCATCCTCTAGAACACAGAGTTAAGATCACCTCCTCTGGGAAGCCTTCCTTCCCCACTGGCCCTCATTCACACAATCAGCCTGCTGGTGTTTGCTTTTGTGGGGTCTGTCTGTCCCTCTCCTTTTTGATTGCTCCTAGCACTTGGCACAGTCAGTAATGACTGGAGTACCTGAGCGCCTGCTGAATTAACCTTGTCTTCTCTGCTGGCCTCTTAGCTCCACACAGAAGGGTCCTTGAGACATCTTCTTGCTCTCACCATTGTACACCCATCACTGACCAGTGCCCTGCCAAGGCCAGGTATTGAGAACCCCCTTGCTAAAGGAATCATCTAACTTTAAGATAAAGCCCCCTGCAGTGCCCCCACCCTAATGAGGGAGGTGGGTGAGAAAAAAACAAAACAAAACATCTACTCTGGCAAGTGGCTTGGTTGCTGTGGAGAAAAGTAGACTGAAACTGACCAGGTGTCTTTCTCTGGGCTCCTGAGGAAGGGAGTGGTGCTGCTGCGCAGAAGTGAAAACAGAGACCAGAAGAGACCAGAAGTGAAAACAGAGACCCCACAGAAGGCCAAGTGGAATGAAGAGCCACCCCAGTCAGTGGTCACTTCTAGAAGCCACCTGGTCAGGGCCTTCAGATAGTTCCCTGTACTCAGAGCACATAGTAGGTGCTTTCTAGCTCAAACTAGATCCATCCTATACATTTTCTTTTTTTTTTTCCGGAGCTGGGGATCGAACCCAGGGCCTTGGGTTTGCTAGGCAAGCACTCTACCACTGAGCTAAATCCCCAACCCTCCTATACATTTTCTAATACGTGTTCTCCTACAACATCGGAGTATGATGCGTGTTTACTGAGAGGCATTCTAAAACACATTTGACTCTAAACTTCAATCCACTTCTTTTTCTTCTTTAGCAAAACCTCTGCTTCTGCCTCCCACGTGTTGGGAAGGCGTGCGCCATCACCTTTTGGCTTGGAATAATTTTTTTTTTTCTTTTTAAACAGGGTTTAAAAACCGGAATCCTAGTCAAGGTTGGCTTTTAACTCCTTCCTGCCTTTTTTCCCAGAGTGCTGGAATAACAGGCTCGCACCACAATGCCTACCTAGTGACCATCTCTTTAAAAAAGATTTTTTTTTTTTCTGAGACAAGGTTTCTTTGTGTAGCCCTGGCTGTTCTAGAACTCACTCTGTGTAGGTCAGGCTGGCCTCAAACTTAGGAGATCTGCCTGCCTCTGCCTCCAACTGGGATTAAAGGCATGCACCACTACCACTTGGCCAAAAATATGTATTTTTATTATTTAAAAATTCTATGTATATGTCTGCTTGTGTGGTGTTGGATCCCCTAGAGCTGGGGTTACAGGTAGTTGTGAGATGCCCTAACATGGCACCAGGAACTGAATTCAAATTCTCGACAGCCAGGGTAACTACTCTTACCACCACCTCTCCAGCCCCAATGGTCATCTTTTTTTTTTAGTTTGCAGAAACTTTCTCCAATCCTGACCTCTTCATTGCTCCCCATCCATCCACCCACAGGGCTGTGGGCTCAGACACACTGTAAGATAGCCTGGAATGTGACTTCCTATCTTTTCCCTGATTCTGCCTTCAGGCCTTTGCCGTGGACAGTAAAACCCTCGATGCCCAGACAGGACACGGAGGCTCCTCGTGGGCTATCTCTAGCCCAAAAGCTTCCAGCAAAACAACGAAGACCTGGAGACCAGGTCTCTAGATGCTGGAATTTGCACTCTTCCCAGGGAGCCCCTAATGCCCTTAGGGGAAATTCCTGCCCAAACCAGGGCGGACAAGGCGCTGGCCAAGGCTTCCTGCAGAGCTAGTGGAGGTTTGGAAGGTACAATCTCCGTCGGATTCCCTGGACTACTGGGGGCAGGAGGGGGAAGGGCTGGATGCTAAGCTTCTGTCCCAGCGGGCTCGGAGGGGAGGAGGGCTTAGCTTCCAGCAGCTGTGAGGAACACCACCAATAGAGCTGAGAACCAGCCAGAGGAAACCAGATACCCTGGCGTCCTTGGCAAGCAACCCAGCTTCCTTGGGTTGAGCTCACTGGCTTCAAGTCTCTCTCTCTCAACGGCTACCTTTTGAAGGCCTGGTCCTCTCCAACCCTCCCCAGTTTGCGGGAGAGGAAGAAGCCGGCTAGTTCTCCATCTGTCCCTGATCCTTGTTTCTTTTAGCATCATTGCTGAACGTGGCCGTCCCCAGTGGAATGACGAGCTCCCTGACCCCAAGGAGTGGAGTCACGTTTCTATGGGTGTGTGTGTGTGTGTGTGTGTGTGTGTGTGTGTGTGTGCTTAGTGAACCACACTCAAGTAAGGTGCAGCCTGGTGCATGGCACTCAGATCTGGGCAGCTGGGGGCGCACCTTACTGCAGCCTGGAAGCTTCCGGGTGGGGGGGGGGGGTGGGTGCACAGGAAGTCCCTCAGTAGGGTATTCGACCATCCAGCTGGAGGAGTAAGGAAGTCCTGTGTCACAGGAAGAGACTCCCAGCAGAGGGTTTTACAACAGTGTAAGCCTCACAGGATAAGTGGTTTTGTTTATGTTTGGGTTACTACTCTGGGCTCGTGGCAGCGTTTTCTACATAGTAGGTGTTTAATAAACAGGTTCTGAAACAAAGGGTTTGGGAAGGAGTTGAAAGAAATGGCTTGGTCACTTTGGGATGTGATAGTATAGTACTTCCAGGTGGAAGAGGCTGTGGTGGGCGGGGCTTAGCAGAGGGCGTGGCCTGATCTAATCCTATTGTGGGTGGTGTCAGTTTCTTATCTCTTCACCCAGCCGGGAGCTACTTCAGGCCTGGGGTGGTTTTTTTTTTTTTTTTTTGTTCTCCCGAGTCCTCTGTGTGTTGGGTCTGAATACACACAGGTATGGAACCTGTGCTGGGTTCAGGAGACACCCAGATGATTAAAATATTGGTCTTACCTTTCTGTCTGGTGTGGGAGACAGACGGTAAACAATTGTTTTACACAATGGGCTGGATGGGGAGGACTACTGTGTAAGTTCATTTGAACAAATGAGACTCAAGCCGACAGGATCGGAGGAGGGAGTTTTGTGGAGCAATGTTAGTTTTTGAAGAGAGGTGAGAGAAGGGGCTTGGGGAGAGAGGCATTCCAGGTAGAGGTGTCAGCCCAAAAATGTGCTCTAAGGGAGGTAGGGGAACCTTGTGGGAAAAGATGTTAGGGGCAAAAAGGCCACCTCTGGGTGCTTGGGCCTGCTTATGATCTGACTAAGATTCTGGATAATTGCCAGCTGCAGCGTGCTAGCTGGGGCTGGAGAAAGGTCTGTTCTAGGGAACCCTTTAGTCTCTCCATCACCAAGCGCTAAGACACCTCCCTCTGGTCTCTCTGCCTAGGTTCTCCCGCTGTTTTCTTAGCCTCCATCAAGGACCCACCAGCCCACTCGGAGCCTCACTTTGTCAAGCTTCCACAAAGGGCAGACCACAGGGATTCTGAACAAACAGCCCCCCTCCCTCTCACACATGTTTAGGAAGGAGGGGCCAGTCCGTTTGCAAGGGAGAAAAAGCAAGAGGAACACTGACCTGGTGGACCATCGGACTACCAAGAGATTTAAAAGACCCCCTCCCCCCAAAACCTTTGCCAGCTGACAGGCGAGGAAGTGGAAGAGCAAGTGGCCCCGAGGTCTCTCAGCCCTTGGGCTGCTAGGCATGGCCAACCCGGAGAATGCTTCGGCAGTGAGCCCCCCGAAGGGCCGTGCCTTCCCTCCCCCAAGATCCAACTGGTCCTCTTATCTGCGGGACCTCCAGATACCGATGAGTCAGTGTGTTGACAAGCCATCCCTGGCCATTCCTAGCCCATCAAAAATGGAAGGAAGTCCAAAGGAAGGGTATGAGCAGACCGATTTAATTAGCGCGGGCTCTAAAGGTACCTTAAGTTGGCCCTATTAAATTAAACTGCCTAGGGGAAAAATAACTGTAATTATTTCCTTTTCTCTCCTACCACTGTACTTCAACTCCCAACCTCCACGCTTCTCCCCTCCTTGACAAGACAACCTTTAAACTAGGGGCTGGCACAGGCATCCCCAAACTAGGTCTCAGCGTTTCCCTTTTTCTGCCCTTCTTCTGTTTGAGCTCTGGTTCCTAGCAGAGAGCAGAGTCCAGAGGGGTCCACAGTGCTTGGCTATATTCTAATTCAGGGAGGCTGTTACAAGAGTAGAACATTTTTCCAAAAACGCACCCGGAGTCTCCTTCCTGAACCAGTGCAGATCCGTTTGCTGGGGGGGAATTTCTTTAAAAAAAAGAAAAAAAAAACCTTTTCTCTCTTCTGCACAGCAAAATAAGCAAACTTTAATGGTAGGGAATTATTGTTTATTTTGTTGAAATCTAGTTCTGAGTTTTCCTACTTAAAACGTGTTTTCCCCAGGACACTGACCTATCCTTTAATTGTTTGGTGCGAGGCATGTTAGGGGGAGGGGCGTTACTTGTTTATTGGAACAGCGCAGTTAAAAAAAAAAAATCAACCTAGGCTAACAGTTTCAAGGCTCCCCTAAAGATGTATCCAAACAGGCAGCCAATCAGCGCTTACACAGCTTTTTCTGCTTGACTCTTTTAAAGAGACAGTACCGACTATGTTTTATCACATTTAAAGAGAACCGCGCTCTAAAAACAGTATGAAAATGGGGGAGCCATTTCTTATCTCACCAGTTTTTGATTTGGAATCTCCAGTGAGAGAACACTGCAGGTTTTTGGGGTCGTCCAGTGGACAGAAAGGAGTCGTGAGCAAAAAGCTTGGTCACTCTGCCAACCCCCCATTTCCCATTGTACACCTGGGTCATTGACAATGGAAGCTTCCCCTCCCCCCACGCCCGACTCTGGTCCCCCTACTCTCCAATTTAGCTCCATTTATTTGAAGTTTGAGATTTCTGCGGCGCGCACTCCGAGTCGCGAGGCGTCCAGGTGACGTCCCTCATCCAAGCGGAACCCTTTCCCGTGGAAAGGCGAGGGGCTAAACTTGCCAGGGTTAGCAAACCTCAGAAATTTGAGAGAAATCACTCTCTTTCCTTCTAGTCCAAGACTCCTTTCCCTTCCTACAGATTGCCTGGGGCACGCCAAGGGCCATTTTCGCGCGGCTCCACTTTGGGGTTTCCCAAAGTATTTTAACGATCTAGTAAAGAAGCAGCCGCGCGCTTTGGCGCCAGCTACCGCTGCCCAGCTCCGCGTGCAGCCCTGGCCGGGGCTCCGAAGGCAGGGCTGGGCGCAGGCAGCCCGGGGTGGGGCAGGGAGCAGGGCCGGCCGGGGTCCTGGCCCGCTGAGGGAAGATCAACGCGGGGAGGCGGGGGCGCTGGGGGCCAGGACGACGCGGAAAGGGGCGCGCCGGGCCAGCCGGGGTCCGCGCCTCTCTCCGCGCCTGCTGTCGCAGCGCCCAGTCCCCGCCGCGCCGGCCGGGTGCTCCAGTTCAGGCCCCAGCCCCTCGCGTCGCCGCCCCACCCCAGCGCCAGGGCTCGCCCCCCGCTCCCCCGGCCGGGGCACGAGCGGGCAGCGGCTCGCGGAGGAGGCGCAGCGGGACTGGCGCGGCCGCGCTGACAGGCGTCCCTCCCGGCCTCCGGGCCCGCCCCCGCGCGCCGATTGGCCGCCGCGGCCGTCCGTCGGGGGCGTGGACGCCCGCCGCGCTCCTGCCGGGGCAGCCACGTTCGGTTGAGCCGGCAGACCAGCGGCGGCGGCGGCAGAGACAGCGGTGCTGAAGGCGCAGAGGGCGGCGCAGGCGGAGCCGGGTGGCGGGCGCGCGGGCCGCGAGCAAGCGAGCTGCAGGCTTCGGGCGGGCGGCGGCGCAGCTCAGGCCGAGCCGGCGCGGGAGGAGTTCCAGGGCGATGGGGCCGCGGCCGGGGCTGACGCTTTGACAGCTGGAAAGAGCGCGGAGCCAGCTCCGGGGAGGGAGGGAGCGCGGCGAGCGGAGTGCGAGCGAGCGGGCGAGCGCCGGGAGGGGGCCGGGAGCAGGGCAGCTCGGGAGACCGGACGGTAGCGGCGGCGGCGGCGGCGGGCTCGGCGCCCTCTTCTCTGCAAGCCATGTTTGCCAAAGGCAAAGGCTCGGCGGTGCCCTCGGACGGGCAGGCTCGGGAAAAGTAAGCCTCTCGCGAGTGGGGCCGCGCCGCGGGCGGCGGGAGGCAGGTGGGCGCGGGGGTCGCGCTGCCTTGTGCCCCTGGGGCCCGGGTCTCTGCCCCGCGACGGCGGCGACGGCGGCGTGGAGAGCCCATTGTTGGGCGCCGGCGGAGGCTGGGGCACCCTGAAGGGGCGGCAGGGCAGCGGTGGGCGAGGGTAGTTGGTAGGCGCGCGGCTGAGCGGGCGCGGGGGCCCGCGACAAGGGTGGGCGAGGTCCCACTGTGAGCCGGTGCGCTCGGCCGGCCGGGCGCGGGGGCCTTACTTTGCCCACCGAGTGCGGGCAGGGGGCGCGTGGCTTTCTGCAGCCCCGAAGGCTCCTTTTGTCCGCCCGCGGCGTGAGGACTGCGTGCCGGGGGCTTTGTTCGCCCGGGAGCGCTCTCCCTACCCAGCCAGCGGCCTCATCGTCAGCCCGGTGCGCTCCGGGGCGCCCTGGCTGGGCTGGGCTGGCGGCGCCGGCCTGGCCCCAGGCTTGGGGGACAGTTGTTTGAGGGGGAGATGCTGAGGGCGGCGCTTTGCTGCCCTCTCCAGAGCGCGCCAAGTACCCGAACTGGGACCGAGTCGGTCCGGACCCCGAAGCTAGGCTAAAGCAGCGAGCTGAAGTGATCTGGGAAAAGGAGGGTGGCTCAGGGCTCTTGTAGCGGCTTGCGAGTTTGTGAGACCTAGGTGGGTTTAGTCCCAGTGCCACTTGGAAGTTCAAGTTTGGGGACCTTTCTCCAGCTCCCGCGGCTTGGTGGCAGCTTGTCTCTGGTACCCACCCACTAGCAGTTCTGACTCGGATCCTGTCTGGGGTAATAGGTACTTACGTCTTGTCATGGCCACAATGGGATGGCACAGACCGGGCTCACAGTCACTGGCAAGGTCCAGAGCAAGCCTTAGTGTGATCTGACCCTTCCCTCTCTCTCTCTGCCTCTGCTCACTTTCCAGGTTAGCTTTATACGTCTACGAATATTTACTGCACGTAGGAGCACAGAAATCTGCACAGACCTTCTTATCAGAGGTGAGTGGGACTCCTCAGCATCCAGTTTCTTGACACCCCCTCCTCCCCACTATTCTTAGAGCCTTTGTTTTCAGGAGCAGCCACTGTGGCCACCATTTTGAATTTTTATCACCTTTTGGCATTTATTGTTAGTTGGTCTTCACAGCCTTTTGGCTGGGGAAGGCCCTGCGGCCCCCTCCTTTCTGCCCCTCTAAGCTGCCTTCGTTCCTTCTTTTCTAGATTCGATGGGAAAAAAACATCACACTGGGTGAACCGCCTGGGTTTCTGCACTCGTGGTGGTGGTAAGTTTGCGTGATAGTTTTCTGTGTGTTTTGTTCTGAGGCCCGGGTCCAAGTGAACAAAGACAGGGATCTGGAGCAGGTCTTCTACCTTTGCCTCTGCTTTCCTTGGAGCAGGCACCTCTGGGTGACCCGACGAGGCTTGGCAAGGAAGAATGGGCAGAAGAGGCTGCTGCCCGAAGTTGTTGCTGGTTTCTCTGCCTGTGGGGAACTGAACTGAATCTCTCTATGCTTTTCCTTCTCACTCTGGGGCACCAGGCAGGGGGCTCAGAAAGAGCTGGAAGGGTTTTTGTCAATCCTGCATGCTGCTTTAATTAGAGGAGTGGGGGCAGGGCGGGTGGAGGGGACACCAGGTCCGCTCTGCAACTGGCCTGTCCCTTACGTTTTCTTCCACAAAAACGCCAAACCTTAAGAGACACCCATTGGGCCTTTTCCAGGGACCCTGAATAAAGCAAGAAGGGCCGCACTTCCTGTAGAGACACTGATTCAGACTGACTGGACCTTCCTTTCCTCTGTCTCCCCACCCCCCAGCATCCCTGCAACCACAAAGCCTTACTTTACCGAGAACCTTAACCAGCCAGAGGTGGCCTGGCAGGAGGCCTGCAGCTTGCTCAGGGCTGGTTCCTCTTATCTTTGACCCTCTCTCCAGGCCTGAGCAGCCTCTGGTCTTTTCTGCAGGCCGGAGGGAAGGATAGGGTCAGAGCCTTAAGCAAGTTGTCTCGTGTGTGACCTGGATGTCTTGTGGGGCTGATAGGTGGACTCTTTCACACCCTTTTGAAAAGGAAAGGGGCAGGGGAGGGGGAGGGGGAGGGTAGCTTTTGGTATTTTGGTGGAGTTGAGTCAAACATAGTGTCCTGTTGGGGTGTTAGCACTCACCTGTCTGCCAGCTCAGGATCCTGTTTCAAGGCCCTTTGAACAGCGGGAGGATGAAGTGTCTGTTCTAACTTGTGCAGAGAAAATGAGTTTTTAATGGCTTCTGCCAACCTCCCAACTGCCTGGTCGGAGGCGGCGGCCGATGTGGCGCAAGGATTCCACCTGCGGGAGTGGGTGATAGGTTGGCTGTTGGAGGTGAGCGTGGTGATGGGATTGGTGATTCTGGTTGCTCAGGATCTTGTAGAAACTTGGGCTTGTGAGTAAAAGTTATTTTGAGGGTGCTGGAAATTAGGGTGTCTCAAAGTATTTGCTGTGTGGGGTTTCCCGGGGAGAAGCTTGGAGGGGGAAGGAATGGTCCCCAGGCTCTGTCTGCAGTTGTGCAAAGACCTGCTTTTCCTGTGGCTCCTGGAGTCTCTTGCAGCTTTTCCATCCTTGTTCCAGGAATGGGAAGTTGGCTCAGGCTGTGGTGGCTGCCAGTGGTTGTAGTCTTGTTTGTTGGAATGCTTACTCTGTGGCTGTTTTGGGGGAGCTGAGGAGGCCTTGGATCAGATTGGATTGGATGGGATGGGCTTTGTTCCAGGCACACCTTGAGGGTGGTGCTTTCCCTTGACAGTGGAGTTTGCTGTGATGGGGCCAGCAGCATTGGACCACAAATCAGATCAGACCTCAGTTTCAGTGTTCACTGTGCCCTTCAATCTGGTTCTGTCTGGGCTTTGGTTCTGGTATAGGGCATTTCTAAGGTCCTGGGTTTGTGTAGCACTCTCACAGTTAGACAGCACTTGTGTTTTTGTTGTTGGGACTGTGGAGTGTTGGCGTGACCATATAGAGTTAAGAAGGGTCTTGAGTGCTGTGCCCTGGACCTGTGCTGTGCCCGCTTACTCTGTACTGGATGGGTGCTGTCTGAAGAGGTCCTTCTGCTGCTTGGTGAGAGGGGTAAGGTTCCTGGTTGTCACAGCTCCTTCCTCTTTGGCTCACAGACAGGTGGTGGTGCAGGCTAAAGGATTAAGAACCCATAAGACTCCCCTCATTGCTGGAGTCGCCCAGATTGCTCTGCAGATGAATCATAGTTGTGCCCTGACTTTGACAACTCACCTTTTTACAACGTGCCGCAGCCATTTTGGGTTGGGGTGGTGAAAAGAAGAGATGGGCAGAGTCTCATTCAGATTGGTCTGTGGACAAACCGTGGGCGGGCTGTGCTTCAGGGTCTCCTAACCAGTGATAAACAGTGTGACTGATAGGAGGTGCCTACTACAGAGGAGCTGCCTGCATGGGGACGGGGACTATTACAGATGTCTGGCTTGTCAGGAGAGGCAGTGTCCAGTTGTTTTATGGGCTGAGTTTGTCCAGTGCTGTAAGGGAGGATGGAGCCCTTGGGAGAGCGGTGCTATACCGTGTTTCCCGCACCCCCCCCCCCCCCCGTTGTATACACGTAATAATTAGTAACCTGATCTTACTTTGTTTTTCTGTTTGCAGTGTATTTTGGGACCTTTACTGTGCAGCTCCTGAAAGGAGAGACACTTGTGAACATTCAAGTGAAGCAAAAGCCTTTCATGATTATGTGAGTAACAAGTTTCTAATCCTGGCAATAATTACAGGGTTGGATGGCTCTAACTTCTTTAGTATCAAGAGCAAGCGCACAGCCAACTGGCAGTGGTCTCTATTTCCTCCTTGCCTGCCTTCCTTCCCGGTCTCCTACCCACCTGCCTCTGTTGCCTGCCTCCTTATACCCTCCGTCCCTGGTGTTGAAAGTTGAGGAACAGCATTTCATCACTTACACGGTTACATGAACGAGGCAGATGCCTGTCTGGAGGGGGTTTGAAGACTCAGAATCATGTGGGGTTTGTTAAGAGTTAGCTGGGAGGGGGCTGGTTGGTGTTGTCTGAAGAAAAAAAGTGACCACAACCAGAAAGAAAGTAACTGCGGAACTTGTATTTTAGACTAGAAGGGGTGGTGGAGCAGCAGTGCTGTGGCGTGGACTTAGCTCTGTTTTCCGGAGGGCAGCCTTTCAGTGTGTATACGTCACACACAATGTGGGGTGCTCATGCGCACACACAGCGTGGGGTGTATGGGGTCACAAGTGTGGGGACTCATACTGCTCTTCTCACGTGATGTGTACTGTAAGGTGAAGCTCACTGTCCTTTGTCTGAATGCTCTATATTTAATTATACTTATTCATATTATATGCATATGCACATTTGAGTTGGGTGTATGTGTGACATTTGTGAAAGTGGAGGTCAGTACATCTTGGGACTCAGTTCTGTCTTCCCACTATGTGTGTCCTGGGGCTCAAACCTAGGTCCTAAGGTTTGGTGGCAGGTGTTGTTACTGGGTCACCAATCTCGCCAGCCTACTAGGGGTTGAGGGGGACAAGGATGGAACACAGATAACTGCTAGGTTGGCCTAGAACTCAGTATGTAGATGAGATTGACCCTGGATTTTTAGCAATCCTACCTCAGCCTCCTAAGTGCTGAGATTTTAGCCACCATGGCCAGCTCAAAGTTTCCTTTGAGAGCAGATAGATTTTACCAGCGAGTCTTCTCTCCCGTTGCTGACTATCTACCTGGATACATTTAAGGTTCATGAAGCCATTACAAGGAAGGTATCTGTGCGGCAATGCTGTTGTGTTTTATTAAATGCACACTGAACCAACCTGGGTTCAGGTGGGCAAACTTTATGATTTGATGAAACAGGTGGTTCAGACCTGTCAGGGAAGAGTGGCGTGAGGAGAGAGAAGTATCTCGACGACTTCCACCACTTCTGGGTTTTGCTTCCAGTAGGCACTGCAGGTGATCGTGTACAGATGTTTGTGACACCCACGTAAGTTTGGACTCGTGTGAGGTGTAGGAATAGTGCTCTCATTCTAGGAGTAGGAACTGGTGACCAGTGTCAGGGCCCATCTTCTTGGTTAGGTCATTTGCCTCTTTTGCGTGCTGAGTTTGAACCTGGCCTAGGAGACGACGGTTCATAGGTGGTCAGTTTCAATGAGGTGGGGGTTGCCATGGTGAAAATGGCTCCTGTTACAGGAGTTTGAGTTACAGTGAGACTGAGCTCACTGGCTTCCCAAGTGATCAGTGTGATGGGATTTTGTTGTGCCCTGGGGTAGGAAGCTGAGGAATGTACTCAGTTCTTGTGTCTTCTCCAGGCTTGGGAAAAAAAGCTGGGAGTGGTACTTCCAGCCTGGTGGACTCTTAGCTCTAAAAGGGACAGGTGACTGCTGTCATTCTCATGATGTGGTTCTGGGAAGATAGGCAGTGATGATGATGGTGGGGCTGAACTTCTAAACTGGAGCTTGCCAGAAGCTGAGAGGTACAGCAGTGGAGTGGAAAAGTCAGCGAGCTTCCCCTTATACCTAGCAGAGGACTGCCTCCTACCTGTCACCCCTTCAGAAGAACTGCAAACAGCCAGACCCACCTTGCTAGTCTCTCACTACAATGCAGACAGTTTCATTTTAGAGAGGAAGGTAGGATGGGAGTGTCTGTTTGAAAATTCCCTGCCCCATGCTAGGGATCAGACTCAGGGCCCGGCATGTGCCAGGCAAGCGCTCTGCCACAGAGCTATGCCTTCCAGTTGCTTAGACCAGTCTTTGACAGACATCTATGTTCTTCACAGAAAGTCACATATGCTAATGATTTAAAAAAAAGTTAGTGTGTTTATTTCCTCGTTTATTTACTTGCTTAGAAGAGTCGCACTGTGTGTCTCTGGCTATCCTGGAATTCACTAGACTAGGCTGGCCCCTGCCTCCTGAGTGCTGTGGTTAAAGGCATGTACCACTACTCTCGGCTGCTTGTTTATTTACTATATGTATGCATGCCGGCATGAGCTAATGTACACCATGCTCATAAAGGTGCTATAAGGATCAGACGGCGTCAGATTGAATCGGCCACAACTGGAATTACAGATGGCTGTGAGCTTCCTGAGGTGGGTGCTTGGAACTGAACTCAGGTCTTCTGCAAAGCAGTCAGTGCTCTTGACTGCTGAGCTGGCCTTCCTGCCTGCAGGCGATGACTTGTCGCTTGGTGCTCTGGTGGGTGGCGTTGAGATTCTCTCTGGCAGTCTGTGGTTTGGTCTTGTGTCTTGAGTGAGATGGCAGTGGTAGAAGTGCATGTGCGCTTGCAGCCTGCGCCTTGCTCAGGAATGGCAGTCGAATCTTGCAGATCGCTGAGGTTGGCATGACATTTAGAAGATGCTGCTAAGAGATGAGGTCATCCTAGTTGGGGGCCCATGATTCATAGGTTTGCAGCTCAAGGCCTTTTTCCCTTAAATTGGGATCAATCTGATGTGTCTGTGACCTAAGTCAGGTCACAAGGGAGAAGGAGCGGTGTGATTGAGTGGAGACTACTCTCTTCCCTTCCCCTCCCCTCTCTTCTTGTCCTCTCTCCTCTTTTCTCTCTCCGTTCTCTTTGAGACAGGGTCTCACTATGTAGGAGTGGGTACTCTAGAATTTGTTTTTTATATATATATATATACACATATATATATATTATATTATTTTACGCTTGTGAGTATGTTGGCTCTTGTCTTCAGACATATCAGAAGAGCGTTTTAGATTTCATTACAGATGGTTGTGAGCCACCATGTGGTTGCTGGGAATTGAACTCAGGACCTCTGGTAGAATAGTCCGTGCTCTTAACTGCTGAGCCATCTCTCCAGTCCTAGAATTTTTTATACAGACCAGGCTTTCCTTGAACTCAGAGATCTGCCTGCTTCTGCCTCTTGAGTGCTGGGATTAAAAGTGCTGTTGGAAGGCCCTGGGATTTTCCCTACACTAAAAAAAAAAAAAAAAAAAAGAAGAGAAGAGAAGAGATACTGAAGACAATTAATTATGTTGTTGTTCTGTTTTTCCCTTTCATTTCTTCATCTAGTTTCTCTATTCCTGTGTGTGTCACTGAGTTAGACTTCTCCCTGAGAAGATTCCAGTAGCTTAGTTATTTCGTGTACATATGATGTGTGAGCGTGGGTGGTTGTATCACAGTGTTTGGGGGGTTCAGAAAGTGGTTTTCAAGGATCAGTTCTCATACCCTGAGTTCTGGAGATTGGACCTACTGAGCCGTCTTGCTGGCCCCATGTAGGTGTTTTTCTCTGTTTAATCCTTTCTGTCTTTCTAAGACCTCCTTGGAAGACTGGCTCTCACTGTGGTAAAATTCTCAATTC
This sequence comes from Rattus rattus, assembly GCF_011064425.1. Classification (NCBI taxonomy): domain Eukaryota; kingdom Metazoa; phylum Chordata; class Mammalia; order Rodentia; family Muridae; genus Rattus; species Rattus rattus. The sequence continues at coordinate 47,892,808 of NC_046154.1, read as the reverse complement.
TCCTGCCTCAGCTTCCCGAGTAGCAGGGGTTATAGACCCCCAGCTATCATGCACAGCTCTCAAGGACATCTGTGATTGGTTTCTGCATTTGGTCATCATTCCATTTTAGTCTCTGTAAACGCCACCTGCGTGTTGCGTCAACATTTGCCAAGTATCTGGCTGTTTGCTCTTACTGCCCTTGCTCAGTTACTCTGCCATTAGAGGAAGCAGGCATGCTGCTGGCTCCGTCCTGTAGATGAAGAAACTGAGGCAGAGGTTAATCGCCCCAGGAGAGTTAGAATGTGCACACAGCTCCTGGCTTCTAACAGCTCCTGGCACAGGCACGAAGCAGGTTCCACTTGCTAGCATGATCCTGGCTAACTTTTTAGATTTTCCTTTTTGCCTAGAGCTCCCTTTTTACTGTGGCGTAGGCTGGGAGCTGTTTATCTCTGTAGCGTATCTAAGGCCGTCTACCTTCATAGTAAGCACACACTGATGGCAGAGAGGGAGGGAGCTAAGAGGAGGGGTGCAGGTGATGGTGGGGAGGGAGGGGTAACCTGGACTAGGACAGCTCATCATTATTGGGAATGTTCTTCAGATGCTCAGTTCTGTGTGTCATCTTGAGCAAGTGGCAGCTTTAATGTCAGTTAGACAAGGACGGCGTGAAGAGTGTTTCCTGGCCCTGGGTGCTGAGCCAAGGAGAGTCAACAGTTCTGACAATGTAGAAAAAGTGTCTGGGGCACCTCTTGGCAGGGGGAGGCTCTCCAGTTCAGAGGGAAGGTGTGGGTCCTTGGTTATTGTACAGAGTAATATTGTCATCTCCCTCCAAAATAGGAAGGGTCAGGTTGGGTGATCTTGAGGGTCCCTCCCAGATCAAGGCCAGATCTGTGGATCCTGGAATGAGCCAGGTGACTCAGCAGGGAGGGGGTTAAACTGTCCTTGATTTGCTGGGTTTTTATTTGAGTCATTGTCTATTTTCCGCCTCACACCTGGCGGCTCGGGTTTTCCTGGCTCGTTTAGAAGCCTTGAAAGCCCTGATGTTTGCCACATGTGCACAGAGTGATAGTGGTTTTGAGTCTAGGGTGGACTTTCCTGAGAATGGGTTTGTTCTGAGTACCTGAGGTCACAGGAGGAGTGACTGGTTCCCTGTATAATTTCTCCCAGGCTTAGCAGTGTTTCCTAAGAGAGATGAGGAAAACCCACAAGGCCCGCTGGGGCTCCCTCTGGGTTTCCTCTGACAGGGTGGCCTGTTAGTGTCCTTTGTGTTTGTGTGTGTCTCGTTCCCAGTGTGGGCTGTAGGATGGGTCTGTGGACAGAGAAGTATTTTTGGTGCCTTTACCTCTAGTGGTCCTCTTCGTCCTGTGGTAGCTGTTGTATTTTCTGTTTGGCAGCAAGAAAAGCCCAAAGTAGGTTAGTGGTCCTCAAGTGCTGGAGAACTGGCACACCTTTGGACGTCCAACTGTGGTTGGGCTTCATGGCTGCCTCGTTGGTTGGGTTTTATTACTACTGAGTCTCACTCCAATTTACACATGAAGCTAGTACCAGGCATTTCGGTCGCTAGTCTAGGAGAGCTGAGGTCTTGTGTCCTACCTGACAGTGTTAACTGTGCTCACCTGGTCCAAGCTCCCTGAAAAACGGGAGATGTTGCACTTGACCAGAGTGTGCCCAGCACCCAGGGTGTCCATATCCATTCTCTGAGGAAATAACAGAAGAAAACGGGAGACCCTGTAAGAAGAACTGCCTAGTCAGAGGCTAGGTGAGACTTGACCCATGGAAGGGGAATCTGTCATGGTAAAGTGGCTCTTTGCTTTTGCCAGAAGTAAAGTGATAAAAGCCACCGACTTCCCTTTCTAGAAAATTCCATGTCCTCATAAAGGAGACTTTGTTTATGATTTTAGGAGGTTCATGGATTATTGCTCCAAAAAAGCCTAGATCCCTATTTCTCACAGTGAAGAATTTGGGCAGTATAGTAGTCTTGTGTTCCTGGGACTGTGGCCAGATTTCCTTGCTTGTCTCAGTTTCTCTGTTCTGAAGACCTGGGCCCCTTTCAGTGCGTGCCCCAGCCCCCTTGTGAGAGGTGCTTAGCAGAGGGAGAAGTGTCTGAGTTGTGGGTGTGGACAGCAGCTGGGGTATTTGTGGCTGTGTGGCTGGGGTCCAGTGTCCTTGGT